>NC_143015.1:37642556-37952198 GCF_055824585.1 Amblyomma mixtum | reverse complement strand
TCGAACGCCCCCGACGCGTCGGAGTCGGCATCCGGAACACCGCTCGCTTCAGTGTCGATGAGCCAGCCACTTGACCTGCGCGCGCCCCCCGTTGAGGATATGGACACGGGTAAGCTCGCGGGGAAGCACGCCAGGCAGGAAAGCTCTGATGTTAACTTAGATGGCGCTGCCCCGCCCCACGCAAAAAAGTCCACACCCAGCTCCGCTCATGGCGGGGCTACTTAGACGTGTCACCACTACGTCGGCACCCTGTCTTACCATAATGGCATTAGTGCATCTCCTCTCCCTGAATGTTCAGGGATTTCGATCGCCGGACAAGCAGAGAGAGGTGATGCACTTCGCCCGCGCACAGGGCGTCGACATCCTGTTTTTGCAAGAGTGTAACTTACGCTGCCCACGCGAGGTCACTGATTTTAAGTCGCGTTTTTGTGTTGAAGCTTTTTTTTCGTTAACCTGTTCTGTTTCGTGCGGTGTTGGCGTCGTTTTTGTCAATAGTTCCCTTCGCTCTGGCGCGCATTGCACCTACGGCGTGGATGGCCGCACCCTCGCGGTCGACTTCTTCCTCGGTGGCATGCGCGTCAGAGCGTTGGTGGTTTACGCGCCAGCCCGCCACTCCGACTCTTCTAGCTTCTTTGATTCGCTAGATTCTTTTATGTTAGATTGTTACCCTTGCTTTCTTGTTGGCGATTTTAACTGTGTTCTGGATCCCGTACGAGACGTTCGCGGTCGAGGCCAGGGGCGACCCTACGCCGGGGCCCGGTCTCTGCGGGATATTTGTATTCAGTTTGGTTTGACCGACGCGTGGGTTAAGCTTCACGATGGTTGTTTTGGTGGAACTTGGGAGCGGGGCAGCTCAGCGAGCAGAATTGACAAGTTCTTGTTCCCTCGAGAGCTCGAGTGTTTATTGGTGGCCTGCAATGTGCTCGCGTTCCCCCCGGGTACACCGCGCATTAGCGACCATCGACCACTGTCAGCAGTACTGGACATGGGCGAGCGCGCCCCACGTTTGGAAGCGTGGCGTACCCAACTGAAAAAACGACCTCGGCCCTATGTTGGGCCAAAGTCGGTAGCCGGCCTGGCCGACCTTGGCCCTAGCTTGGCAAACTAGGTTGGGCCGAGGTCGGGATTGGTTATTGGCCTCACACCGGCCGACCTTTGGCTGCCAACATAGGGCCGAGGCCGTATGCCGACCTTGCCGTCGCCAGCCAGTGCCCTGCTAGATTGTGAATCAATGACAAATCATGGTTACCTTATCTATATATGACGTTTGAAAACTAAATTTTGGCCATGAGGAATCTGACCTGTATGCACAGGCATCTTGAGGAGACACAAACAATGAAGACGAACTTGCAGCAATTATTAATGGGTTCCTTTATGCAGACATCAGTATACAAGCAGTTCCACTTGTTGTAAACGCATGTGTACGGTGAAATCTTACAAAATACTGAAAAACATCAAACTCATTTCAGCCATATATATCTTTTATTATTGTATTCAGAATAACTTTCACCCGGAATGCTACCGGGTGACTGGAAGGATGACTAGATTCTAACAACTTTCTTCATCCGGCTCAGCACGGGTTTCGTAGGGGACTTTCCTGCGAGACCCAATTGGCAATCTTCACTTTCGACCTGCATGCTAACCTCGACCGTAACATACAGACCGATTAATTATTTCTAGATTTCGCGAAGGATTTGACAAGGTACCACACCAATGCCTATCACTGAAACTAGCCTTTTATAAATTTGCACACTAATATTCTAGACTGAATTAAAGAATTCCTAGCTAACTGTTCTCAGTTTGTTTCGATCTATTAACAATCACAACTCAGGCACTCTCCCCATAACATCGAGTGTTCCACAGGGATCTGTGCTCGGTCCGCTTTTATTCCTAATATATATAACGATCTGGCGCCACAAGTATTGTGTAACACCCATTTCAGATCGCCCGGCCTCTATCGCGTACTGCAACTTTTTCGGGTTCTTTTTTTTCCCGCACCATTGTTGACTAGAATGCCCTCCCTGCCGATGTTGCCGCCATCACTTGCCCACCTTCATTCTTATCCACTGTAACCATTTGTATGATACTGCAATGATTGTTCAATATGATTGTTTATGATTGCCGCACATTTATGATTGTTGAATATATTAACCAACCCCTTATGTAATACTCCCTGAAGGGGGTCTTTAAAGTGAAGAAAGAGAAGTGAAGTGAAGTCTTATTCTTCTGTGCCCACTGCCTCCCTTGCACGAGTCGGCTGGCGCCTCTGACTGCGGCCACCCTCCCGATCCTGCGCGCCAATCAGCCAGCGCTTTATAACAGCGCTGCTTTTCTGCAGGGTTGCTTCTTCAGGGTAGTGTGCTCTCAGGCAGGCTACGATAAAAGAAGAGAGCAAAAACAAATGCCACCACTTCAAAAAGGCTCAAACCAGCTCAGCAGTGATATTCCAACCAAATAATCCGGTGCTTTTTAGTCCAGACTCGGATATAACAGTAGTCAGCACTATATTCTATAATCATTGCAATATTCACTTTAAACCCAAAATAACATGCAGCAATGAGGGCAAAATGCAATAACCTAGAATAGCTGTCCTTTGTACATAGCATCCATTATGATATATTTGTGGGCAGTGTTCAATGTCTTCACAACAGTATTATAAATGTTTTAGCTAAAATCAGGGCCTTATATACTGAAAAATTAGGCATTGTGTGTATCATTGTAAATAGCACTAAACAATTGCAAGCAGCATTATAAATTCAATATTTTTACAATTGCATGAAACCTGATGCAGTATACAGTAGCAATTGTTTTAACAAGTTGCTTTAATGAGGCAATCTAAGCCAACAATAAAACAGCTACACTGCCGCCAACATGCATATTTACCCTTATATACAGGCAAATCATTTACAACCTGCATTTCATTACGTCCACGTCACTGCAGTGCCAAAATTAAGAATGTACACGAAATTTTTTCATGACAAAGTAGACTAAATAGAATAGAATCTCGAAGCACTTAAAATTATTTTTTTCCTGGGAAAACATTGCGGGATTTAATGTCCCAGAAGCAACACATGGACTATGAGGGACACCTTAGTGGAGGGCTCCAGGAAATTCCACCACCTGGGACAAATGTATTGTACTGAAGAATATATGGCTGGTAAAATGACCAGCATGTTTAGCACAGCATGACAATTCTTCACCAGTGTAAACAATCACTTACCCAGGATCATGTTATTGATGTTCTTCATCTCAGCAAACGCGTGCTTGCAGCCGTGAGACCCTTTCCAGCTGAATCGAAGTGATGCTGCTTTGCTCATCAAGTTTCGCATCAAAATTCGCACTGTGTCTTGAAAATCCGTGCCGCCAAACCTTGAGCAGTAGTTTGTCTGCAGATACATCATACCAAACATTAAAGAAAAGCCGAGGAAAAGTTTAAAGAGCAAAAATTAGACTTACAAGTACTTCCATGTTCCCTTCCGAGGAAAGATACTCTTCAATTGCTTGGACATCTTCCACTGTTGATGCAGGTAGCTTTGGGCAATCTTGGGGCAAAACTAAAGCTCTTGTTGCTTTGCTTGCAGTTAGCAGTGATCTCAAACTCTTCAGCTCGATGATTATTTTCATCTGGTTGTCAAAAACTTTCTTTTCGAAGGCTACAAGCAAAATAAGAACAACTTTGAGGCAAAATCCAGAAAAAGGGAATTTGACTTCTGCTAAGTACTAAGCAGAGCATCAGCCCTCTATGCACTACAGTCGAGTATTTAGAACTTCAAACTTATATACTGTTCCTCTTTACAGGCCCGAATAACTCGTACATCAACATCTAAAGTATTGTCAAAGGCACAGTGCATCATATATTGTTTGGATAGCAAATAAACTGGTACTAAAGAAAAAAAGCTGTAGGTGCACTCATACCTGTGAACCATGCAGGCAGGCTACCGGCCTCTTTCGGGACACTTGTGTTTGCAGGAGCTGTAACAAACAAAAAATATGGTACCTATTTTTATACACATTTCCCATAAGGAGCATCTCATACCCGTGCTGTAAGCATTAACAGCTGTGCTGTTACAGAGCATTAAGTTGAAATGCCATTACAGTCGAAAGAGCACCACAGAAACATTCGACAGTTTCAAATGCCTTCTAAATGCAAGTTTGTGTACCCCAGTGCACGATGTATTCAAGCTATAATTTGTAAAATGAAAATTTACAAGTGAATACCTGCTTCTAAGTGAATAAATGTGAGCTGACCCCACATGAAATGCCTTTTTATTTACTGTAAGGAATGCGCTACTCAATGTGGTGGCTTGGAGGTGTGGTTTGGCCTTTACCAGCTTAGTTTTGAAGTCCATGTTCATCGGAAGCGCAACACATAATGGGAGTGAAATGACACCAAGTAAACATACACAACACAAAAAATGTCACACAATAAAAGTAAAGCACTCAGCCCACAGCAAGGCTTTTAGATACAAGTTGCACCCAGTAAACAAAAGCCCCCAATTCTATACAGCACATTTTTCATTTCATTTCATTTATTGGTTTTGTTTGGCCAGTACAGAGACTGCAAACAAGGGAGAGCAAGCTAAAGGCGCCTAGTAGCGCCTGACAGAGGCCTGCCCTCCCCATGTAAAAAAAAAAACAAAACAAAGTGGCACTTGGCAATGGTACAAAGTTTCCATAAGTAACAGAAACTAGAAAAGCAGCGGATATATTGACAACGAAACAGAGATCAAGCATGCATAGAGCTAAGCACAACAAACTAAGATCAAAACATAACAAAGTCAAAAACTGATTAGGTAGAAACACACCACAACTAGCTATAACAAAAATATTCATGAACAGTTTTCCTAAACCTGACTTCGGACATATTTTGTAGCGACAATTCTGTTAAATATGGATAGGTGTTTAATGTATGAGGAATTATGTGAGTTAGTTTTTGGAACCCATAGTTTGTACGCGATTTTGATGCATGGTATTGAGGGTGCCTAAGACTGTATGCTGTTTGGGCAATTAAATATGTGCTCTCGAAAGTCTGCCAGTTTCCTTTCATAAGGTTTCTGATATAAACAGCAAGCTTCTTGTGGTAAGCCGCCGTGATGGTTAGCAGTCTATGGTTGAGGAAGGAAGGACCTGTGCTCTCACTGTAATGTAAATTATCAATCGCTCGTACAGCTCTTTTTTGTAAAGTAAGTATTTTCACAAGATTGGTTGAGGTAGTCGTTCCCCAGATCAACAAACAATATTGTACATGCGAAAAGACTAGAGAGAAATAAATTTGTAGTTTGAATTTTCGAGGCAGTATTGTGCGAAATTTATTTAGGATACCAACAGAGCGAGCCATTTTAGTGCAAACGTAGTTTACATGATCTGTCCAGAGTAAATGTTCTTCAAAAATGACTCCAAGGAACATTGTAGAGCTGACACGAGTTATAGGAGCTTGTTCGAAGTGAATTTGGAAGTTGTTCGGAACTTCCTTATTTTTGGCTCTAAACAGTATGTACTTTGTTTTCCTGACATTAAGTTCTAACCTATTTGATTTTAACCAAACAGACAATTGGGATAACCAACTATTGGAGGCTGCTTGCAAAATATTACTATCTTGCCCTGAAAAAAATACGTTAGTATCGTCTGCATAGATTATAATGTTGTCTGCTGGACGAAGGTTGACGATATCATTAATATATAATAAGAACAACGTTGGTCCTAGAACGGAGCCCTGTGGCACACCAGACACAATCTGACCGATCCCAGATGAAATACCGTTAATGATAGTTGTTTGAGATCGGTTGTCAAGGTAGCTAGCAAATAAGGTTAAAGGAACGCCGCGTATTCCATAACACTGCATTTTTTCAAGCAATATCTTATGGTTAACCGAGTCAAACGCTTTCCTCATATCAAGGAATATGCCAACTGTTAGCAGTTTATTTTCTATGTTTTCAATTAGCTTTTCTTTGATTTCCAGTAAGGCGGCCTCAGTTGTTTTGTTTTTTTGAAATCCGTACTGTTGCTTGGAGATGACATGGTTTTTGTCGAGATATTGAGAAAGACGTGTGTTGATTGCAAGTTCTGCAATCTTAGAAAAAACTGAAAGAATGGAGATCGGCCGATAATTATTTAAATCATCAATGTCACCCCCTTTGTGAATGGCAGTGACACGAGCTATTTTCAACTGATGTGGAAATGTGCCTGTCGTGAACATTAGGTTAACTATATGTGCTAATGGTATCGCAATGACATCTGCTACTTTCTTGATCGGGACTGGAGCTATGCCATCGACACCTGGAGCACTATTACTGCGTAAGGAGTGAATAATGGTAATTATTTCTGAGTCAGTGCATGGTAACAAAAACATGGAATTACTTTGTTTACTGGTTATATAGACTGAGGCATCTTGATGTGGACCATCAGTTGATTTTGGCGGAAAAACAGATAAGAAATGCCCATTAAATTCATTTGCTAGTTCAGCGCCATCATAGTTCGCGCCATGAATGTGGAGTGAGACGGGTGCATTGGTTCTGTTTTTACCTAGAAGATCGTTAAGTGTATTCCATGTTCCCTTCGAGCCATCAGACATGGAGAACTTTCTCGCGTAATAATCACTTCTTGCTTTTTTAATGTCAGCGCCTAACTTATTGCGGAACGTTTTGAATTGACGGAGAATGTCAGTGTCTTTTGTTCTCACAAAACGAGAAAAAAGTCTGTTCTTTTCCTGTATGCGGTCATATAGTTGTTTTGAAATCCACGGCTTTCTTGATTTTCTATGAGTTCTGCGCGTTGCTTGCGGAAATGCAGTATTGTAGTGTTCTTGAATAGTAGATATAAAATTTGTGTACGATTGGCATGCATCCTCCTGTCTTAAAATATTACTCCAATCTGTGCTAGCACAAAGACGTCGAAACTCTGATAAGCTGTTTTCATCAATTCTTCTAAATGTGGAAGATTCCGGTTTACTCCTGTGTTGTTTTGGTTGACTCGGAACTATACAGAATATAGGCATATGGTCACTAATGCTTAATGTCAAAACGCCAGCCGGGACATCACTAGTGCAAATATTCGTAAAGCACACATCAATAAGCGTTTCAGAGTTGTCAGTAACTCTTGTTGGTGAGGAAATTAAGTTCACAAATCCATAGCTGTTGTACAAATCTAGCAAATTTCTCGTAACGGACGTTTGACCCAGAATATCAACATTTATATCACCAAGAAAAACCACTTCATAATTATTAAGAGAGACATATTCCAAAGTTTTTTCAACAAAGTTGCAAAACGCAGATACCGAACCTGAAGGCGGTCTGTATATACCTATAACAACAATTTTTCCGCAGCACAAAGACAAAGCTTCTACATCTTCATTCATTTCACAGCATTCAGGTAAACAGTGATAGCCGATTTCATTCCTCAAATAAATTGATAAGCCCCCTCCTCTTTTCTGTTGTCGCGCCAAAGATACGCATTTATAATTATCAATGTTAGGAGCATCATTATCATTGCTAAACCAAGTTTCAGAAAATACTAATACATCCCACTTTAACCTCAAAGTTGACAGCAACACAACCATTTCATCTATTTTGTTTTGCAGGCTTCGTGCGTTTAAATGAAAAAAACTGAGAGAATTGTTGAGAGACTTTTCAGAATTCAGCATGTACTTATTGAAAGAATCAATATCAAAATAGGTCATGATAGGTTTCTTTTTTCCCACAGAAGATCAGCGCGCGTGAAAACCTAAGGCTACCGAATGTTTACCAAGTCGTCTTCGCAAGCAATGCAGATTGCATTCTCTCCGGTTCTGTTCCTGACAAATATTTTGCCACCTCTCTGCCAGGTATACTGGTAGCCACACTGCTTTGCCTTTGAACGTGCCAGCCACAAGTGTCCAGCCTCATAAGCTTCAAACATTGAACTAAGGTTATCAAAACTAAACTAGGCAGCAGCAGCGTCACTGTAGTATGCCAGATGTTGAACCTTTCAACTGCCTTTGGAAACCATCATGGAGCAATGTACAGTTTACACAAGTCAAAGGTATTCGGAATTTTTAATCTTATTCGACTCATTTCAGTATGTGTGCAGCATAAGATCACACAATAAATAATAAAAATCGAAAGATAAGGTTGTTAAAAAACGCAGCCGATATCACACCTGCTTCACAGTCAGTGCTGCTGTCGTGACCCCATGAGGGTGTGGTGGCTTTGTCCTGAAGACCTGCAATTTCATTGCAGAAGCATATAATTTTTAGATGCAAATGTTTCAGTCGTAAGCACAATACATTGCTGAATCTAAGACCCTCGAAAGCGAGAGAAATTAGTTGGTTACTGACAGTAATTAAAATCACTACTAAATGACGTACAGCCAGCTTGAAATGAACTACAGACAAAATGAAACAGTAAAATATATAGAAATAACTCCATACCACCATGTCTGGCAAATCTCTCTGCTAGGCGAGACATTCCTGGAAGCTCTTTCATGTGCCTGTTTTTTGTCATAGGTGACTTAGAATACACCCTCTGAACAGGTCTTTCCCTTGAAGCCACGAAGCCATCTATAAAGTTTTCAGAGACATACTTTGTTGCAATATGCTCTTCAATGTTTGATTCAATGAAGCAGTTTAAGGTCAATATAGACTAAACAATATGATTATGCCTAATTACTTTCACATAAAAATATGGCAGCACACAGCAGTGTTATACCTTGAATGTGGACTTGTTGTGAAGAGTTGCCTCTGAAGGGGGTATGTTCTTGGACATCCTGGCTCATGCCAGATATTTTCCTTCCTACATGAAAGAAATATAACAACAAAGGAAAATAACTGCCCCACAGAAGAAAAATCATGTATTCAGCAATAGTGAAATTGAGAAAATTAACAAACAAGTCACAAGAAATGAGCGAAATGCAACAAGCACTAACTTTTCATCCTAGTGCTTGGTGACCGAACCACGAGAATGTCGTCACCACTTTCGCTGTCCGAAAGAAGCACTGCCTTTCGCTTTCTCTGGCGCTTCTTTTCAGAAACTGAGCCTTCCGAGTCCAGATGTGAAGTTATAAGCGCATGTGGAAGACACTCTTTGGCGCGCTCATATGTGCCTGGGTCAAGAAACAGTTTTAGAGCACCCGTGAGAAAGTTTTCAAATTTTAATAACTGCATATAAACAATATTTCAGAAGCATTTTTGTGCAGTAGGTGGCAACTTCATACAAAGAGTACTGTTATGTTGCATCATCTTTAAAAGAGAATTGTTGCTAAACACATTCTTCCTAACCTTACACCAAATAATAAAAGTTCCAGTACTAAAGCGATGCATGTCCATTACAAAAGACCAGACATAGACAGCCTTGTGCTATATTATCACTATAAAAATGAAACAAAATGGTGCTCACTTTTATTTGCAAGAATTCTTGCCTTGTAGCCTTGCCAGTTGTCCTCTACAGGTACTTCTAATGAAATCATGCGGTCAACTTCCTTTTTTGCTGTCGTTGGTGGCCAATAGCAAGTTGCACTACCACCTTCCCTTCTCACCCAGCTTTCGGGCACCACATACGTGCTACCTTCGTCAGTAAATTCCACAATGTGAAACCTGCAGGGAGAAGTATTACAATATGTGTGAACAAGACATGGCACATAAAACAAAAACCAAATGAGAGATGGACAGTATAGTGTGGCACAGGAGCCGAATGCGCTTCTAAGAGCTACAGAGCTACTTCACAATTAACCTGATCCTGGGGTATTCAGAAATCAGCATCAAATGCAAGCAAGACTATATGTACTCGCATGCTTCATTCACCCAAGGGCAGTGTAGTGCCTGTCACTGTGGCTTAGAAAGTGAAAATCCCTTGGCTCTAGTTCAGCAGTTAGAAGAAAATCAAGAGCTTCATCTGGCTGCTAAGAACAGCTTCTGTGTGCATGCATCAACACAGCATGCATATAAAACACTGCAACATGCTGGCATCAAAAGATTGTTGTGCTTACGTTCTAGAAAAATGAGCCGGTGTTTCGTAGGCAAGAAGAAACACACGGAGCAAAATCTTGACAACTCCAGATGTCACAGCCGCAAACACTTCAATTAGCAGTTTTGCATTGTCACGTCCCAACTTCACAATCACTAGCACTTCACATCAACAGCTTTGGGTTCGCAGCCACATACACAGTGCACTGACATGATCTTCATGATGCATTAGTAAAAACACGGGGGTTTTCAAAAGCCACAAAAGCACCTACAACTGGAGTATGCAAAAAATCAGAAGATGTAAAACAGAGAAAAATACTTTTAAAGGCAAAAGCTGTCTTTTGCAGATGATCTCAAACAACAAAGATATTTGAAATGCCTGGGCAACATGAAAAGAAGTCAGAAGAGGTGAAACAGTGGAAAAAAAACATCCTTTCCCTTGAAGGGCAAAAGCAGGCCTTTGCAGACAACGTCAGAAAATAAAAATACTTCAAGATTGCTGCCACGAGAAGAAACTTTAAAGACTGACAGTAGCGATGACCTACAGGGTCGTGTGTAGAAGTCGCCTTCGTTCTTGCACAGTTTACCAACAATGAGAATTTCGGACCCAGACAAAAGAAAATTGCTGACAAGAACAATCCTGTTTCTAGTAAGTAAGAGGCAATTGTCTGGCTGTTTTGTTCTTATAACGCTCCCCCTCCACACCACTTTACGGTACTGCTTCAGGGTAGGGTACGACAAAGCAGGACCACTGGAATGACAAGAAGAGGGAAGGACTCCACATGCAGAAAATTCAGCACTGGATCCACTTCCAACAACTGAACAGGCTTGTTCTTCCATGATTCTGCTGTAAAGCTGTTCCAAAGGCTTCTTTCCACACCTCACATGAGCCTTGAGATCTTTCAAGTAGTTCTCAAAAGCGAAACAACTAAAGTTATCCAGGCAGCCAAGCTGCCGGCAGTCATTGGCCAAGTGAATGAGACCATGTACATTGTAAATTAGGGACTCTTTCCCATAAATTGACTTGCACTTGCTTACAAAACTGCGCAGCAACTGATCAGCATAGTCTATGAAACAGTCCATTGATGAACAAGAAAGAATTGCAATGCCAACATGTAACTGTAGAAAATGCTCGTACATAGCCCTCGGCAAAATTTTCTTCAAAACAACAGGACCTGAATACAACAAGAACTGTCTGAACTCTGTAGCCTTCCATCGCTCAAACATGTCGACTGCTCGGGGTTTTCGTGCAAAATCACTAGTTATGTGTTGTCGCATTGTAGCCAGATGCCCCGATATTTGCATAACTGAGAAGTGTGCCAGCCGCACTTTTAATGGACCTCGCAACCAGTAACCAATAAGCTTTCGCACAACACCGAGGCACACCAAATGCATGTAGTCTAATGGAAAGCTTGTTACCATCGGGATACCAATTGATGTCAATGGGGAAATGCCTTTGTGATGCTCCGTCTGAGTTTGATCAGCAAATGACTGATCGGTGCGCAGTGGGCTGTCCATGTTTTGGTAAGTAATGCGCCCAAGATAGACGCCCTTGGTGCAGCATTTGTCACATCCATAGTAGCCAGAAAATAATTTCGTGGCTTTCACAAAGGCCTTCGCTGGTGCATCACAAAGAATGGCTCTTAGTACCACCTTATAAGCAGTGGATTTGTGTAGAATACCATTTGACAGCAGAGGGCCCATTTCTTCAATGAACGCTTTGAGGTACTCAGCCAGACAAGCCGGTTTCGATGTGCCGCAAAAGATCCCCACAGGAAAAATAATATCAGATTGTTTGCTGTGAGGGTGGTGAACCTGTACAAGTATGGGCCATACTTGTGTGCAACTGCTCTTAAACAGAGGCAGGCCATCGATGTTGACTGATATTGAGAGAACATTACTTGGAACCGAATGCCACATGTCCAATGCACGCAATAAGCCTCTCTGAAGGCCAAAATGAACGTACTCACCATTGCCGAGTTTTTCAAGCGGCACGCTTTGTCGCGTGGACACTAGAGCAGACTGTGTCTTAGGAAGATCAGTGAAGTGCGGCCTAAGAATGTCAAGCAGTGAATTAACTGCCGCTCTCCTGATATGATGCTTCACAGCCCAAGCCCTCAACTGGCTCCTTATCCCCTCTGGACACTCGGCATTATCGGGAACATCGATCAAGTCATGTTCATCAGGCTCCACAGGACCAGCGTTTTGGCCGCGCAAGTCACTTCCATCTGACTCAGCTTGATCTGCACTTGAACAACACTGTGCCTCTGCTGCGATGACAGAGGATTCAAAAGTATTCACTGCTGCATATGCTTGCCCTAAGCTGTCCCCGAGCGGTGCAAATGTATCGTTTCCAACACTTGCTAAACGTGATGGATTGTCGGATTGCAAATGGGGGAATGTCTCAGAGCAAGCTGCCGCCTCTGCGTCTTCTGTGACTTGCTGCAAACACCGCACGCTGCCCGCCTTCGCCAGATAAAGCTCTCGGCGACGTTTCGCCCTCAAGAACCGCTCCATGATGAGGTCTTACCTTCCGACGTTTAGATCAGGCGGTGTTGTCATGGTGAAAGGCCAAGACACGGCACTGCAGGAACAACCAATGCTTCAAATCCAAAGCACTCTGCCAGCTACGCCGCTACAGCGCAATACGGAACTTTAGACGCGACGCGACGAAAGAGTGAAAAGCGCGGGAAGGGCATCGCGTCGCAAATTCAGTCGTTGTGACTGACACCGCGCTTTCGTAGATGTGCTGTCGAAAATATGTTCGCAAGAAACAAAAGTAATATAAATGTGTTATTTTATTCTTTGTTCTCAAATTATGCAAGTTAAAATTTACACTGCTTCACTACGTCTACATAAAAAAATTTACTTGCCAGTTTCAATAAAACATCGAAACAGAAACTTTTGAGTTTCGGTTTCGTTTGATGTCAGAATAACGGGACTTTCCTTTTTATCTCTCGATGAAACTGCACACGTCCGACAGTTATTTAAATGCTCAGCATTAAAACGAAATTGATGCAGCAGCACTGCACCTGCATATTGCTTGCACATTACATTTCACCGATTGATAACTTAATTAGGCTCACCATGCATGCAGTGATGCGCGCAGTGTATTCGTAAAAAAAGAATATTGAGATAATATGAAACGTACGTCGATCGAGCGTTTCGTCCGCAATTTCCACGCGCCTACTGCGCGTGCGTCTTGCGGCTGGCATCACTGGCCAAGCCAGTGGGTAGCCAACCATGGCCCTACGATGGTCCCCGTGTGGTTGCCCGAGCGTTGGGTGCCGACTAATTCCCTATCATTTGCCGGTAGTTGGCTGAGCGTTTTTGGCCAACTATTAACCAGCCCAATGGCAGCCAACCACGGCCCGTCTAGGGGCCGCCATTGGTTGGCCGAGGATACCGGCTGCCGAGCACTCTCCAATTGCTTACCGATGGTCGGCCGTCGGCCAATTTCACTTGGGTATGGACCCATGTCTGCTGACAGATTGGTCGAGCGTGATAGCCCTTGAACATGCGCTGGGGAACCCGGGTGGACGCGACGCGACGCGCATTACCTGGGACGAGCGAAAAGCGGCATGGCGCGCGCTCCTTATCACCGAAGGGCGCCAACGCCGCAGGCGAATAACGGGCGAAATTAACATCACTCTCGCTCGTATACGCGCCGTGCAGCGTGGCGCGCCGCTTACTTTCGCCATGCGCGATTACTTGAACATCTTGAAGGCGCGCTACCACACACTCCTGCGTCAGTCATCGCGGACAGCAAGTAGGGCGCTCGCACAGGGCCGACCGGTTTCCGATTCGACCGTATTACGCCAAGTACGGGCAGGTAGCCATGACGAGGAGCGACAGGCCCGCGTGGAGGAGGTAGTTTTGCCGGACGGTACCAGGAGCAGCAGCGCGGCTGACATCTCTGACGCATTTACGCGTCACTTTTCGCAGCTGTTTGCTTCCGAGGCCGAAAGGCGGGACGACGCCTCTTTCACGGACTCCCTCCGTAGTTTTTTCGCTACGCTACCGCAGGTCCCGAGCGATCTCGGCGCGCAGCTGAGCGCTCCCGTAGGCGCGGAAGAGCTCTTCGCCACCGTTAAGGGCATGAACGCCGCCTCAGCTCCAGGCCCTGACGGCATCCCCATCAGCTTTTATGCTAGGTTTTACACCGTCCTGGAGGATCACCTCCTCCGGATGGTGAACGCCTTCGTCAGGGACGGCGAGAGGCCGGAGTCTTTTCGAGAGAGCCGCGTAGTGCTCATCCTGAAGCCCGGCGGGTGTCGATCTGACCCGCAGGCGTGGCGCCCGATCACTCTGCTAAACGCAGACTACAAGATCGTGGCGTCACTGCTGGCTAAAAGGTTGAGTAAGGTTTTATCGGTGCTCGTAAGCCCTGCGCAGACCTGCAGCGTGCCTGGACGCTCGGTGTTCTCGTCTCTCGCACTAACGCGTGACTTGTTCACGTTCACCTCGAGAACAGGAATTCCGGGTTGTTTTGTCTCTCTCGATCAGGCTAAAGCCTTCGATCGGGTCGAGCACCGATACCTTTTTGGAGTTCTCGGGGCTTTCGGCTTTCCGCCGGAGTTCGTAGAGCGGTTGGAGCGGCTGTACTCCGATCTTACAGCTTGCTTGCTCTTCAACGGGGCGTTGTCCGCACGTTTCGGGATAGAGCGCGGTATTCGCCAGGGTTGTCCCCTGTCACCTATGCTCTTCGTGTTATGTTTAGACCCGCTCTTGCGTCGCGTAGCAGAGTCTCCATCGATTCGCGGTTTCCCTTTGCCTGGCCAGGGCCAGGTGAAGGTGTCAGCGTACGCTGACGACGTGTCCTTGTTTCTGAGGGACGCGGACAGCTTCGTAGCGTTTGTACGGCTTTTTTCCAGTTACAGCGAGCTGTCCGGCGCCCTCCTCAACAGGGGCAAGAGCAAGGCTCTGCGTTTCGGGGCCTTCGCGTCGGACCTGCTGGGCGAGGTGGAGTGGGTCCCGGCTTGTAAGGTGCTTGGAGTCGTGTTCCTCTCCTCGGGGGAGGTAGCCCGCGACTCGTGGACCGAGTTGAGAGCGACCGCTGAGCGACGCCTGACAGTGGCAGCGCGTTTCCGCCTGTCGCTGTCGGAACGCGCGTTTATCATCAGGTCATCGGTGTGCGCGCCGCTCTATTATATAGCTCGCGTCGCTTGTCCGCCGCGAACCTTTACGCGCCGCTTGGCCACTCTCTGTGGCAGTTTTTTCTGGGCGGGGAAAACGGAGACCGTCGCTCGCGCGCTCCTCCGTCTTTCCACGCGCATGGGCGGGTTCAGCCTGCCCAACCTGCGCACAATGTGCAGCGTGCTTGCTGTTAGAGGCGTCCGCGACCTGGTCGACGCCACCGACTACCCAGGAAGAGGGCTACTCGCCTACCTTCTCGGGACTTCGCGGCGCCTCTTTTTTGGTGAACTCGTAGGTCCTTCAGCCGAACGGCAGCCGGCGTTCTTCCGGTATGTCTGTCGGACGGCCGAGTCTCTCACCGCCACCCTGCCCGAGGTCGACGTCTCTCAGACGCAGGCCTCCCGCGTTTGCGAGCTCCTTGCCATCCAGGAGGCTACACCTGAACAGCTAGAGCGGAGCAGGCGGGTACGGTGGCGAGACTTGACGTCGCACTCGATACCACCAGACGTCCGCGACTTCGGCTGGCTGCGAGGCTGGAGAGTCCTCCCAACGGGGGTCCGCATCGCCGCGTGGGGCATCGCTCCTTCTTCTCGGTGTCCGCAGTGCGGTGCGACAGAGACCCTCGAACACGCGATTTTTGAGTGCGTCGTAGCGCGCACTTTTTGGAGGCTCATGTCGCGCATGTTTTTTGTTAACCTCGACTCGCACACCAGGCCGCGCGACGCATTTGTGAGGCTCTTGCTGTGTGTCGGGGCCTTTGTTTTGTGGCGCCAGAGAGGCGTCGCTTCCTTGCAGGGCCGGCCTCAACGCGCCATGTTCCCCATGCTGCAGAGGGTTCGGGCGCGCCTGTTTCAACAGGCGTGTTTAGATCATGTGACCCTCCCAGAAGACGAGTTCCTGCGGCGGTGGAGCACCCGCTTCATCGCCGCCAGCGGGGGCCGCGTGACGGTGCGGCTCCTGCCGTATTGAGTGTGTGGTGCGCGGTGTCGGTGCGCGTTCATCGTATTTAGTGAGCGTGCTTCCCCCCGCGATGCCTGGACATTATGGACCCTTTGAACATTCTCTGCTGTGAATGATTTTGTGTGAACGGCGACAGCAATCGCCGTCGTGTTCTAGTTTCATAGCTTGTTTGTACCGAGCGACACTAGTCGCTGCCTTGTTGTTTTTGTCTTTGTGAGGGACTATGGTCCCTTTGTATGAATAATCAGTCCAATAAACTTCTCTTCAACGACCATACAATTGTTTGTAATGTTTTTGATGAAATGCCTGCTTCAACTCTTATTAATAAATGAAACCGAGTAGGAAATTGGTCGAGTTGGGGAACCGAACCATGGCCCCTGGAGCGCGAGGCGAGAGATGGAGAGAAAAGCTATATTAAGGCGAGAGCCTTTAATGCCTCATGCTTACGTTAGCAATCCGTGTCGTCAGCCGTGTCTGCGCCCGTGTCGACAGATGTGTCCGCGTTTTAACGGTTGTCCACCGAGATATGCGAGACAGTTACTGCATAATTTACTTTTCTCAAATACCATTTTCAATTTCTTCATTACGGCCCCTCTTTCTCTTTCTTCTTTCACTCCCACTTCCTCCCTTCCTGTACGGTGCGGTTCGGGTGTCCATTGAGATGACACAGAATTTCCTTTCCTCAAAAAGCGTTGCGTTCAAAGGGCAAGCCATCGCGCCGAACGGGTGGTGGCGTTCGTCCCTTCCTGTACGGTGCGATTTGGGGGTAAAACCGAGATTACAGAGAATTACTGCGTAATTTCCTTTGCTCAAAAAGCGTCGCGTTCAAAGGACAAGGCATCGCGACGAACGGGGGGTGGCGTTCCGTGGACTGCCTGGCAACGCTACAACACGCTGGCGCGTTCCACTCCTAAAGGCGAAGAGCGTCATTAATTAGCAGTTAATTAGTATTTAGTCATAAATCAGTAATTAGTCACTAAATAGTAATTTGTAATTACTTCGTCATCAGCCCCGCCGCGGTGGCTCAGTGGTTACGGCGCTCGGCTGCTGACCCGAAAGACACGTGTTTGATCGAGGCCGCGGCTGCTGAATTTCGATGAAGGCGTAATTCTGGAAGCCCGTGTGCTGTGCGATGTCAGTGCACGTTAAAGAACCCCGGGTGGTCGAAATTTCCGGAGCCCTTCACTACGGCGTCCCTCATAGCCTGAGTTGCTTTGTGGCGTGAAACCCCAATAAACCAATCAATTATGTGTGACGTCATCCAGTGGTGACGTCACCAGTGCCACATAGGCAAAGTGGTGCGGAAAACGCTTTGGCCTCTACTCACTTTAAACAGTCAAAGTGCCCCTGAATTTTTTGAAGAGGAATTCAGGGCACGCCCCAGGGTCCCCGCAAAATCCCACTGCACTCAGGTCTTGAGGTTCTCTATGTCCCGCGGGGGAAGGGTCCGCCGGACAGAGGGAAAGGATGTGGAGGGAAGAAGCGAAGGGTTCTGGGCATAGGGCGCATGCCGGAGTAGGGAAGGAGGGATGATAGTGGGCTAGGTTAAGGGGTGAGGGGAGAGTTGGTGTCTGTAGTCTGGGCCAGAGTGTTGCTTGTTTGTTATCTAGGGAGGGGTGTGGCGGGGGGAGAGTGGTGGTGGTAAAAAAACTTTAATACTCAAAGAGAGTTTGAGGGTCAGAAAACCCTGCTACATGGCGGTATCCTTAGTCCGGGACACCGCACGACGAGGCCCCGTCTCGCGCCCGCTTTACTAGAGCCCTTTGGGACTCCAGTGTGGAGCAGTTGAGGAGGCCAGTCTCCCATGCCTCTCAGGTGGGGGTGGGGTAAGGGAGAAGGTGAGGTTTCCGAGTACATTCCCGCACCATGTGAAAGATGTCGCATATCTCTCCAGAGTGCGGGCAGCGCCCATCTGTGTTCGGATCAAAGTGTTTTGCTATGGCAGGACACAGAAGAGTTCCTGTCTGCAGGCACCGCAGAGTTCGCTCCTCCGCCTTACTCAGCTCCTTGGCAGGTGCCGGGTAGAGGCGGTGGCTGTCGCAATAATGAATTAGGATTTCGCGGAACCGCAGGAGCGATTTATGAGCTTCTGAGCCAGGACAGCTAGGATGAGGAGCCCAGTGTGTGAGCGCTCGGGTGGCCGCATCAGCGGCCGCGTTGCCTCGTAGACCCTGGTGGCCAGGAGCCCAGATCACTTTTGTGCGATTTGGATCGGCGGGAGAGCATCTTAGAATTTGGGAGGCAAGAGGTGATATTTCGCCTGCAAGATAATGTTCACCTGCCCGGCGAGAGTCTGTGATAACCGTTCTCGATTCTGGATCGGCGGGAGCGAGAGCTATTGCAACTTCCTCCTCTCGGGTTGAATTTGGGGCCCGAAAAGGTAGCCCGTCGACATTCATTCCTCAGTGGACTGCGGCATCCGCGTAGAATCCTGCGGGCGACAGCCCTGTGATGTCCACGTAGCAGACGCTCGCTTTAGGTCTATATTGCCTCTCAAGTCTAGGTCTATATTGCCTCTCTATATGCTTACATGCTTTTGTATGACTGTTTCACATCACTGTCTCCCCCCCCCCCTTATGTAATGTCCCAGACGGGATCTTTAAGGGTTCAATAAATGATGATGATGATGATGAAGTGTGCGAACCCCTGCTTGTCGTAAGGCTTCATGTGAAGTCGTGTTCATATTACGCGGGAGCCTAGCGACCCAGAGCATATGGCACCACAGAACCGGCATGTTCTCCGTCTCTTCCACTATGCATGTGTGTTGGATGTGTAAGCGGTTTAGTAGGCGGCGCCCAGGAGCCGTCTGCGAGCCGCGTATATTGGTAAACTAGGTGGGCCTCGCGCGACTGCTGCTACACAGATTTGCTGCTACACAAGGGCGAAAGTGACGCCTCCGCGAGCCAACCCAAGGTGTCTGTCAGCACTGGTCCATTGAATGCCGCATTAGCGTGCCAGGGGCACTGGAGTCTGCCAGGTGCAGAAGGTCGTCTTTTTGTCATGCTGGGGCCTGTTAGTGTAGAGGAAGTACGCCCGCCTTTCCCCCCGTTGCTGGGCACAGTTGCGGTTGAAATGGTAAGGAATCGCAGTGATGTTATGGACACATTCGCCGTTTCCCGCGTGCTGGTAACGAGAGGTTCTAGACTGTTTCACATGGACACGTGCAGGGAATAATGCGCCTGCAGGATGAACTCCAGAGGACTTCTTTATAAACGTGCGGCGTTTTGCATTCCTGCAGCCACAACTTCCTGCAGATTCAGCACTACCCCCATAAATAACTCCAGACGCAGCAGCAGCACTGTCGCCAGCACCAGTGCCCGCACTGTGTGGAGGTGGGAAGACCATTTCACCCTCTGTGCTGTATAGTTTATTTGTGTACGTTGTTGACCTCATGTGTGGGTTTGATCTATTTGGAATGCAGAAATTGGAGGTTACGTTTGCAATTTTAGAATTGTTTCCAGATTTTTATTGCACTGCTGTCAGGGATGTGATTGTCCTCACTGGGTCTCTGGTTAACTAGCCGCTCTCTTTACTGTGATGTCCCAGACGCTTTGCTGAAACTGTCCACTGATCAGTTGTGCTTTAATGCTTTCGAACCGACCACAATTGCAGCCTCACCAGTCGAGGAGCTGAGTGATTGTGGCACAGGTAGTGAATCAGCCTTCTAGTGTGTAGCTTGGGCACTACCCGCTTTAGATGCTGCTTGAACTTAGCATGATATACAGGTCAAGAGATGTAACCGCAATCACTTAATAAGCGGGTAGGAAACTCTCCTATGTAGGAAACATTTGTGGCCTGTGCAGGTTTCTCCTCTTTTAATGGAGACGGTGATGTCAACTGTTTGTTTGGCGAGTGCGCAGATCAAATTTGTCGAAACTGAGGTGCGTTCATTAAGCACTAAATGCACCTGTTTTCACACGCTACTGTTTCCCTGTATTCGCGTGAATAGTCTTGTCACATATTGTCCAAACATGTTTGCTTATTCTAGACGGTACTGATTTGACAGATAACTGCATTCTATCCTCTGACAGCCCCTCAGCAGCCACAGCCGGCTCCAGGCCAGCAAATCTGACGCCTTCTGATGAGGAAAAGGAGGAGACAGTGAACCAGCTACTCGTGAAAACTCGGCGTACCGCTGACCTGAAGCAGACGCGAAACAATCAGGATGCCGATTTCCACTAGCGATTAAGTCGAGATCAACAATCGGGTGCGGGCAGACAGCACATACCAACAGAAGCTACTACATGCAACCTAATGTATGCTCATTGTCTTGGTGTGTTCACGATAAATAAATAAACAATTTATCTGTAGGTAGTAGGTGCGTCCTTTAGGAGACGATATTCTGCTCCATAAAATTAGGAGCAATTACAACGTGACTGGAACACAAATCGTTCAGCAGGTAAAAGAATATAAACATAATGAGATTGTGGGCGCCGAACACTGGCGCGTGCTTTAAGAAACGTTGCGGGGATTGTTGAAGCACCCCTGCATCTCAACTAAAGCACTGCTGCTGGAGTTCTCTTAGAAGTTGGAGTTCTCCCGAGTTCAAGAAGTGATCATTTGAATATCTCCCGGCAGAAGTCAGTGATGAGCCTGTTGAGAGGACGCCTTGGTTGCTGCTTGGTTGCGTCGCTTAGTAGGCGACATTTTTCTATGCTATCTTCTAAACAAATCAGCAACAGCATTAAAAGTTGTACACGTGACAACACCTCATTGTCATTCCTTGTTAACAGAAATGTAATGAAATGAGTTTATGTGGAACGACATTTTTAAGCGGCAGCAAGGTGGAGTATTCGTTCGAATACCTACAATGCAAGCCAAATCCGCTGATATGTCATTGTTGGAGAGAAACCGCTGTCCTTGACAGCAAAGCCTCGCATACGGTGAGTGTTTTGTGTGATTGGTCTCAATAATGTTCCACATAAAAAAGTTCCGCACTGAATTTTTTATGGCGTTTCTCTCAGTATTTAAGCTTTCTCGAGTAGTCCCAAACTGCGAATTTCAAATTCGCTATGGGGGTATATAATGTATTTGAAAATGAAACATTCCATACATGCATAATATGTGCAATATTTCTTTATTTAGTTTATTTAGGACATAGTGCGTTGTTTCAGATAAGGCATCTGCGGTGGGATTATAAATCAATCAACCTCACAGAAGGCAACTGATAAGACCAGAAAGCGATATTGTCACCTGTATTGTCCTGTCTAGTCCACCGAGGTGACAACACATTTGGTGGGAACTCGCAGCATCATACTCGGCAGTGCGTACCGCCAAGTAAGACCTATCCGGAGCCACACACTGCGCAAATCTCTGTGTGCGGTCTTTACTTGAATATGCCTCAGTCGTATGGGAGTTAATGATCTCAAATAACATTCCTAAACTAAAAAACCACAAAAAGATTAATAGATTGGTATTCTTGTTTAATAGTTTAACAGGGAAAAATAAACTTAAGCTTCCAGAGTGCATTAAGCGTCCTATAGTGAGAAGGACTCGGAGCGTTCATGAGCATTCGCTTACTCCCCTTTTCGCCAAAACTAAGTTTTAAGTACAGTTTTTTCCCTAGAGTAGTGCAAGATTGGAATTCGTTACCGGCATTTGTTTTTTCCTCGCAAAATTTTTCTGATGCGTTGAATCGTCTACTTACCTGCAAATATTGTTTATATGTGTGTTTTGTATTCGTGTGATGCTAGTATTGTATAATTTTATTCTTTTGGTTACGTAACAATGCTTGGGCCAAGCAGTGGCCTGCAGTATTCTGAAATAAATAAATAAACAGCGCCGAGGCACGTGGCGTTCGGTATGTTTTCGCCAACTGATGTGGTATGTATTCGCTGAATCACCGCCGTATTGTTTTAATAGTTTCCACGATAAGTTAGCTGAGTGCACGTGTTCCGTTCCTTGTTTCTCCGATCCCATGACTAGTACCCGCGACACCTGGTTGAAGTGCACCGTAGGCTACAGCCAGTCGGTGAAAACAAGCCCAGCGCTGCGTGTTTCTGCGCTCTTAACATCGAGTGTGACTTTTGCGTCTGTTGCATGCTCCGGCACCAGCTGGTCGCCCGTTGTTCTGCGCAGTCCCTCAGCACGGGCCGGTAGGCATGATAGCAATGACGTGTGACAGAACAGTACACGTCGCAACATAATGTATGGGACAACAAATTCGATACTCCTCTTATAGTACAAAGTGCGTTTGAAAAATGCTCACTGTTAAGCATCCGCATTGCTAATCTGTTAATACATACATATGAAGAATGTAAATATCTCTATCAGAGCAACCTCCTCTAAAAGACGCGGGTCGATTCCATATCCCTTTTTTAAGCCCTCTCTTATTACTGCTACGGCATCTTACTCCCACAGCTTTCGTAATCATCGCCGCCCACCTGGCTGCAAATATAGAATCACACTGAAATTTAGTTTTGAGACTGCGAACGGTTAGCAACGAAATGTATGAAATGAATCAGCACTGTTTTGAATTTTTGGCAGCAACTTGTTGCGGTCACCTGTAGTGCCTGGAAGAAATGGATATTTAAATGGCCTAATTTCATCGACTGGTCGTAAAAATTCAGTGTTAGACGAGTAGTGACCGATAGAAGGAAGAGGTCTGGACTTGTGGAAAACACGGGAAGTTTAGCAAAAACAAAAATAACCTGATTTCCTTAGTCTTTCTGCGCAGCCGCAAGGCCACAATCTCATAAATTCTCACAACGTTAGTTAAGGTGTCAGTTAAGCGATACTTTGAAAAAAAGTAAAGCGAATGGCTTTCTAATGATAATTTGTAGTGCTCCGATGTTACAATAAGTGAAGATATCCGAGATGGTACACGTTTACTTTAGTGCTGCTTTTATGATTAAGAAGCACGTTAGTAATTTAGTTTCAACTGGGGCTTAGTTTTAGTTTGTCTCCGAAAGCATGGCTAATAATGCTGCTGAGCATAGCGTGAGTCATGGTTATGCAGCAGGCTACAGCAAACACGCGTGTCTTGAAAAGTGAATGATTTTCTTGAGCGATACATGAGATGTGAAGCACTTTCAATCAACAAAATTATTTACTACAACGTGTAAGGAAATGTTTGCACTGTACGTCTGGCATGGAAGCAGTTGAATTTCTCTAAAAAATTTCAGTTTTTTGTTCAACTTTTCATTAGTTTGTAATGCAATGAATTACATTTCGTTCATAACATTTAGGTAATACAATGAATTGCGTTAGACCAGTAGTTCTGCGAGAAAAGTAACTGGTTACGCTCGAAATTTCATTAACAAGCATTCCTGTAGTTTGTAGAGGAAAAAGCTTGGTTCTCGTAGGCCTGCCACGACAACTGAGCAGCAGAACGCTGGACGGCTGGCTTCGAGAATTGTGCAGGAACGGCAACTAGTCATAAAACAGAGAGATTTAGCATAGCAGAGGCGTATTAGCTTAGATATACACCTGATTAAAGGACGCTGTCTGCGCACGTGTAGAGGCAGTGAAGTTTTGAAATGTAGGCGCTACGCGTGTATTTCGGTTTGTGGTAATCCGGTATACGTCTATCCTCGTGAGTCGCTGTACTGCGAAATATAACCAGAATTAACTAAGACTGCCAGTCTGCAATCTACGATGTACTCTCTATTCAGGTATCTACCAGCGTGGTCTCGAAATGCGCGCGTCGATTTCAAGTTCAGGATTCTTGGGCATCAGTTCTGAGAGACAGCTGTGGAATAATGTAAGGAAATATTAATGTACGGAAATTTCGAAGGTAGCGGTGCACTTCTTCGCTGCGTAGGAAAATCCTTCTTTTAGAGTTTGCACATCGGTCAGATGGATAATTTAGAACTGCTAAAAAGTGCAACAGGAAACGCTTCTGACGATACATAAACGTTAACAGGGATAAAATGCAAGCCAGCAAAAGGGGATTTTCTGCCGTTCTATTGATTGTTAAAGTGGAATCCCATAATACATGAAAAAATCGTGTTCATAAAAACCTTCCCATTGAAAGATGCGCTAGTGAAGAATTTTTGGGTACCAGGGGCACTATCAAGGTCACACTAACTAAGGACAGAATGGTTCCGGTTTACGCGTGTCGTCATAGTGCGAGGGAGGGTGAACAGACTAAAATGTATATTGTGCGAATATGGCCCTGCGTAGACTGTACAAGTCCCTCCCTGGGACCGCCGTAAAAATAACTTGCTCCGGAGGCTTAAAACGGTTGAAATAGCTCTCAGCAGTCAGGTGTTAAGAAGCTTATTTGTTTTGAGCTTGAAGGCGACAAATGTTGGGCCATGCCTGTGTTTACATTGCGTTTGGGGGGGGGGAGCGCGATCTCTTATCTTCGTAATAGTCCTTGCAGGAATAATAGAAGTGAGTGAGTAGTTAGTTCGTAGGAATCGGGCGGAAAAACTAATTATTGCGTGCTTCGCGTCTAAATAGAGTTCAGTGTTTGTTTGTTTTAGTCTCTTTACGTTATTTTTGTGCATAAAATTCAATAATTAATTCAAATATAGCTTCAGTACTTTGATGATGCAACTCTAATATAATGCCACTTTGTGAGCAATAAATGACAATTTATTTTTTTTAATTTGCGCCATTACTAAAGAGTACAATTGATGGTATTTATCACTTTCCCAAAGTGGTCGTTCAAGTAGGCTGTGTATTATAAACTCTGACACATGACAGATGAGAGCGCGCTGTGTTCAGTTTATTTACAGCAGACGGGGCGATGCAAAAGGTATCCAGGATGATAGGCTCTAAACATGATGGTGCACCTTTGGCAGCCGATGCTTTATGCCTGCCAGCCGGTTTTATAAGCAGCAACATTCGCCAAGGACTTGCGAATAAAAAAATTATTTTCTCGAAATCAAATTTTCGGTTTCGGTTAATGTGCAATAAAGTTGTTATCCGAACATAAACAAAAAACCATTTTTCAAATTTCTTTTTTGACAGGAGCAAAATTGAACTGCCAAAGGCGTTAGTTTTTTGCTAGCTTTTCGAAAATATAGTAGTAGTAGAAAACTTTTATTGAGATCTTTTAAGAGATTCGCGGATTCGAAGCCTCCGTCGTCTTTCGTGGCGCCGGCGACTGGAGGCTTCTCTTCAGCAAGGTTGGGCCCCTAGTCCAGGGCTCCACTGAGTTGCGCTGCATCAGTAGCGTGCCGCACTAAGGCCCTTTGGGCCGCGAGCTCGCTGCTGGTGAGCCGGCTCTCCCATTGCTCCGCACTCGGGAATTCGTGTTGGTGGAATGCTTTATTTCGTTCGCACTCCCATGTGATGTGGTATAGTGTGGGTGTGTCGCCGCACCAGGGGCAGTTTGCTCTGTATTGTGTTGGTGACATCTTGCTATAGATGTACAAGTTGGGGAAGGAGTTTGTTTGTAGCCTACGCCAGCCGACTGCTTCCTCCCTCGTGAGGGATTTGTGTGGTGGTGGGTACTTGAATCTAGTCCCCCTGTATAGTTGTAATGTCTCTGTGTATCCCCCCTCGCATGCTAGTAGCTGAAGCTCCAGAACATCTGACATGCCTGCTCGGTATGTAAGCCCTCGAGCTAGGCTGTCTGCTCTTTCGTTCCCCGCTACGCCTGCGTGGCCCGGGACCCAGATTATGTGTTGTATGGGTGTCTTCTCAGCAGAGGCTGCTGCCCCACTGATTATCCTGAGGGCCATGCCGCTAATTCTGCCCTTCGTATAGTTTTTACACGTGTCTTTCGAGTCTGTTAAGATGTTTAGGGATCGGCCTTTCCTATAGCCTTCTGGTACCGCCAGCGCGACGGCAATTTCCTCGGCCTCCGTTTGCCCACGACCTCCACTGAGGCGCATGTGGCCATGTCTCCTGTGCTATTAACTACCACCGTAGCCGCTAAGCGCTTCTCTGCATGTACGTACATGGAGGCGTCCGTATAGACTGTGTTCTCTGATCGGCCTAGCCTCCTTTCTATCTGCTCGGCCCTTGCTTTTCGTCTGTCCTCGTGTAGGTTAGGATCCATGTTTTTAGGCAGGGGTCCTACATTAAAGGTCTTTCTAAGGTCGTCCGGTACGTCCGCGTATCTGTCTACCAGTCCGCACGTGTTCCGACCCAACCTTCTCAGGAGCGCCCTTCCCGTAGAGGAGCCTCTGAGTCTGATGAGTTGTGCCCCCAATTGAGCCTCGGCAAGCTCATCGAAGGTATTGCTGATTCCGAGTTGGAGTAGCTTCTCGTTTGATGCGTTTCTGGGCAGGTGTAGAGCAATCTTGTATGCCTTCCTGAGAATACAGTCGGCTTGCTCTCGCTCCGCCTTTGTTGTTGCGTGGTAGGGCAAGGAGTAAATAACTCTGCTAACGATTAGGCTGTTGACGAGTTTGAGGGTATCTTCTTCTTTCATCCCGTACCTTCTCTGAGAGACTCTACTGATCATTCTGCCAACCTGCTCCGCGGCTCTTCTCAACAGGCTGATGGTATGGCTGCATTTTCGGCTGCTCTGCAGCCACATGCCTAGGATTCGTACCATGTTCTGTTCTTGGATCAGTTGCCCCTCTAGAACTACTTCCAGCGAGGCTTTGGTATTGATTTCTTCCGATCCTGATGATTTCCGACTTCTCCGTCGAACATCTGAGGCCTCTCTCCCTGACGTAGGTCTCTACGCAGGTCGCAGCTTCTTGTAGTCTGTCTTGCTTCTCCCCTAACGATCCTTGGGTGACCCACACCGTGATGTCGTCGGCATATATCGCGTGTTGGATGCCCGGGATTTCCTTGAGTCGTCTTGCTAGCCCGATCATCGCCATATTGAACAGGGCGGTCGATATCACGGAGCCTTGGGGTGTTCCTTTGCAAGGCGTGGTGAAGACGTCGCTTCTCAGCTCGCCTAGTCCCACGGTCGCTGTTCTGTCGCTCAGGAAGGCCCTGATGTAGTCGTGGGTTCTTCCCCCGCAGTTGGTGTTGTTGATGCCTTCCATGATGGCGGCGTGGCTCACGTTGTCGAAGGCTCCCTTTATGTCGAGGGCCATGACAACGTTTTCGCCACTTCTCGGCATTTTCTCGAGTACTTCCTCCTTGAGTTGGAGTAGTACGTCCTGCGTAGACAGGTGGGCTCTGAACCCGTACATGCTGTCTGGGTACAGTTGGTTCTTCTCTAGGTGCGACTGGATCCTTTTTGTGATTACTTTCTCGTACATCTTGCCCAGGCACGACGTGAGGGAGATCGGCCTGAGGTTCTCGACCTGGAGTTTCTTGCCTGGCTTCGGGATCATTACCACTACCGCGTGTTTCCACTCGGCCGGCACTGTTCCTTCTTGCCAGAGCTTGTTGAAGTAGGCTGTGAGCTGATCTATGGCTCCATCGCTGAGGTTTCTTATGAGCGAGTTCATGATTCTGTCCGCCCCCGCTGCCGTGTTTTTTGTTGCCGACCTGATCGCCTCGACGACTTCCTCTCTCGTTATGGGCCGATCCATGGTTGGATTCTCTTCGCCCTGGTACTCTTCTTGGTAGCTTTCGACCTGGTCTCTGCCGTAGCATTTGACCCGGACTTCCTCGAGTAGCTGTTCGTCCTGCCCGTGTACTGGTGCACCAGCCTCTGAATCGATTTGCCGCTTTGTGATTTGTTCTTGCTCGGTTCCATGAGGGACTTGAGGATCTGCCACGTCCTGGCCGTGCTGAGGGTGCCGTTCAGCGCGTTGCTGAATTGCTGCCATCCTTGCCTAGCCAGCTGCGTTGCATGCTCCTCCGCTTGTTTAGTTATTTCGGCTATTTTAATCTTTAGCTTCCTATTGAACTTCTGTCTTTTCCAATGCTTGGTGAGCCCGCGTCTCGCCTCCCATAGCTTGAGGAGCCGCTTGTCCACCTCCGGAGTTTGTTCGGTTCTATCCACCTCTTTAGTATAGAGTTCTTGGATCTGTCTGAGTTGCTGGCTCCACTCCTCCGCAGATACAATGTCGCCCTTGATCTGCTTGCAGTGTGCTCTGAAGGCGTCCCAGTCCGTTAGGCGGACCTTGCCTATTTTCCGTTTGCGGTTGTGCTGATCCTTATTATGTGGTGGTCGCTTCCAAGGTTCTCGAGCAGGTTCTCCCATTCTGCTTGTCTGGCGCCCCTTACGAAGGTTAAGTCAGGGCACGTGTCTGGACTGACGCTGTTCCCCTGTCCAGTTGGGTGATGTTCGTCGGTTAGCAATTCGCACTCTGCCTGTTCTGCTGCAGCGCAAAATATAAAACACTTGCGGATTAACGGCTTCAGCAAGGTTTTCTTTCGTGATCATGTCATAGCGGAAGGTATTACTTTAAGAGGATTAATTTATATCTCCTCCCCACAGTACGTTCTAGGATTTCATGTTTTGCAGCTATCTGATACAGGATTTTTTTACCTTCGAGATCATATATTCATTTTGTATCGTGATTTTAATATATTTTTCATATTTTTTGTGCTTATGTCGAGTGGATAGGTGCGAGTGTTTAAATGTTTGCCTGCAATTTTTCTAGACACAGCATTTTTTGAAGTTATGACTTTTTTTCTGGGACAATTAGGCGTGGGCAAACAAAACTTTTCACAGATTTTAACCTATGCTTTTTACATGACTCGCACTAGTACCATAAGCCTAAGCCTATCTGTACTTTTATAATGAGGAAGAGCCATTCAATGGTGGCAGTTTTAGTGTACCAAGAAAGAAAAATAAATCATTTTTCATTACTCCTTGTACTTTTATTACAATTATTGTAGGAAAACTGATCACATTGTCTTGCAGAATTTTAATACTACGTGCAGTACATTCTACGGAAATGTATATTGCTAAAAATCTAAAACAAAAATTTAGAAAATTAACATCTAAGTTTGAAACCTAGTGCCAGCTGCATCTATTTATAAGATTGCCAGCATTTTTTATTGCTATGGCTTTCGTTATCACTCTACACCCAAATATCGATCACCATTTTTGAAGTCTCACCGCATCTCAAAGAACACTACGATGAGTTACAATGTTTCTCTATGACATGACCGCCACTTTTGTTTCAATTGCATGCCAGTGACGTGGTTATTATGGCAAGGTAGCAACATGGTCTGCATTCCCGCTTACTCGTCAGAATATTTCAGTTCTCGGATTATTTTTGATAAGCCAACAAACTATTGTGACATATGCGCCGCAAGCTGCCAATCAGTTTAGATCGGTGTACGTAACAAGTTTTGCTGGCAACTGGCAATAACACAGCTATCGACTGCATGTTTCGTTCAACATCGCCACCAATTTCGTAGTTTTGGAACGCTCATTCCAGAGTTTTTGGCATGCTACAATGCGGAAATAAAACAAGTTCAAATTATGGATTGCATGTTTATTAATTCCATACATTTCGGGAACAGCAGTGCTGTTGATTGTGTTGTTTCCTTAGATTTGATGTCACTTAAAACTGTTCCTTTTCGCTTTTCTCGTTAAGGTTCAAGTGCACTTCATGACCTCTCCATCTTCGTTCCAGTACAAGATTTCGAGGTGCTAGATGTAAAAATTCAGGGGGCACTTTGGCTCTTTAAAGTGCTCCAAGGCGAAAGCGTTGCCTGACGCACTGTTTGGTTTTTGAATTTTTACTTTTTTACTTTTTCATATTTTATATTTATTTTTTGTTTTCTTTCTTTTCTCATTTTTATTTCTTATTTTTATTTGCGTCCTCATTTTATTTTTAATTCTTTCATTTTAATTATGAAACCCATGCATTCACTAGATGCGCCTTCAATCATGCTCAAACCCAGGGCCTTCGTGGCGGAGTGGTAGCGTCTCCGCCCAAATGCCAAAGGCCCTGGTACGTTTGTCAGCCTCGACACAATTGTTTTTTTATAAGTAGTGACGCCGAAACTTAGATTCGGAGTGCGTTGCAGCTAGGGCTATCGCTACTTCCTCCATAGCCTGTGTATCCCCGTTACGAACTGAAAGCCCGTCCACGACTTGCATTTGGTGCACCACTGAGATTGTTGATATTCCTTGTACAGGACCCGCAGCGTCCACGAAGAAGGTTCCTTCTTTTGTTGAATAGCACTCGTTCACCTTCTTGCTCTTCGCCACTCGTCTAGCATAATGATGCTCCGGGTGCATGTTTTTGGGAAGCGGAAGCGTAGGAATTTGCTCTTCCACTCTTTAGGTATATCTTGTCTCCCAGCCACTTGCTGCGGAAAGCTAATGTTTAAATCTTCTAAGACCCTGCGGCCGGTCGTAGTTGTGGCCAGTCGCACTACCTGGCTGGTAAGATGGGCGCTAATCAATTCATCAGCCGTGTTGTGTACCCCTAGTTTTAGTAGACGCTCCGTAGATGCTTTCATGGGTAGGCCGAGTGCCTTCTTATAAGCCGTTCGAATGATAACGTCCAGGTGGTTTAGATCGGTCTTCCTCAAACGAAGGTACGGGGCCATGTATACTATCCTGCAGATGACAAAGGCCTGTATTAGTCTAAGGGTATCCTGTTCTTGCATGCCGTTTTTCTTGCTTGTGATCCGAGATATCATACGGATGACTTGTTCGCACACCGTTCGGAGCTTGGTGATCGCTGCTGCGTTCACACCCTTGTTGTTAATGAGCAGCCCCAAAATCCGTATTGTTTCCACCTCGGGAATAGGTGTGTCATGGACCGAGATTTCCAGAGATGCAGTATCCCCCTTCCCTTGCAGGACGAGGAGCTCCGACTTGTCCGGGGAACAGCGCAGTCCGCATTCTTCAGCATACTTTTCAAATGTATTGGCAGCCTCTTGGAGGGCCTCCTCCATCTGTCCCATGTTTCCCTCCATTGTCCATATGGTTATGTCAAACGCGTATAGGGCGTGGCGGATTCCCCTTATGGCATTAAGTTGTTCCGGCAGGTGCATGAGGGCAACGTTGAAGAGCAGTGGAGAAAAGACTGCTCCCTGAGGCGTCCCCCTGGTGCCCATGGGTATCGCCTCGGACCTCGAGTCGCCAATCCTTATATGCGCTTGCCTATCTTGCAAGAAAGCCTTGATGTAATTAAAGGTACGCTTTCCGCAGTGAGTACCCTGTAGATTGTCCAGAATCTTGGAATCCTTCACGTTGTCGAAAGCCCCCTTCAGATCTAATGCCAGTATGGCCCTACTGTTTCGTTTGCGCGGGGGATCGATAACCTTCATCTTCAGCTGCAGTAACACGTCCTGGGTTGACAAGTGTGCCCTAAACCCAAACATTGTGTGAGGTATAATATTGTGGTCTTCTATATACGTAGAAAGTCGCATGTGTACCGCCTTCTCCATCAGTTTCCCGGCGGACGACGTAAGCGAGATGGGCCTGAGGTTATTGATGTTCACCTCCTTTCCAGGCTTAGGAATAAAGCTGACATCAGCCGTCTTCCATGCCTTGGGTAACTGTCCACTTTTCCAGCATTCGTTGATGTACTGCGTGAGATGTTCAAGCGCTTGCTGATTGAGATTGACGAGCAATCCCACCGTCACCCTGTCGTTCCCTGGCGCCGTGCCCCGCCTCATGGCCATAAGCGCCGCCTGTATTTCCTCGACTTCGAACTCTCTGTCCAGGTCCGGATTGTCCATACCCTCATAATCCCGTACTGGCTCGTTGTCTTTCACTGTACAGAGGTACTTGCTCACGAGGGCGGCAACTAGCTGCTGGTCCGTGCCCGCGAAGCCGTGTAGGGCTCTCTTGAGATTACGTTGCTGATCCCCGCGAGACTTAGAGGGCTCTATCAAACATCTAAGAAGACTGCACGTCGCCTTGGTGCTTAGGGTGCCTTTCATGGAGTCGCATTTGGCCAACCAGTTGTTTTTGGCCAGGGATCGTGCATACTCTTCTGCTTGCAAGCTTAATTTCGCGACCTTGATCTTGAGCTTGCGGTTATGTGTTTGACTTTTCCACCGCCGTGTGAGACTTCTTCTGACCTCCCATAGATGTAGTAGGTGGTTGTCAATAGCCGGGACTTCTTCTGATGTCTGAAGCGTACGTGTGAAGCGGTCCCTGACTCTCAGCAGCGACTCAGCCCACTCCTCGTACTTTTCAATGGGCGCGTTGAGCGTAGAGTCTTCCGCCTGTCAGAACAACGACCAGTCCGTGAGCCGTGCATTCCCTCTCGCTATGCGATGCTTATTGTAGTCGAGGCAGATCTTGAGAATGCAGTGGTCACTCCCTAAGGTCTCCTGCGTGTTGTGGCAATCATAGTTTCTCGATCCTTTAACCAACGAGAGATCTGGACATGTAACTCTCGAGACACTGTTTCCAATCCTCCTGGGATGCTGCGGGTCAGTAAGAATCGTCAGTGCTAGGTCCGATATGACCGCAGCGAGTCTCCTGCCCTTAATATCCTCCATACTATATCCCCACAAGGAGCTATACGCGTTAAAATCCCCCACAATGATGAGAGGAGCACTTTTTGCCAATTGCGCGGCCTTTTGGAAAATCTCATCGAAAGACGCACCCCTGTTCTTCGGTCGACTATATATGTTCAACACATACGCACTTCTGCTAGTGCGTACGTTCGGTAAAAGCTGAATAAATGTGTGTTCCACCTCAGTGACTAAATGCAGCTCAATTGTCACAGCCGTGCAATCCTTTTGCACCAGAATGCAAGTGGATGAGCTGTTTTGATGCGTGCTGTATGGTCTGAGTTTGGCTTCCGTATTCACGTCCTGCAGTGCAATAATATCTGGTAATTTATCCAACGAATCTACGTATTGCTGTAGCGAATCCCTCTTCTTTCTGAACCCCCGGCAGTTCCACTGCAAAATCCGCAATTTAGGAGGGCGGGCCATGTTGAACACTAAAGGAAATCGCGCTTGGTGCGTCCGCCCCGGTGTTGGGCGAATCAGCAGCTGCAAGCTGCCTATTAGTCACGCGGCCAGTTAATTTTGGAACCTTCGTCCGCGTACACTCCGCAAGCTCCTGAAGTTTCCGATCGATTCTGATTTCAAAGGCTTGCAGCTTAATCAGACGGGGCTCTAAGATGCCCTGTAAGACCCGCTCTACCGCTGCCTGAATGCCCCTCTCAATAGCTGCCTGAACGTTTTTTTTTTCAATAATAATTTGTAGAGTTCCTTCGAGGCTCGCCTGTATATTTCGCGTTATGCGAGCTTCCAAACGCGGAAGGTCGTTCAGCAAACATCGCTCCACAATAGCCTCAATCCTGGCTTCTTTCTCTCTGACACCAGCCCCCTTATCGGTCTCCGTTGCCACTACGTTACTGTTTCTCTCCCCCTCCTCCTTTTTCTCACCCTAGGGGACAGGAGTTAGTGCCTGTTGAGTAGGTGGGAGGGAAGCATCCTCCTCCATTGCAGATACCCCAAGCGTTTCTTGCATATTTTCTCCCCCTGCCGATGTTCCCAGTTCCTGACTTTTATACTTCGCTAGTTCCTCTTTCAATCTGCTATTTTCCTCCTTAAGTTTCTCAACAGCCAAAGTGGGAGGCGGGGAAGCGGCAACTTGTGCCCAGCTCACCTTGCTACCCGTGGTCTCCTCCGATCCGGCTTTTCCCGTTTTCTTCCCACCTGGACGACCGCTTCCTTCAGGCCCCTGCCGGGACGCCCCCGTTGCGGTCCTCGCTGCGGGACCCGGCGACGGAGTCCCCATCCGCTTCTTCTGTGATTGCGGCCCAGGCCCTGAATTCTTCCGGTCCTCTCTGGATTTACGCTGGTTGCTGGATTTTCTTCCGCCAGGCTTCCGCCCGGCTCCGGCACCATTCCTGTATTTCCAGGTGCAGTCCGCGGAGTTCGTGAGGTGTCCGCCTCCACAGACTAGGCATCGGGGCTGGCACTCGTGCCCCTCTTCTTGGATGATAGTCCCACAGGCCCGGCAGAGCTTATCTCGTGGATTAGGGCAAACGTCCGCTCTATGTCCCACTGTTCCGCAGCGGGTACAAGCTGGTGTGGTCTTCCGGTAGAGTGACGGGCACAGCCTCTCCCCAGTAAAACACGTTGAACGGCACTTTACGGCCCTGGAATGTAATCACCGCCGCGTTCGACTCTCCTAATTTCCTCACACCCACCACGGGAGTGCCTGGCGAGTAAATAGCTTGAGCAATATCTGCTTGGGACACTTTGGAAGCCACTTGAATTACTCCCCGGCAAATATTTTCGGGCATATTGAGGTAGACCTGCACCGTTTGTAATTGGCCGCCAATCCGTAGAGTCTCCACCGCGAGGACTTTCCAAATAAGCGCTGCGTCTCGGATTCCAATCGTGACTATGTTCTGATCCCACGCTGGCCAAATTGCAAGCGCTTGTGATTTGCGTTCGATGCCGACCGCAGCATATATAGCTTCTGCTATCTGATGGGTACCCTTGTAATCTGACAAGTTCAGCTTTCCCTTGGGTTTCACGACGACAACAGAGTCCTCAGTGCCGAACTTGGGCACCACCTCTGGTCTCCAACGCCTCGGTTGAAGCGGTTTGCTTGGCGCCGAAGTAGGGTCGAGGCCGTCAGCAGCGTCTCCACCGCGCAAGCGTTCCTGGCGTTCCAAGCTCACGCGCTTCGCGGACGCTCGCTCTTGCTCTTCTGATTTCTTCCGAATAGCATATTCGGTGACTTCATCGAAGACTGGTTTCTTCGCAGCCTGTAGCTCCACTACTTGCATGCTTTCCGGGTCGTAGCCCCGTGCAAGACTCATGGTGGCCGCGCCTAGTGCCGCGTCAGCGACCCGGCGTCGTCGCCAAGCCTTAGGCTTAGCAGCGGCGCCAATGTGATCGACAGACACAACCCCGTAAAATCGCCAAAGGCAGGCCCACCTGGATGAAAATGGTGTCTACGGGTGCGTGGTAACCTGCTGGACACACCTCAACTAGTGTTGAGCGATGCAGATCGATGGTTTGGCAATAGGACATCCGTTTCGCGGAGCCGACGAGAACCGCGTCCACTCTCCTTGACGGCTCGTAGAAAGAGATACCGCAGTGGAGAGCTACGAAATAGTTTCGACCACCTAGGGATCTTCAGCGTGCACTGAGATCGCACAGCATACGGACGCCTTTGCTTTTCGTCTTTAAGATCTAGCGCACGCAAGACACTTTCCATACGAGACAACCAGTGCAGCGTGATTAGATGTGGTTGGGCCGAGCGTATATATCCTTCTGGCCGAAGTTTCTAAGCACACCATCATTTGTGCATTGCAATCGCCCCCAAAGCTGTAGCCGTCTCAACGAGAACATGTGTGAAGAGCCAAGGAGGTTCAAAGGGCGGTTTTTAGCTTCGTCGCCGTGGTAACTGTAAGGCCGGCCGCGGGTGCAGGAAGTCCAATATCCACGGATGCGGCTTTCAATTGTAAACGAGAGTCTTCGGTGGCAAATGTAGAGGAGAATTGGAGAGTGTTTTTGACGCACCGCCGCCGTCTTCACGTACTCCTTACACTGTAGGTATCGTCGGAGAGCTGGCCGATTTCCCATAGCTGCCCACACTGCCGCGTGGCCTAGCAATGGCGTCTTTCAATGATGGCGGTAACGAACGCCGGTTAAAGGAACTACAGCGTCGCCATGACGTACTGACTCAACACGTCAGGAACGGGTCCCTCTTTAACTTGTTTACCGAGATTGCAAAGGGTGTCCGAAAAGAACATTACGGCGGCTCTCTAGCAATGCATGAGCATCAATTTTGTTTCTTTTTCTTGTCCGCCGAGAGCCCCGCCGTATTCGGCTTTCTTCTTCTGTTACTGACGGACCACTCTTATTGATAGCAAATTGGAGCGCATTATGTCAAGGATGTGACTATGAACGCGAGCAGAGATCGAGGCAGGCTGTGTGCGGGAGGCGAGTCAGAAGAAAGCCCCTGGCAGGAGTCGGTGCGGACATCCCTTACCGGACAGAGAGTGATGTCGTATTTGTTTTTGATTTCGTTTGCGTTGGCAGCGAGATCCTGGGTTCGAGACTGAACCCAAAGATGCCCCATCGGCCTTCTCTACATATCATCAAATCCCCACGTTCTACAAACTCAGCAGCATGACACTGCCACCACCCCACAGTACCTTGTCGCCCTTATCCAGCGCCGCATGGCGAAAATTACCGACAGGCTGCTTCATTTCCCCCCGCCGTCTCTCATGGTTTCACCCCACCTTTCCTCCTGATTTTAATGCCTGTGGCGTGCCCAGATCCACACTTTTCCGCTACCTTTGGGAATCTCCTTCCGCAAAGGTGGTGGTGGTGGTGGTGGTGAAAAACTTTAATCAAAGAGAGCTTGAGGGTAAAAAAAAAAACCTGCTGCATGGTTGGTATCCTTAGTCCGGGACACCGCATGACGATGCCCCGTCTCGCGCCCGCTTGACCAGAGCCTTTGGGACTCCAGTGTGGAGCAGTTGAGGAGGGCAGTCTCCCATGCCTCTCGGGTGGGGGTGGGGGAGGGGGAAGGTGAGGATTCTGAGTACATGCCCACACCATGTGAAAGATATCGCAGATCTCTCCACAGTGCGGGCAGCGCCCATCTGTGTTCGGATCGATGTGTTTTGCTATTGCAGGACAGAGTCATCCCCAATCCCACTCATGCTTCCTGGGAGACGGCTCTACGGACCGCTCAGCACGCCGGCCAGAAACGGCTGGTGGATCGGGCTTTACGTGAACCACAAGCCCGTGGACTCCTGGACCAGTAGGTGACCACCCTGGAAGATTTTTTTCTGTTTGTAATAAAGTTGTTTCTATCCATTACTACAATCCACGGTTCAGTTCCTACCTCGCATGATATTTTGATTGGAGAACTGGTGCTTGGGCGGGGCACTGTAAGTGATCACTCCTTATTCTTTGCTAACTAAGAGTTTAAAAACGGTGTTAAAAGTCTTGCGTGTGCATTTTTCGCGAACCATATTATCACACAAATATTTACGTTCTCTTTAGGTTCAACCGCCACTATACTGTCCACAATCTAAAAAAAGGAGCATTCGAGATTGCAAACACTGCTCGGTATTTGTATTTTATTGCGTAAGCAATACTACGCCAGGTTTGGAGCCGTCGCGTAGCTCCCGGCGTTGACCTTGAACAGCGTTGCTTCAGCCGCGCTCCCCAAGATGGCAGCGCCGAGCAGTTTGCTTTGCTAAAAAAAACAGTGCCGTTGAAGCGGAGACGCTACCACTCCGCCACGAGGACTGAGGCTTTGGCCTAGAATAAAGGCTCATCTAGTGAATGCATGGGTCTGATAAATAGAATAAGAGAAACTAAAAACCAAATTAAGAAAAAGAAACGTTGAAAAGAAAAAGTAACAAAAATAAAAAGATACAATACAAAGGCTAAAACATGAAAAATAAGAAACTTCACTTGGAAACGCTTTCGCCTTGCGTCGATGGTGTTCGAATGATATCTGTTAAGCAATTAGCCTAATTTCTAGTCAGACCACATAAATAAAAAATAACACCGAGTAGGAAATTGGTCAAGTTGGGGAATCGAATCAGGAGCTCCAGAGCCGACGAGCACGCTTACCACTCCACCATGCCAGCTCGATAATTTGGAATGAACAAAGGTGCGTCTAGAGAATATGGTCTGTCCGATCACTCCCATCTGCTTCCCTTCCCGTTACCTCGAGGTTCAGGTGTCCACCGAGTTATGCGAGACAGATAGATTTCCTTTCCTGAAAAACCAATTTACCTTCGAGCAAGGTGTACAGCCGAACGGGCGATGGCGTTCTGTGGACTCCCTGGCAGCGTGGCGGAATGGTCACGTGACCACGTATGGCGGCGCCAATGCTCCCGCGCTGTTAAGCGTCTATAGCTGTGCGCTTGCCTTGGCGTGAATGCTTTGCTGTGCAGTCATCTAAGGAGAAGTGACAGCGGCAGGAAAAAGCGAGAAAGCGACGACGTGCACAAGAGACGCCAGAACAGCATGAAGAACGTCTTGCGAAGCGTCGTGCTTAGGATGCAGCTCGGCGACAACGTTCTACCTCGCAGAGTGGTTCCACATCATCCATCACCGATGAACCTCAGCACGTGACTGCTCAGGGACGCTGCAATTCTACCAGGCGAAAAAGAATGCGCCGTAGAATCGCCAGAAGAACGCGCGCACCATTGCTTACGCAATTTACCCGGTTTAACCAGAGCCAAACCACTGCCAATTTTTTTATCTTCAGACTAGCAAATTCTGCAGCAACTTTATCGCGTCACTTACAAACATAACTGGAACCATGCACTTAAAATATGAACTGAAGGCCGCCGCGGTGGCTGAGGGGTTATGGTGCTCGGCTGCCGACCCGAAAGATTCAGATTCAGATTCAGATTCAGATTTATTTCAACAACACTTGGTTGCCGAGGAGGCGAACAAAAAGGCAATAAAAAGTTGCCTGACGAAGCGTCCGCCCCCTTTACACTCTACAACTGAGCAGTGGGCAGGTTTAACCAAAGAAAACAGACCGTAACACCAAAGAGACATTGCATATAACATTATACACGAAAACAAAAAAAAAAGAAAAAACAAGAAAACAGCTCATATTCGCTTAAGGCACACAATTAAGAAATGCTGCAAAAAGTATATTCGTCAGTCAACATTGTTACACAGAATTGCACATAAAATACAAATATCGGTGTCCCTGAACATAACAAAAAGGCATGAAGAGCTTAACTAAGCCGGCCAAAGTAAGGTTTTCTTTTCTAATAGAACATGGATTTTTTATTTTTTTATAGGGCAGATATGTGCAGAAAAAGTAAGCCATTGCTATGTCACAAAAAGAAATGGGTTAGCTTTTTGCTAAATGCTTTCATGGAACGACTGTCGTGAATGATTTCTATAATACCCGGGTACTTATTTATAAGATCAGCGATTCGATACTTTAGCGTTTGTGTACCGTAGTTCGTACGCACTAGTTCTTTTCTACAGGTAATATGCCGAAGGTTATGGTCGTGGTCTCTAAAGAAGAAAGTTTGCGAGAACCCAGCCGGGTCCATTTTTATTTGATCATATATTTTCAAAGCTACTCTTTTGTTCATGATATTCGTGATAGTTAATATCTGATGTTTTCCGAAAAGTGGGGCTGAGGGGGCTCTATATGGAGAGTTTTCTATTAATCGTATGGCTCGTTTTTGTAGTATAAGCAGGTTTTCCATGTTTGTTTTTGTCGTAGTTCCCCAGACAAGAATACAATATTGCAAACGAGAAAAAACTAGACTATAATACAACTGTTTCTTTAACCACATTGGTAGTAAGTTCTTTACTTTAAAGATAATTCCGATTGATCTGGAAATATCTTTTCGTATTTTTTCTATGTGCAAAGACCAGCTCAGATTTTCTTGAAAAATAACCCCCAGAAATTTGTGAGAGTTTACTCGTTCTAGGTGTTCCCCACGAAATTGTATAATAGGTTCTCTACTGATGGCTTTATTTCTGGGACGGAAAATAATGTACTTTGTTTTATTAGTGTTCAAGGCTAATTGATTAATGTTAAGCCATTGTGATAGGTTGCTTAGCCAGCTGTTTGTTTGCCTTTCAAGCATTTCTAAGTCTGTTCCAGAAAAAAATACATTAGTATCGTCTGCATACAGGATTATATCTGGCGTAAGTGGAATATCGATAATGTCATTAATATAAAACAAAAACAGTAAGGGCCCTAAGATGGAGCCTTGTGGGACTCCGTATTTTATTGTTCCTAGACCTGATTTTGCTTGGTTTATCTGCACGTATTGTTGTCGACTATCTAAGTAACTTTTTATTAAGTCAAATGCGATTCCTCTGATTCCATAGTTGTATAACTTTTGCAACAATATATTGTGTTTGATGGAATCAAACGCTTTCTTGAAGTCAAGGAAAAGTCCTATTGTATGATATTTTTGCTCAAAGTTGCTTATTATTTTATCTTTAGTGTTAAGTAATGCTTTTTCAGTGGACTTGTCTTTCTGAAAGCCATATTGTTGTTCTGCAATTATACCTTCTTGTTTACAAAAATTTATTAAGCGAATGTAAATAACCTGCTCCATAATTTTTGAAAAGACTGGCAAAACCGATATTGGTCGGTAATTGTTTAAGTCGTTTTCGTTTCCCCCTTTAAAAATTACTGACACTTTCGCAATCTTTAGCTCATGAGGGAACACCCCAGTAGAAAGGATTAAATTACATATGTGAGAAAGCGGACTGCTGACATGCTGTGCTACTGATTTTATGGGTTGGACCCTGAGATCATCTATTCCAGAAGATTTACTATTACTTAGCTGTCGTATAATGGCACAAATTTCTTCTGAAGTTGTAGGAACCAGGAAAATCGAGTCCCTGAATATTGATTTCATGTGTGTTTTATGCTGAATATTATTGTCTATGTTGGGATTGGGAGCCCCAGCAGCTAAAAAGCGATCATTAAATTTGTTTGCCAGCGGGGTCCCTGTGCAAGGCACACCTTCAATTGTCAATTCGGTAAGGTCCCTTCTCTCACCCTTAGACATCAAATTATTTACGGTGGTCCAAACTTTTTTGGGATTGTTATAAATCTCAGTGAACTTGCTTTCGTAATACATGGCTCGCGAACGTTTGATATCAGAATTAAGTTTATTTCTGAATGTTTTGAACTGAGTAAGAGTATTTGGATCCCTGGTTTTGATAAATAGTGCGAACATCTTGTCACGTTTCTTTATTCTTCTAACAAGGGCAGCGTTTATCCAGGGTTTCCTTGCCTTTTTTGTTTTTCGAAATTCATCGACAGGAAATGCAAGTTCGTATTGCTTTTTAACTTCGCTGACAAAGATATCATACGCTAGAACAGGATCGGCTGAAGAATATACTTGTTCCCAGCTTGTTTCTGCTAGTAAGTTCTGAAAAAGTGTTACCTTTTCTGCACAAAAATTCCTATATTTTATGGCTTTAGAGGTGTTATTTTGAGGTTCCCTAGTTTTAATGTGCTTCAGAAATAAAAATATTGGCAGGTGATCACTTATTTCATATGATAACACTCCAGCTTCTAGGTCATTCGTATCATAATTTGTAAAACACAGGTCCAGTAAGGACGCAGATATTTCTGTTACTCTAGTCGGTACAGGAATCAGGTTTTCACATCCGAAGCAAAGGAGGATATCTTCAAGCTTTTGTTTGTTAGGGTGAGGAGAGGCAAAATCAATATTTAAGTCTCCACATAAAACAACATGCTTGCCAATGTCTGCACAATATTCTAGTACATTTTCAAGAAAATCCAAAAACACACCTACGGTTCCATTGGGAGGCCGGTACATGATAACAAATATTGTGTTGACACATCCTATCATGATCGTTTCATAACTAGAATTTATAGCAGTATATTCTGTGATGACATTAAAGTTAAGATTGTTTTTTATGTATATCGTAACGCCTCCGCCACGTTTCTTTGTTCGAAATACTGATGTAGATTTGTAACCTTCAAAATTAAAGACGTCGTGTTCATTTGAGAACCAGGTTTCGGTAAATGCCAAGAGATCAAATTCATGACGAAAAGTTTCTAAAAGTAAATCAACAGGTTCTTTCTTATTTCTTAGACTTCGAGCGTTTAAATGAAACAAGGAAAAACTAGAGCTATTCTGAGCTTTGCAACGCCTGAAAGAATCTGTGCTGTGATAGCCTAAAGTTGGAGGATGATCCAGATCTGAAAAGCAAGCCATCATTTCTAAATGGCCACCTGTTAAAGTGCATTTTGGTCATGGGTTATCGTATCAGCTCCAAGTCTTCAATGGTTGTAATGTTGATAATCTTATCACGCGCGTTGCGCCGCACGAACAGTTTTCCATTTTTCACCCAGGCAAACTTGTATTCCTTTTCGGTAGCTTTAGTTTTCATGAGCCACAGTAGCTTTTTGTTATGGGCTGTCAGGTTTTCATTCAAAAAGATTTTCGAATCTGCATCCCTTAGTTCTTTCTTTTTTGCAAGCCATTTGTCCCTGACAATGCGTGAAGCAAAACGTACAAGCACTGGAGCTACCTTGTCAACATTATTTTCGTCCTTTCTTGTAGGAAGGCGGTGTATTGCTTCTACATCGGACTCGGAAAGCGGCGGAAGGTCGAGATCATTAGCCAAAAGGTTCAGCTTTTCTAGAAGGTTTTCGCTGTTATGCTGCTGCAAACCGTGGATTTCAAGGTTTTGACGCCTTGAATATTGTTCAAGGTTGTTGACTTCCCTTTTCAGCTGTTCGATTTCTCCTTCTTTTAACTTTGTCTCGAGCTTTTCCACACGCTTTTCAAGACCGGATATGTCTGCACTTTGTTTTTCCATACGTGCTATGACTTCATCATATTTTGTTGACATCAATTCTACGGATTTCTCAATGTCATCCACAGTTGTTTTTATAGTCTCGAGTGTTTCTAGTTTCTCTTTGATTGTGAGAACCTCTGCAAGCATGCGGCGAATCTCTGCAATTTCTTGGGCAAGGTCTACTGTTGCCTCAGTGCTGCTGCAACGAGATTTTGTCGCTTTACAGGTTGGACATTTCCAAGCTTTCTTCGTGGCCTGCGACATTTTCTTGCAGGCATTTTCGGCAACACCAGAGCAGGTGCCAATGTGGTAACAAGATTTACAATCTGCACATGTTAGGAAAACCTCGTCATCAGTCAGTGAAACTTTACATGAGAAACAAGTATCCATCGCGCAGAAAAAAAAACAAAAAAAAACACCTTTCACTCAGCAGCAGTGGCAGCCATTTAAAAACTGAATGAAAAATGGAGACTAACCTGTAACAATTCCTGGGATCAGTAGGCGATACGATTTCTATGCTGCCACCGCTGCAGAGTGAAATGCGGTAGCCGACGCTGGTGGGTCCCTTTTGTAGCTGCCTTTCGGTGACGTAACGACCCGAGGTTTCCGGGAGCCAGTCAGTGGGCGTAGCAGACCGGCATAGTGCGGTGACGGGGCAGCGCTCCTGTTATCGTTGACGACGTAGTACCTGTAACAATTTCTGGGATCAGTAGGCGATACGATTTCTATGCTGCCACCGCTGCAGAGTGAAATGCGGTAGCCGACGCTGGTGGGTCCCTTTTGTAGCTGCCTTTCGGTGACGTAACGACCCGAGGTTTCCGGGAGCCAGTCAGTGGGCGTAGCAGACCGGCATACTGCGGTGACGGGGCAGCGCTCCTGTTATCGTTGACGACGTAGTACCTGTAACAATTTCTGGGATCAGTAGGCGATACGATTTCTATGCTGCCACCGCTGCAGAGTGAAATGCGGGTTCGATCCTAGCGCGGCGGTCCATCTTCGATGGACGAGAAATTCTAGAGGCCCGTGTACTGTGTGATGTCAGTGCACGTTAAAAAACGCCAGGTGCTCCAAATTTCAGGAGCCCTTCACTAAAACGTCTCTTATAGCCTGAGTCGCTTTGGACGTTAAACTCCATAAACCAAACCATAACAAAACCTGAAGTTCAGAGCTTTATAACTGACTCATTCTTGCGCCTGAACATATATTCTTTCCATATGCGCTGTATACATACTTCTAATGGAGCGGCCACTTCACAGACTCGGAAGTGAGTGAGTAGAAACTTTATTGATTTCTAAGATTTAGCGTGCGGTGGAGGTCTTCTTCAAGTCTTCTCTTCAAGTCTTGAGGTTGCCTCCTTAGCCTTGGGTGGTCACCTAGTCCAGGGCTCCACTGAGTCTGGCCACCTCGCTTGCGTGTGCTATGAGTGCCCTTTGGGGCTCTAGCTCGCAGCTGGTGAGCCGGCTCTCCCATTGCTCCGCACTTGGTGTGTCGTGTTTGTGGAACGATATGTTTCTGTCGCATTCCCATGTTATGTGGTATAGTGTTGGCCTCGCTTCGCACCAAGGGCATGTGGCGCGGTATTTTGTGCGGAACATCTTCCTCAGTATATATAAGTTGGGGAAGGAGCCTGTCTGTAGCTTCCGCCATTTTGCGGCTTCTTCCTTGCTTAGCTCTTTGTGTGGTGGGGGGTATTTGTATCTTAGCCCCCTGTATAAACTTAGTGTTTCAGAGTACCCAGCCCCTAGGCTAGTCCAGAGCTCCTCCGGGGCTTGTGACCCCCCAGCTCGGATAGTAAGCCCTCGAGCTAGTTCGTCCGCCCTTTCGTTGCCACAGACCCCCGCGTGGCCTGGTATCCAAATTATGTTATGTTTCTCTCTCCTCCCCGAGGGTGTCCCCTCGCTGAGGATCCTGAGTGTCGTTTTGCCTACCCTTCCTTTTGTGTAGTTTCGACACGCTTATTGTGAGTCTGTTAAGATATTCAAGGGTCTCCCCTTTCTATCCCCCTCCCTCATTGCTAGGGCTATCGCTATCTCCTCCGCCTCTGCTACATTTGATTCCCTGGCCGTGAGGCTCGTTATGTGTTCTCCCTGGTGGTTGACGACTACCGCCACCATTTTATTTCCTCGTTCACCATAGTACAGGGAAGCGTCGGTGTATACCGTGCTGTCCCTGTGCCCTATTGTTTTTTAATAGTATTCTGCCCTGGCTCTCCTCCTGCTGGCATGGAGGTTTGGGTCCATGTTGCGGGGGATGGGTTGTACGCTTATGTTTCTTCTTAGTGCGTCTGGTATGTTTGCCCTGTTGTTGTGATGGTTCTCCGTCTCCCGACCCAACCTAGTCAGAAGTGCTCGTCCGGTTCTTGTGTCGCTGAGTCTTTGAAGTTGTGCCTTTATTTGGCATTCACTCAGCTCTTCAAAAGTGTTGTTTAGCCCTAGTTGCATTAGCTTCTCGTTGGACGTGTTCCTTGGTAGATGTAAGGCTATCTTGTACGCTTTGCGAAGGATAGCTTCTGCTTGCTCTCTTTCAGCTTTGATGGTTACGTGGTATGGTAGTGAGTATGTTATTCGACTGACTATGAGGCTGTTCACTAGTCTGATTGTGTCTTCTTCCTTCATGCCATGCCTTTTGCTGGCTACTCTATCATTCGGCCTACTTGCTCCGCCGCTTTGCGTAGCAGGCTGAGTGTGTGGCTGCATTTCCTGCTACCTTGCAGCCACATACCGAGTATTCTTATCATTCTTTGTTCCGGTATGTTCTGCCCTTCTAGTTTCACCTCGAGGTTAGCCTCTGTAGGGTGCCTTCCTACTCTGAGAAGTTCGTACTTTTCGGTGGAACACCTTAGGTTCCTCTTCTTCATGTATCCTTCAGTGCAGGTGGCTGCCGCTTGTAGACTTTCTTCTTTGCTTCCTAGCCAGCCTTCGCTGGTCCATATGGTGATGTCATCCGCATACATTGCGTGTCTGATTCCTTGTATCTGGCTGAGCTCTTTGGCTAGGATGATCATTGATATGTTGAAGAGCACTGGTGATATCACTGAGCTTTGTGGAGTTCCCCTGCATGGTGTTTGAAAGACCTCACTTCGTAGGTCTCCCAAACCCACCGTTGCAGTTCTGTTTGTGAGGAAGCTTCTCACGTAGTCGTGTGTTTTCTTTCCGCAGTTGGTGGCGTTGATGCCTTCCATGATTGCTGCGTGGGATACGTTGTCGAAGGCCCCTTTGATGTCCACGGCCATGACTACGTTTTCCCCTTTGCTTGGCATTGTTTCTAGTACTTCTTCGATGAGCTGAAGCAGCACGTCTTGGGTCGATAGATGTTCCCTGAAGTCGAACATGGTGTTGGGGTACCATCCTCCGTCTTCTAGGTGTCTGTATTCTTTTAGTGATGATTCTTTCGAAAAGCTTGCCCAGACACGATGTTATCGAGATAGGTCTGAGAATTTCTATCTGCAGTTTTTTGCCTGGTTTGGGTATCATAACGACTTCAGCGTGTTTCCACTCTTTCGGAACCGTTCCCTCTTCCCAGAGTTTGTTTAAGTATTTTGTGAGCTGTTCTACCGCTTCATCGCTGAGATTTCTTATCAACGAGTTCTGGACCTTGTCCGCCCCCGCTGCCGTGTTCTTTGTCGTTGCCCTTATGGCTTGAATAACTTCTTCTCTTGTTATCGGTTTTTCCATGTCCTGGTTTTATTTCCCTTGGTATTCTCCTTGGTAGGCTTTCACCTGTTCTTTTCCGTAGCATTTCTCTTTTACTGCTTGGATTAGCTGCTCCTCCGTCCCTTCGTATTGGTGGATCAGTCTTTGTATCGATTTGTTACTTTCTGCTTTGTTCTTCGATGGGTCCATGAGCTTCCTTAGTATTTGCCACGTTCTGGCCGTGTCTAGGGTGCCATTCAGTGTTGTGCTGAATTGTTGCCATCCCTGTCTAGCCAGTTGTGTTGCGTATTCTTCCGCTCGCTTGGTGATTTCTGCTATCTTCTTTTTTAGTTTCCTGTTAAGCTTCTGTTTCTTCCAGCGTTTGGTTAGGCTTTTCCTTGCCTCCCATAGGCCGAGGAGTCGTTTGTCTACCTCTGGTGCCTGTTCTGTGCGGTTAACTTCTTTGGTATATGTATCTCTTATTTGTTTAAGTTGTTGGCTCCATTCTTCTAAAGACGTGATGTCGCCTTTGATGCTTTTGCAGTGGGTGCGGAAAGCGTCCCAGTCTGTCAGTCTTGCCTTGCCTGTTTTCCTTCTGATGCTTTCGGCTTCAATGGCCACTCTGATTATAAAGTGGTCGCTGCCTAGGTTCTCCTGTGTGTTTTCCCACTCTGCTTGTTTAGCTCCTCTGACAAAGGTTTGGTCGGGACACGTGTCTACGCTTACGCTGTTGCCTTGCCTTGTGGGTTGGCTCTCATCCGTAAGTAGCTCGCAGCCTGTGTTTTCTGCTGCTGTACATATGCTCCGCCCTTTTATGTCCTCTTTTCTGCTGCCCCATTGCGGGCTTTTCGCGTTGAAGTCTCCTGCTATAACTAGGGTGTTCTGCCCTGCAAGTTTCTTTGCCTCCGCGAAAAGCTTGATGAAATCTCCCCTGTTTTTAGGTGGGCTATATATGTTTATAACAAAAGTGCTTTTTGCTTTCCTTTTCCTTTTGGGAATTATTTCAGTTATCACGTGTTCTAGGTGTGTGTCTGCTATTTCCCCATGATTTATTGCTGTTATTGTGTCGCTAATGAGTGTTGCTGTTTTCCCTTTTTCCTGGCATGAGTAGCCTCTTAGGGTTGGGGTACAGTTTGTTTCTTGTAATAAGATTAGGTCTAATGGGGTTCCCCTAGTGCTAATGAATTGCTGCAGGAGCCCCTGCTTGCGCCTGTAGCCCCTGCAGTTCCATTGCCAAATCTCTAGTTGTTGTCCTCCTGCCATGTTGCTGTGTTGCAGCTACTATTGTTCCCTTGAGTTTCTGTACCGAACCTCCGCTCATTAAAGAGGCGGTCTCTGGCGTCGTTTAGTGTTCTCTTTGTTGTTTGATTTTTAACGTAATTACGGAAGCTCTGGTCTTGCAAAGCTATCTTCTGGCTTAGTTGTTGCATTTGTTGCTGCATTTGTTGTTGCATTTGCAGCATGAGTGTTTTTAGGTCTTCCCCTGCCGTGTTGGTCTCCCCCATGTTTTGTGGGTTCTCTATAGTTTGTGGTGGTGGTGTTGGCGTTCTCACTGGTGAGAAACCTGTTCTCCGTATCTCCTGTAGTTCTGCGATTAAGTCGCTGATCTGCTTTCTTAGCTGCCTATTCTCCTTTCTTATGTTGTTGATTTCTGCTCTTAGGCTTTCGTTTTCTGCCTTGGTGTCTGTTGTGTTGTTTTCCTCGTGCGGAGCAAAAAGTATTAAGCATGAAATGCTTTTAGCCCCCGTTGTCGGCAGTGTGGCGACGTCACGCCGAGACCGAGAGCCATCATCCGGGCACTGAAATCCACTCATCAGGGCACTGAATTCCAGTCATCCGGGCACTGAAATCCAGTCATCCGGGCACTGAAATCCAGTCATCCGGGCACTGAAATCCAGTCATCCGGGCACTGAATTCCAGTCATCCGGGCTCTGAAACGAGAGCATCCGGGCACCGTACGAGACTTAGCGAGATTTAACGAGACTCTGTAAGCCCTCCTACGCGACCGCCATGCAAGCGCTGGTTGGTCTCCAAAGGAGTCAGTAAAAAAATCTCTGCCTCTCCCGTAAACGAGAGTACAGTAAGCATGAAATGTTTACGGGCCTAATGTCATCTCGGTGGACACCCGAACCGCACCGTACAGGAAGGGAGGAACGCCACCACCCGTTCAGCGCGATGCCTTGCCATTTGAACGCAAGGTTTTTTGAGGAAAGGAAATGGCGCAGTAATTCTCTGCCATCTCGGTGGACACCCGAACCGCACCGTAAAGGAAGGGAGGAACGCCACCACCCGTTCGGCGCGATGCCTTGCCCTTTGAACGCAGCGCTTCTCCCCCGGGCCCCTGTGCGCCTGCGCGGCTTTGCTTCGATGCGCGAAGCCCCTAAGAGATCACGTATGTCAACGAAGTGTAACGTGGCATTTATGTGCCTTTTGCACGCGTTATTAGAAATCGGAAATTATAATTCCGTGCATTATCAAACCCACAGCTCCACTGATATCTTGATAAACATTGAGAAGGCACTGGCAGCAGTTATTTTTTGTCTCGTTTGGAGACCAACCGGCGCTTGCATGCCGGTCGCGCAGGAGGGCTTACAGAGTCTCGTTAATTCTCGTTAAGTCTCGTACGGTGCCCGGATGTTCTCGTTTCAGAGCCCGGATGAGTGGATTTCAGTGCCCGGATGACTGGAATTCAGTGCCCGGATGACTGGAATTCAGTGCCCGGATGAGTGGATTTCAATGCCCGGATGAGTGGATTTCAATGCCCGGATGAGTGGATTTCAATGCCCGGATGAGTGGATTTCAATGCCCGGATGAGTGGATCTCGGTCTCGGCGTGACGTCACCACACTGCCGACAACGGGGGCTAAAAGCATTTCATGCTTAATAACTTCTGCCAGTGCCTTCTCAATGTTTTTCAAGATATCAGTCGCTGTGCGTTTGATAATGCACGGAATTATAATTTCCGATTTCTAATAACGCGTGCAAAAAGCACATAAATGCCACGATACACTTCGTTGTCATACGTGATCTCTTAGGGGCTTCGCGCATCGAAGCAAAGCCGCACACGGGCCCGGGGGAGACGCGCTGCGTTCAAAGGGCAAGGCATCGCGCCGAACGGGTGGTGGCGTTCCTCCCTTCCATTACGGTGTGGTTCGGGTGTCCACCGAGATGGCAGAGAATTACTGCGCCATTTCCTTTCCTCAAAAAACCTTGCGTTCAAATGGCAAGGCATCGCGCTGAACGGGTGGTGGCGTTCCTCCCTTCCTTGACGGTGCGGTTCGGGTGTCCACCGAGATGACATTAGGCCCGTAACATTTCATGCTTACTCTACTCTCGGTTACGGGAGAGGCAGAGTTTTTTTGGGAGAACCGCCTCCCCAGCTTACCTTAACTCCGCCGCTTTTCTTCTGCTGCGTTTGCTGCTGGCTGGCCGTGGTCTGGCTCGCCTCGCCTCGTCCCCGGCTCTGGCTCCGGTCCCGGCTGCGGCTGTTGCTGCGTCCCCTGGACTCGCTTCGGTAGTCAGGTTGTTTCTCCTGGTCCTCGTTCCGGAACCAGCGTGGTCGTCGTCCTCCATTTCTGCCTTGGCTGCGGCCGCGTTGCTGCTGACCCCATGCTCGTAGCTCTCCGAATGATTTTAGTCGCTGTGTGCATTCCCGTGCTCCTGTGACGTGGGAGCCCTTGCACACGAGGCTCTTCGGTACGCATTGGTGTTGCGTCTCCGGATTTGCTTGGCCGCATTGCCTGCACGCCTTGCTTTCCGGGTTTGGGCATACATCTGCTCGATGCCCTTGCTTGTAGCAGTTGTAGCATATCTGCCTCGTTGGTATGTATGGGTGGCACCACATCTCTCCCCCGTAGAGCAGGACTTGCTTGGGAAGGATTGGGCCGCTGAAGGTAATGACTGCTGTGCTGGATCTCCCTAGCATTCGTGCCGCCAAAATCTTCACTCCGTGCGTTCTTGTCCTTAGGGTCGCCTTTAATTCTTCTTCTGGGGTTCCCGGGTCTACCCCGCGGATAACTCCCCGTAGCGTTCCCTCCGGCGCCGCCACGTCTGCCGTGACTTGGTAGCTTCTTCCACCGAAGTTCAGCTGCGCTATGTTTCTGACTTGTTTGGCTGTCTCTTCCTTATTCGTGCTGACGATTATGATGTTCGAGCCGTTGCGCAGTCGGATTATAAGGTCTTCTGCCTTGCATCCATGCCCGGTGGCTGCAACCACCGCTCGCGCCACTTGGTGTGTTTGCAGCTCTCGCACTGCTAGTCCCTTTGGCCTCAGGATCACCTTTAAATCTTCTTTCGGTAGGGGAGGGAGTCTCCTCTTCGGCGCTCCTTCCCTCTCGCCTTGCTTGGTTGTGCTTTGTTTGTCGCCTGTGCTTTTCCCTCCGCTCGAGGGGCTCGGATCCCCCGTCACGTGGCCTGCCGTCGCTTCCTGGCTCTTCCGTATTTTCTTGTGCCGCCGTTGCGATATGGCTACTGTCCAGTCTGAGTCCGAATCGTATTCGCGACTCGCCTGCGCTGGTTTTGTTAGGGTGCTGCCTCCCGGGATTTGGGTGTTCACCGTCGGGCCCTGTACGTGGGATTCCCCGGCGGTGGCGTCTCGTTGGTCTTCCTCCATTCTTTCTTGGGTCTCCATAATTCGGTTTGCCAAAAATTCATGTCTGGCATGGATGTCTTGCGTCTGGGCCATCTTTCCGCTGCCTCCGTCGCCTGCCGAGGTCGAGGAGTCCGCGGAAGTCACCGCCCGTGAAGCCTAGTCGCTAGGCCTAGCGTTAGCTTAGCTCATTCGTCCACTTGGTTGATCTTCATGACCGGATAAATCCAAAAATATTGGGCTCACCGGTTCGAAAATGGTGTCATCGTGGTCCGCTTCTCTTCCTGCGTCGCCTCCCACCAAAATTTTGGCAGTTCCTCTGAGTTGACCGGGCCGAAAAGCCCAAAAACTGCGGAGCGCATGTGGCGCACGTCCGCTCGTAGTGGTAGGGGAAAGACTCGGGACAAATATTTCTTCTATGCATTACTTTGTTTTTGTTATTCTCTTTGCACATTGAATGGTTTCTGTTATTTCTGGTCTTCATATTGGGCATTTAGTTAAAGTTTTCGTAGCTAGTTATTTCGTGTGCTTATTTCTGCTATCCCGTCAGAAATATACAGCTGTACGCTGAGGAAAAATAACCGTATGAAATGCAAAGAAGTTTTACCAGAACAGCTTTAATTGAACTCTTTCGATGTCATTTTCAAACTAACTACGTGCACTGCAGGGCGAAGGTCTCTTCATATCCCGCCCATTAACCCTAGCCTGTGGCGGGTGCGTTGCCACAGCGTCAGCTCTGTAGCTGGGCATACTGTGTATGAATCTAGGAAGTCGTAAAGACCTTTCACCAAGTTCTGGAAAGAACAAGGAACAACCGGCAACTATAATCTTGATACATTTTTCGAATAAATCAGCAAATGTAAGAAAACGCGACGAGATTAGCCGCAATCAACGCTGGATACGCTATCGAAACTCTGGAGAAGCATTCTTGAAACTTAAACAGGAGCAGCAGAGCTGCGTTTGCTGCTTCTGTTTTTTTTTTCTTGTGTGTGTGGTTAAATCTTGATACCTACCGAGATGTTGCGTCACGGCTTGTGCCCAAAATTCAGTCCTCTATTTGAGGCTTATACGTGTGTCGTGGGCACAATGCAGAGATAAGAGCGCTTATTTTTTTCTTAATTGCGATATCAGCTGCTCCCGAGCGTTGTCATTAATGTACGATGCGGTGACCAAACGTGATTTTGATTAAAAAAATGCATTTATGAGATATTGCTATGGAAGGTGCTGAAACTAATAACAAACGTGGCTGTGAAGTGCCGTTATGATCGTAGAAGTAGAAGCGGCGAAAGTGAGTATTTTTTTTCAAAGTGGCGCACAAGGTGCCTGCGGCTGTGCCCAAAACCTTCCTTCTAACGTGGAACATAGGGGAAAAGAGCTATTTATTTATTTATTTATTTATTTATTTCGTTACTATAAGGGCCGTTGAAGCGTTACAGATAGGAGTGGTAAGTATCCTTATATAAATAAAATACAATAAGGAGACTAGTTAACATAGGTGATGAAGAAGAGCAGATTTAAAAAACTTCTGGTTCAGAGATGGAGACGATGCTGGCGGGCAGGTGGCTCGAGTCTGAGCTGGTCTTGGGCAGGAAAGAATAAAAATACTGGTTAGTTCTGCAACTTGGAACACTCACTTTGAGTCGGTGATCAATGCGAGATGATACATAACTTGGAACAGCGAAAAGACTTTGTTTTAGCGATTGATTTGTGTAATATATTTTTTGGAAAGTGAAAAGTCTAGAAAGATGACGCCGCATTGAAAGATCTGGAAGGTCTAGAGTTCTCTTCATGAGTGTGACGCTAGAGAAACGCGAGTAGTTAGACAAAATAAAACGGGCTGAACGACTCTGAATTGACTCTAAAGTGTTAATCAGTGACTTAATGTGAGGGTCCCATAGAGAAGACGCATATTCTATTTTAGATCGGACGCCCGTTTTGTACAGTAGTAGTTTTAAACTAACCGGAGCAAGTGAAAAGTTACGGCGAAGGAAACCAAGGATGCGATTAGCATTGTTAGTTATGTGTTCGATATGCGTTTTTCATGAGAGGTCATTGGTAATGTATACGCCAAGATACTTATATGCAGAAACAAAAGCTAAGGGGGAGTCATTTAGAATATATGGATGCGGGTCTGCTTTGTAAGGTATTCGTGTTACTTTCATTGCTTTACATGTAGATACATTAAGCTTCATTAGCCAAGTGTCGCACCAAGCAGAAATGTTATTAATGTCAGATGGAGAACCAAGGTATCGGATGGGCTGGAAATTTCTTTGTATATTACACAGTCGTCAGCGAACAGCCTGATAGATGATGTTATGAGATCAGGAAGGTCATTAACATAGATTAGGAAAAGAGAGGTCCTAGAACAGATCCTTGAGGAACGCCCGATGTTACTGAAGAAAGATGAGAATCATGTTCATTAACTGTTACATACTGAGTACGAGCGGCCAAAAATCATTCAATCCATTTTAATACATCACAATCTATGTTTAGTTTGCTGAGTTTGAGAAGTAGAAGAGATAAGACACGGTATCGAAGGCTTTAGCAAAGTCAATGAATACGCAATCAACAATCGAAGAACGATCCAAAGCTGCAAAAAGGTCGTTAGTAAATGCAATTAACTGTGTTTCACATGAATGATTTCTTCGAAAACCATGTTGATGGGGTGTGAAAAAAGATTTGGACTCAAGGTGACTCATGAGGGCAGAATAGATTACATGTTCAAGTAATTTGCATGGAATAGAAGTTAATGATATTGGTCTGTAGTTAAAAGGGCTGTGAACATCACCAGACTTGTGTGCTGGAACCACCTTGCCCACCTTCCAGTCGTCAGTTAGCATGCCGGCCTGCAATGACTGAGTACAAATTTCGGACAACATGAGTGAAGAATAAGTAATAGTGCTTTTCAACATCTTGTTGCTGATACCCTCAGCACCTGCAGAGGATGAAATTTTAGCACTATCAATAAGTTTATGAATTCCCTCCCAGTCAATAGTGATGGCATCCATTAACTGGGAGTCAAAGGTAGGCATGTCGGGAAGAGTAACTGGCCTGGTTGTTACGAAAGACAAAGACAAAGTACGATTTAATAATGTGCAACATTCCTTTAGTGGGACCAGGGCAGCTGGGTTATCTTTCAGCATCATATCTTTTTTTGGTTTCACGTTACGGATAGTCCAGAACTTGCGTAGGTTAGTAATCAGTAGACTAGGGAAGGTATCTTGAAAAAAGTTCAGTTTCGCGTTGAAAAGAACCTTTTTGTATTGTGATGCCACAGTGCGATAAGCATTCCATTGCTCTGTACAGTTAGATGCTGTGCAGCGCCGAAAGGTGCGTTTTTTTTTGTTTAGCAGTCGCCTCAAGGAAACACTGAACCATGGTGAACGTTTAGTGCACGTTATTCTATGAAGTGGGATGTACTTATCAGTGAGGGCTTCCAATTTGTCTTTGAAAAGAGACCAGTTATCGGGCAGTGAACGTTCCCAAAATCGGGGGGAAAAATGTCAGCAAATGTTTCTAGCTATCTCGGAGTTTGCTTATGACATTTCTTACCCGTTCAGGAACGTTGTTCTAAGTTTTATCTGAAATAAAGTCTTTTCCATGGAATTGAAAACAGCAGACTAAATCCTCATTTCAGATCAAATACCTTTGTAATTCAATACATATAAGTATTTACAAACAAGCTTAGTTTATTCTCCTACGAAAGTTCGTAACAGAGAAACACTGCCGAAAGGATTAGCCATCACCTGCGCGACAATGATTAAACAATGCTTTTTTAGGTTTGAAACGTTGCACCTGGTGTATTTCAGTCGATTGCATAATCACATACGATAACGCATTCAGCAGTCATTTTACTTCATTTATGGATCATATTGTCACGTAGCTGTTGGTACAGGTAGCGCCGCGTCCAGAAGCCAGAGGAACGCCAACACCGAGATGATGCCAGCGCACACCGAGACGGCCAGGATGGAACGTCCAGTTTCGTCTTCTTCAGTGGCGAACAGCGTGGCGCACGAGCTGCGTGCCGAACAGCCGCCGAGCGGCTATTATTGTAGACGCGGCATTACCCTCCCTCTCGGAAAGAGCATCGGCCCGATGCTTTAACAAGAAAATAGGGAGAAAGAAACAAAAAAAAAAAACAGAGTAACGCAGAGCACTTAGTCACTGAATGTCTCGCGAAAAATAGGGCTTCATCCGCACTACATGAACAATCTCTGGTCTCTGCTGATGGCGAGTAGTCCGGGGAAGCGTGTTCGCCAAATGCAGCCGGTACAGCCAGCGATGACAGCGGCGCCCACCGGCAGGTAGCAGCCACATTAAGGCTGGTTATAAATATTCATTCAGAACGACGGCTTGACATCGCCGCTATGGCGCAGTACAACCCGAGTGTTGAGTTAGGGCAATGGCGGGCTCCTATTAAGCAGCCCGGAAACTTGAGACGCGATCCAGTCTGATTGAAGTTTTCCTCCTTTCTACGGATGTTCTTCCATGCAATAAAGAAAAAAAAAAAAAAAAAAAGCCGCTATGGCGCAGTGGATTAGAGCCACGTGTTGCGTATGGAAGGTCGGCCGTTCGACTCCGCTCTCTGTTCAGTAATTTTATTGTTTTTTTAATTTCATTTTTTTTAATTTTTCCCTTTTAGGTCGCAAATCGTGATGCTTAGTGGCATATAACGCCGTTTAAGAGGATTTATTATCCCTTTTAGGTAAGCCGTTGTGACAATCTTCAGTCACCGTGATCAATTCACCGTGGTTTCAAGTCATGTGGCTGTACAGGCTGCAGTTGGCGAATACGCGTCCGGGAAGACCCATCCGGGAGAACTTCATAGGTTACGTCGCTTAGCTGACGGAGAACTCGGTAGGGGCCGAAATACTGCTTGAGCAGTTTTTCGGAAAGACCACGGCGTCGAATGGGGGTCCATACCCACACTTTGTCGTCCGGGGCGAACGTCATCAGTCTGTGGCGGCGGTTGTAACGTCGGGCGTCACGGTCTTGTTGGTTCAGGATGCGCACTCTTGCAAGTTGTCGAGCTTCTTCTGCGCGAAGCGTGAACTCCTCGGCGCCAACGTCGGGGTCGCGGCCATCATGGGGCAGCATTGCTTCCGACATTGTCGACACTTCGAGGCCGTACAACCGACAGAAGGGCGTCCTCCGCGTGGTTTCCTGTTGAGCCGTGTTATACGCGAAAGTAATATATGGCAGGATATCGTCCCAAGATCGATGCTCAACGTCAACATACATGGACAGCATGTAGACGAGAGTTTTGTTGAGGCGCTCGGTCAGGCCATTCGTCTGGGGATGGTAGGCGGTTGTTTTCCTGTGAGTAGCGCCACTCAGCCGCATGAGGGATTCCAAGAGTTTGGCAGTGAAAGCGGTGCCTCTATCCGTGATAATTAGTGCTGGAGCGCCATGCCGGAGGACGATGCGTTCCACGAAAAATTTCGCAGCCTCGGCTGCTGTGCCGCGCTGGAGAGCCTTGGTTTCAGCGTAGCGCGTAAGGTAATCAGTGGCGACGATAATCCACCGGTTTCCCGAAGATGAAGTTGGAAAAGGGCCGAGAAGGTCCATGCCAACCTGCTCAAACGGGAGTCTGGGCACTTGAACGGGATGTAAAAGTCCAGCTGGCTTGACAGGGGGTGTTTTTCGTCGTTGACAATTACGGCACGTGCGCACATAGTGTCGTACAGTCGCCGCAAGCTTAGGCCAGTAATAGCTCTTTTTGATCCGAGCCAGAGTGCGGGCGTAGCCGAAGTGACCTGCGGTGGGCTCGTCGTGACACGCCTGCAAGATTTCTTCACGGAGATTCGCTGGAACGACGAGGAGGTAGTCGCTTCCGATTGGAGAAAAGTTGGCTTTGTACAGCCCGTTGTTGCGCAGAAAAAAGGAGGACTGGGTTCTTGCGAAGGGCTGGGGAACCTCCTCGGTACGTGCTTCCAGGAAGTCGATGAGAGGTTTCAGCGCCGGGTCCTCACGTTGCTGACTGGAAATAGTTGCTGCGTCTACGGCTGCGATGAGAGGAAAGTCCGGTTCATCGTCGTCGCGCGCAGCCTCGACTGGATACCTGGACAAGCAGTCGGCATCGTTGTGCTGGCGCCCTGATTTGTACACGATGGACATGTCAAACTCCTGAAGGCGTAAGCTCCAACGCGCAAGGCGGCCAGAGGGATCCCGTAAGTTCGTCAACCAGCAGAGAGAGTGGTGGTCGGTTACAACTTGAAAATGCCGGCCGTACTGGTAAGGTCGAAATTTTGTCACAGCCCATACCACGGCAAGGCATTCTTTTTCGGTCGTGGAATAATTAGATTCAGCAGCTTTAGATTCAGCAATAATTAGTGCGGCTGGCGTATGCTATTACGCGCTCAGCGCCGTCCTGCCACTCGACGAGTACAGCACCGAGACCCACGTTGCTGGCATCGGTGTGGAGGAGAGTCTCCGCACGAGAATCGAAATGACCAAGGACAGGCGTGGTTTGCAAGCGTCGCCGTAATTCATCAAATGCCTGCTGCTGCTGTTCTGTCCACGCGAATGGGACGTCCTCTCTTGTAAGATGCGTCAACGGTGCAGCAAGTCGGGAAAAGTTGGCAATGAACCACCGGTAATACGCGCAAAGGCCCAAAAAACGCTGGACCGTTTTCTTGTCCGAAGGAGTGGGAAAGTTGGCGACGGCAGCTGTTTTAGCAGGATCCGGCCGGACTCCACGATGGTTGACGACATGGCCCAGGAAAAGGAGCTCCTCATAACCAAAGTGGCATTTCTCGGGCTTCAACGTCAGGCCGGCAGATCGTATAGCCTGTAGCACGGTCAAGAGGCGCTGGAGGTGTTCTTCGAACGTTGGCGAAAATACAACGTCGTCCAGGTATACCAAGCACGTCTGCCATTTCAGGCCCGACAAAACAGCGTCCATCATTCTCTGAAATGTTGCCGGAGCTGAACACAAACTGAAAGGAAGGACCTTGAACTCATAAAGGCCATCCGGCGTCACGAACGCTCTCTTCTCGCGATCCCGCTCGTCAACTTCGATCTGCCAGTAACCACTTTTTAAGTCCAGCGAAGATAAGTAGCGCGCGTGCCGCAGCCGGTCAAGAGAGTCGTCTTCGGGAAACCGGTGGATTAATATGTCGCAATACTCATACCCATATGTCGCAATACGCAATACTCTCAAGAAAGCAGAAATAAGAATAATAGCATCGGTACATTTTCACTCATCTCTAGAACCAATGCACAGGGATTTTAACGCGGTATATATTCATTTATTTCGACATTAGAAGACTGTACGTTTGGTCAAGTGCATTATATGTGCAAACACATTGCAATTATTTCATGCTTCTGCCTTGAAGTGATACTTGAAAGTCTAATAACAGTATCCTCCATCTAGCTTTCGTCCACAATGTATCTGGACCTCCAGCAATGTCTTCTGTGAGCGCTAAAGTGACGAACGTCATTTCGTCCTGCAAGTGAAACCTGTCCAATATTCTCCCGCTTTAAAGCGCCACATACAGCGAGCGCAGTGCAGCTCTTCCGACTAATTAAGCGTGCATACCTTCGAACCATCATAAACTAGCCGCCAAGCTCGGCTGCTGACCCGAAACATACCGGTTCGTTCCCGGCCTCAGTGGTCGCATTTTGATGGAGATGAAATTCTAGAGGCCTTTGTATACGGTGCGTTGTCAGTGCATATTGAAGAACCCCATGTGGTCGAAATTTTCGCAGCCCTTCACTACGGCGTCCCTTATAGCCTGAGTCACTTTGGGATGTTATGCCCGATAAAGCAAACCATAATAGCCTAGTAATACACTCTGGCGGGGGGGGGGGGGGGGGAGGGGGGGGGGGAGGGGGGGGGGGGGAGGGGGGGGGGTAGTTGGTGCTTGGTTTTGAAAAAGGTGATGGGAAAAACAGACAACATAGGAGGAAGACTGATGAAACAAGGTCTGTCTGTGTTGTTTCGTCTGTTTTCCTCCTGTGTTGTCTGTTTTTCGCAACTTCTTTTCCCAAAAGCGTAACAAACTGGTTAGAAATGTGGCATTTTTTAATGGATCTGCAACTAGCCACCCAGTAAGGATTTAGTAATTTACGCCAAAGATGACTTTGTGTATCTTTTCTGTGATGTATTCAAAAAAAAAAAAACGATAGGCAACCAGAACCAGACTACTTTTCCTTGGAATATAAAGACGACCCGAATGGCATGAAGAATGCCCGTTAAACAGAGACTGCGATCGCAGAGCACATCGTGTAGAGGCTGCCTCTTCATCCTGATGCTGTGATATCGATCACGTAGTCGCTCAGACACGGACGCGCACCCTGAATCGGAACAGAATAAACCTGCACCAGAAGTAGGCCCGATCACCATAACAAATTAGGCTAAGCTATATAGGCAACCTTTGCTCAGAATTCTTTGTTGTCAACAATGGTTCTGAAGTCGAGCCCCGAAGCTCTGTTGTTCTTGTTTGACTGTAGTAAAACTGCATTAGAACATTTTCAGGGCTTATTTTATGATGGTTGATTTTGAGAGAGAATAGGCATAAAACAACGTCTTCCTCAAGCTTTGTACAAGGCGCGTTTCTGGAGGTACGAAGGCCGAAAAAGTGAACAAATTACATGTATTTTCAAAACGATTGTTCTCCTGAACTTACAATCTCTACGGCTAATTGGGATGTGAATGCCTATTTCCAAATTCAAGATAAAACTTTCATTTTCGCCCCATTTTGGAACGCATAAGTAATTATGATTCCTCGAAATATCACTAAAATTGGAGTCACAATTGAAAGATAAACGTGAAGCCCGTCATCCGCGTTCAAATATATCTACTTGTTTGAACCATGCAGCCTTTCCGACGCTGCGGCGAAACTTCTCGAAGGACCCTTACGGGACATTCCACTAAGTGCCCGGCATTATTTTCACGAAAAAGGAATGGCGCAAAATAACCGTCCAGCGGAAGACGCACTCACACGCACTAACCACTGGGGCACGTCTTCTGTTATATGTTCTTCACCCTTTGCAGGGTAAAATGCACGCACATCTTAAACTTGTGACTAAAAGCAGAAAAAAGTAGCAGACCATGCTTGCTCGGCAATTGTTTACCTTATTAGCGATCTGATGCATATTTGCCACTGCTTCGGGTTGAACTGAATCTGCTTCTGTTCGTGTGCTTTGCCTAGCATCTCCATTTGCGTATTTTGATACAGAACTGATCTGATGATCGCGCCGGGTAAGATGGTGGGCAGACGCCAAATACGAGGAATGCTTTACTTCCCTGTTAATGTTTTGGCGCTGATACTTGTGAATATCGGAAATGTAAACTTTTATTTATCTCGTTGTTACCACACATATGGAGTAAAGACTCCGCGTGTATCTGTAGATGCGAATGTCCTACCTAGGCACTATACCCGTATGAGCTCCAGAAAATTATGTGACATGCATTTCCGCCGCCGCAGGTGATTCCGGCCTGTCCAGAACGGGTTAAGGCCCTTTTTTTCCTGCAACACACGCGTGTGTCATAGAAGAACGTCAATATAACGAGGTTGTTCAACTCTGACGCCAATTGCCTGACGGTATGAGGCCGTATTTAAACATGGCTCTGACACTTAAGTTACGTCTTTTTCAATTTACAGCGATGGCTCTTGGTCCGGTCTCTGCGCTGCTACTGGTGCTGGCCGCTTCAGTTGCCTATGGAAGCTCACCGCTTGTAAGTACAGATCGCAGACAGTATCAGATGTAAGAGGGTGGTTCTCCACAGCCCCCTTACAATCAAGGAAAAGCAAATCGATGTGCGTGTTTTTAAAGCGCGATTATCACTGTGACTATTTTTGGCAAGACGTTCGGCACTGTGTCCTATCCTAACACGCAAAATTTATGCCTCCTCGCTTCGCAGCGCAACATATTTTGTGGCTGTTCTTATTTTTATTCCGATGCGGCTCCTGTGCTTGTAGGGAGGGAGTTTTAATGGGCCTGCTGTAATTCCTAAAGCTCTATGCAGAACGACGCAGCTCATGGTGCGTAAAGTAGTATATAAGGTGAAACTGCAATAAGCTCCCACGACGGCCGTAAGCGGAATTACAGCGCTGCCAATCCTGTGTTCGTAACGCAATACATGATAAGTTGAGGGAGTTTAGGTGACATAACTATATGTCCTGCGAATTTCATTACAGGTTCAGCAACAGCCGCTCTCTGTGGCGTATGCAGTGGCGCATTTCCTGTCGTCAATTTCTTATTAATCAGCGGCTCAATCTATGCACTAAAAACGAACTCAGGCAGTAAATGCTCAATTTAATGTTTGTTGAAGGGGCCGTAAAACATAATTTCAGTACATTGCTTTGCTGATGGGTTGCATAGAGTTAGTTATAGGGATGCTATTGGCATCGAAAGCACCGCGCATATTACGGTTTATTATTTCAATTAGCTCGCAAAAACAAATTCATGGCGCTGATGGTGTCATCAAACAGTGGCGGTTTTTAGAAGTAGATATGACATCATTGGGTGAGAGCTTGATGACTGGACAAACCGTAAATATACTGAAAATTGTGTTATTAATCGAAGATTCGTTTTATCACGTTTTGCGTTTTATATTAGACAAACAAAACCAACTCCTTTGCCTTGTTTGAGAACACTGCAACGCAAGTAAACCAAAAACACCAGCAGAGGCTTTATCTATTCTTTTGCATCAAAGGCGTGCTGCTCTCTCTACACATCTATGACCTAGCACACAGCACATATGGCTACCCTCTTAGCACCTGAGAACGGCGTGGCAGAATCAATCTGCCGAGCCATTGCATTTTAAAGCGTTGCTTCTGTCCCAAGAAAGGACGCAAAGAGAACGGCCATTCGTTTCACGGTTACCAGTACATGCATTGTCAGCTTGTGAAGGATCACAGAGAGGCGGCGCTAGATTCCGCCACGTTCCCGTCAACAGCGCGCGCGCCTTGCTCGTCGTGGCCAATCAGCGCCTTTGTTGTGGCGGGCCACGCTACGCGGTCACTCCGTTGATGGTTCCGTTGCCATATCACGCACTCGAGTTCGGATAAGTCAGGGAAGGCCATTGATGAATGTTCTATTCGTCGTCATCGACGTGACGATGAGGCACTGCTGGGCCAGCTGAGCGTCCCATCATGGAAATCATGGAAATGACGCTTCCAGCCTTGGCAAGAACAAGTTGCAGTGAGCAGGCAACCATGGTATGCAAACTTCCGATTGGTGCTCAGATAGGCTGTGCTGACTGGTCCCACCCAGTGGTGTCATCGGGAAAGCGAAATAGGAATGGGAGGAGCCGCAAAAGTTGAGTTAAGGGCAGCATTTTCTTTGTTTTTATTTTAAAATTTGATTACTAAATTACTCCTGTTCCTACGCGCCGATTCTGGGAGTTCTTCTTAAGTCAGCATCTGTGGGAGAAATATTTCGCCTGAACTATAGCAGACACCCGTTCAAGCAGTATTTCACAGCCTATTTAAGCGACCACAACGTAACTGGCAGCCTTGTTCCAGGCTTACTAAACCAATTGCAAGATAATAAAAAATTAATGAACATCAAAGACAGAACTAGCGACTGCATGTGTTACGCGAAGCGACTTAAAAATTAACCTGTCAGTCACAAAGTTTGAGCAGAAAATTAAAAAAATGGCCGACGAGGAAGGAGAAAAATTCACACACGTGCCCACAAGCCCGGAGATGGGAGTTTACTGCAAAAAAATAACATGAAAGGTAATACATCATCCAGGCTCAGCAAACAAATTTTTATTTTCATAATTCATCCATCATATCTTTGCAATAGAGCAGAAAGAACATAAACTCTGTGATAACAACAGCCTCATCCTATTTTCATAAGGATGAGAATCCATTTCAAAAATGGCAAGAACATGTTGCGAACAGAATTGTATCAAAACACACGAACCTATAGGCTGGTAAGGTATAACTGTCAAGATTCTGTTACGCGATCCGAATGTGGGTTGCCGCATTTAGGCTCCCTGCATGGGCCCGAAATTTGATTCATCGAAGTTATTTGTGGTCAGCTCATAAAGGGCTCATTGGGCAGCATTTTCAGAATCTGGGTACCAGATGGGCTGCTTACATGGGACATGCTGGGGCCCCCACTTAATAAGCTAGTTTGTGTACAGTCTACCACTTTTGTTTTAAAAAGTATCGCACAACCGGGGACCGCGAGGCACAGTGGTGCCGAGCAGAAACACAATGGAAATAGTGGAGGGGGAGGGGGTGGGGAGTTGGATCGGGGTACAAGCAGATGTACCACTGAACAGTTCTCGGAAATTACCGACCTATATCCGTGTTACCGGTATTTTCGAAAATAGCAGAGAAAGTAATAAACTCTAAGTTTATATGTTTTTTCGTTAATAAAAGAATCATAACCGAACATCAATACGCGTTTCAGAAATGCAAGTCAATTGAGTCTGCCTTGCTCAGTATTAAGGAAAAAATAATTGCAAACATAGAAAACGGAATTTACACACTTGGAATATTTTTAGATTTCAAGAACGCTTTTGGTTCTATAAAACATAATATTATTTTCTCAAAGCTAGATCGATATGGTATTCGGGGTATTGCACTCGGCTTGATGAAAAACCTGCAGAATCGCTTTCAATTTGTAGGCCTCGGGAAAAATAAATCGAGTTTGGGAATCATCAAGTGTGATGTCCCACAAGGTTTGATCTTAGGGCCAATGCTACTCTTAGTCTATGTCAACGATATTGTAGATATACCTGGAACATTAGACTCTATCTTATACGCAGATGATACGAGCGTCTTCTTTGAAGGAAGTAGCATAACCAGCGTAATAACCCAAGCAAATACATGGCTGCAAGGCCTGTCGTCCTGGCTCTGTTGAAATCAGTTGAACTTGAACATTGAAAAAACAGACTACATTCGTTTTCGTGCAAAAAATAACTTTGCTGATGTCGATCCATCCTGTTTTTCAACTGAATCCGCTGAAACGCGTGAACGTGCACAAATTCTCAGAGTATTTTTTGGTCAATATTTGAGCTGGACTCGACGCCTAATGCAGTTAAGTATAGAGATATCTAAAATCACTGGCATGTTGAATCAACTCATGTTTATGATACCTACCTGGTTTAAACGTCAGTTGTACTACGCGTTAATTTACTCTCGTCTATACTATTGCATATTAGTACGGGGAACTACAACGAGAGCCCTCTTAAACACTACAAATAGTACAAAAGAAGGCTATAAGAATAATCGCAAATAAACGAAGATATGAACACACCGCACCTATTTTTCAGAAATATAAGATGTTCACAGTTTTCATTTCATTTAATTTCATTTTATTACCTTAAAGGCCCCTTAAAAGGGGTGTTACATAAGGGGTGGCAAGAATAAAAGCACAAATTCACAATAACAGGAAAGTTTCTACATTATCAGTGAAAATACTTGTGCAAGTGATGATGAAAACGTTGTTTGGAAGGCCGTTCCAGTCTGCGGCTGCGCGAGGAAAGAAGGAATTGGAAAAAGTGACGGTGCGTGATCGTGGACGGCCCAGGACGGGCAACTTGTAGGTGATGGCTGGTGCGGTGAGATATGCGTGCGGGTGGAAGAACATAAGGTGCGATGGCTGTGGAAGAATTTGTGAAATAAAGATATGCTGGCAATGCAACGGCGGAGCGATAACCGTGATAATCCGGATGCTGTTTTTAAGGACGAAACACTGATGTCATACGAGTAGGATGAATGAAAGGAGCAGCGCGATTCAGAACAGATTCGAGGGCATTGATGAGATATGCTTGATGAGGATTCCAGATGGGTGACGCAAACTCTAGTTTGAACCTGACGAATGATTTATAAGCTAATATCTTGACATGATGGGGAGCATGATGAAAATGGCGCTTTAAGAAACCTAACGTCTTGTTTGCTGGCAGTATTATATTAGTAACATGCAGGCACAAGAAAGATCGTTAGAAATAGTTTTCCCAGATACTTGTATGACTGAACTAGTTGTACGGGAACTTCATATATTACGTAAGAGAAGGTTAGAGGATTACGGCGACGGCTAATGGACAAAAGATTACACTTACGTGGGTTAAGTTCCATTAGCCATTTACTACACAACTCCTCAACAGCATTAAGATCATTCTGAAGAGAAGGTAGGTCAGCGGTGGCGAAAATAGCACGATAAAGTACACAGTCGTGAGCGAACAGGCGTTTGTTAGATGTTATGTTTGAAGGCAGATCATTAATGTATATGAGAAACAGTAGTGCACCAAGCACAGATCCCTGTGGGTCGCCCGACGTTACTAAGAGTGAGTTAGAGTTCTTATTGTTAATGGAGACAAACTGCGAACGATTAGTCAAAAATTCTTCAATCCACTTCAAAATAGGAGGGTGCAAATTTAATCGAGAACGTTTTATCAGCAGGCATTGATGGGGTACTTTATCAAAGGCTTTGGCAAAATCTATAAAAATGATGTCAGTCTGTAGACTAGAAGCAAGGTTAGCATGCAGATCATGAATGAATGTGGCAAGTTGGGTCTCGCAGGAGTAACCCCGGCAAAACCCGTGCTGATCAGTATGGAGAAAGTTATTCGAATCAAGGAATGTCATGATGTGGGTATAGATGACGTGGTCCATGATTTTGCAGAGAATACCAATTAGAGAGATGGGGCAGTAATTAAGCGGCGAGTTCTTGTTGCCTGATTTGTAGCCTGGAACAACCTTCCCATTTTTCCAGTCGATGAACAGTTGACCTGTGAAGAGTGACTCAGCGAATAACAAGCACAACAGAGATTAACATATATCTTTGGTATTAATCAGTATTTTAGCGTTGATATTGTCAATTCCAGCAGAGGATATTTTAATGTCTTCTATTAGTGACAAAATTCCTGCAGAAGAAAATACAAGAGGAGGCATAGTATCTTGAATAACTGGGGGGTTTGGAGGAAATGTCGGATCTGTTTCATTAGTAAACACGGATGAAAAGGCTGTGTTGAACATGTTGGCGCATTCAGTTTCACTGACAGTTGCACCCGAAGCATCGGTGAGGGAAACAGTGCTTGTGTGCCAGGGGTTAATGACTTGTCAGAACCTACGGGGGTTAGTTGACAACGTTTTAGGGAGATCCGAGTTAAAAAAAGGGCGTTTGGCTTCTCGAATACTTGATAAACAAGTTTTTTCGGCTGCATAATATTAGTTGCAAGCGTTCTGACTAGGAAGCAACTTGACCGATCTGAAAAGGCGCTTCTTTTTATTTTCGAGGCGTTTGAGTGTATTTGTGAACCACGGTTTTGAGGGTTATTTCGGGTATTTATGTTCGGAATAAATCTCTCGACCAAATCTTCGATTTCCTCTTAAACAAGGACCAGTTCTCATGGATGGATCTTTGATGAAGGCTGGATTGAAGTCCTGTTTCGGAAACATGTTTAAGTCCAGCGTCGCTATGCAGGTGTATCGCGGTGTCAAATCTGTTGGTTTAACATTTCTTGAATCATATAGTCGCTAGAACTATGCTTATAATTTACGTAATGGCAAATATGTCAAAAACAGAACTCGAAAATCGTATGCTACACATTTAGCTGGCCATCAAATTCCCGAACTGCTCAATACATACCCTCAGCTAGTCGACGCCCTATCCGAGTCAAATTCATCATCTGGGTTTAAGAAACGGGTGAAACATCTCCTTCTCAGTGTAAAGTATGCACATGATATTAATCTGTCTGGCTGTGTGTAGTGCGTACGTCCGCTGTGCATTCATGTTTGAAACCATGCTACCCATGCTACCCATCTTCATATTGTTATTCTATTAGTGTTCTTCTTCATAGTGATATTGCCGCGAATCTTTGTAGCGTTTGTTTGTTGTGTTTATTTGCTCGTGCTTCAAGGCAGCCGGCACGCCGCTTTATCGCTTCGTTTGTGACGCAAGACGCGCCTAGAATTATCTCGATTGATTGCATCCAGGCGGACCCGATTCTACTTTGTGCCAGAAAGTTCTAGAACCTCCCACGCTTTATCTGGAAGGTTCGCTATCAGCTTTAAAAAGAGCACGGCCGACAGCGGCGGGCATTCTGTCCGACGACCGCCGAGCACGCCTGTTGCTACGCCGCCGCCGAGTGATTCCGTTCTTTGCGGGTGGTGGTGGTGGTGGTGGAAAACATTTACACATGCACTACTGGAGGTATTGCATGAGCTGACCCAAAGAGGGCCAGCCCTTACAAGTACTAGGTGGAGGTCCCTAGTTCGGGACCCCAGTGGCGTCGGCCGCCGCCCGGGCTCGCGCGACCAAGGCCCGTTGGGCCTGCAGGTCAGAGCAGCCGAGCAGGGTCGCCTCCCAGTACTCCCGGGTTGGGTTGGGGTGAGGGGTGATAGCAGGGTTGGAGGGGCAGGCCCACACCATGTGGTAAATGTCCGAAGACTTCTCCGCACAGTGCGGACAGCTGCCCGAGAAAGAAGGGTCGAAGTGTTTGAGAGCTGCCGGGCACAGCAAAGTATTGGTATACAGGCGAAGCAAAAGCCGCTCCTCCGCCTTTGAGAGACCTTTACACGGGCGGGGATAAAGACCATGACCAGATTGATAATGTAAAACAATGTCTTTAAAGGAGTAAGCGGGAGTGAATTCGAGTTCAAGATCGCCGGGGTCGGAGGGGAATGTCCGGTGAGAGAGCGCGCGGGCGGCGGCGTCAGCTGCCTCATTTCCCTCAAGGCCCATGTGAGCAGGAGCCCAAACGATACGCCGGTGCGCGGGGTCCTCGGTGTAGACGCTTTTTTGGAGAATGCGGTAGGCTAGATATGGTACTCAGCCCTGCTCGACGTTCCGACATGCCCCTCGCGAGTCGGAAATAATTGTTTTTGAATTGGAATCAGATGCAGCCAACGTAATGGCGACCTCCTCCGCGTGTGTTATGTCATGGGCTCGGAAAGTAAGGTCGTTCACTGTTTTGGATTGGTGGACGACTGCGGCCGTGTACCATCCCCCGTGGGGGGGGCCGGAGACATCCACGTAGAATACGCCGGGTTTCGATCCATAGTGGCGGGCCAGGGCTTCCGCCCGCGCCAGGCGCCGGCCATTATGGTCTTCACGGTTCATGTTCGCGGGAAGAGGGCGCACGTGGAGGGTGCATCTCCACTGCGATGGAATACGTACGCGCTCTTCCATAAGAGTGGTGTGTTGGATGTGCAGTCGGGCAAGCAGGCGGCGACCCGACGATGTCTTTGAGAGACGTGTGTATTGGTTGGTCAAGTGGGCTTCACGGAGCTCCCGAAATGTGTTCACCATGCCCAGCCCCAGGAGGCGCTTGTTGGAGGTGTTCACGGGGAGGCCCAGAGCTCGCTTAATAATTTTGCGGAGGATGACTTCGAGTGAATCCTCGTCTTGCTTCCGCAGGTGGAGGTATGGAGTCGAATATAGAATTCGACTGGTTACAAATGCATGCGCCAGCCGCAAGGCGTCCTTACATCGTAACCCCCCGCGCTTGTTAGAAACCCGGCGGACCAAGCGGCCCACCTGGTCCCCCACCTGACGGAGTTTGGCCAATGTTGTTTCTGACCGTCTGTTTTGATGTATGAAGAGCCCCAGTACCCGGACTTCGATATTTTCAGGAATTGGACCTGTCTCAAGAGACAATGAAATTTTGGCTGTGCACTTTGGTGAGGGGCGTATGTGCACAAATTCGGACTTTTGGGTGGAGCATTGGAGGCCGCAGCGGCGAGCATAACGGTCCACTATGGTCGCCGCCTCCTGCAGGTTGGCCTCAGTGTCTCCAAGGGAACCCTGTGTAGCCCACAGGGTGATGTCATCGGCGTACAGCTCATGCTGCACACCGGCGACAGCGCCCAGCTGGGCCGGTAGGCGCATCATAGCCAAATTGAACAACAGGGGAGACAGCACCGCGCCCTGGGGTGTACCCCTGGCGCAAGTCAGCCCGAATAAAGAGTTTCGTTACGGAGACATCCTCGCTGTGTTCCTGTCCGCCGGACTGCAGTCACCACTACGTGACATCTGGTGGAGGTGCTGATCTGCTATCCAGCTATGCCCCTCACGATGGAACCTGTTGCACAGCCAACGCCTGTCGTGCTTCGCCAGCCCCGGGAGCCACCGACGTTTCGTGGAGAACCACACGAAGATGCAGAAGACTGGCTGGACATGTACGACCGCGTGGCAGCACTGAACGCCTGGGACGACAGCTCTAAGTTCCGAAACGTTTACTTTGCATTGGACGGCCCTGCCAGAACGTGGTTTGAAAACCACGAATCTTCTCTCATGACCTGGGCGACCTTCAAGAAGCAGCTCCTGGGTACGTTTACCAGCGTCGTACACAAAGAAAGAGCTCAGCTGCTTCTACAATCACGCATCCAACATCCGACTGAGACTGTGACCGCGTACGTAGAAGACATGAAGCGCCTTTTTCAAACGTGTCGATCCTGGCACGACGGAGGAGAAGAAGGTGCAGCTTTTGATGCGTGGTGCTAAAGAGGCACTTTTCGGCGGTCTGACCCGCAACCCACCAACGACGGTCGCTGAATTCGCCACTGAAGCAGCCGCCATTGAGAAAACTTTGGAAGCACGAGCCCGTCATTTTCCTCGACAGCCCCAAGTGACCTCGACTGCCCCCTCGGATGGCGCAGCATTCGGAGGCAACCTGCGGGATGTTATCCGCGAAATTGCACGGGAAGAGCTGCATCGCCTGCTACCATCTTCCAACCAGCCTCAAGTCGCGACGCTTGAGGAAATCGTACGTGAAGAAGTGCAGCATGCGCTGGGCACCCCGTCATCTCCGCCTCCTGCTGAAGCTCCAGCCTTAACCTACGCTGCCGCACTACGCAGTCCTCAGCCCCATCGCGAGAGCCGCTTTCCGCCTCTTCGACGTGAACCAGCTGTTCCCGAACGCCGTCCCCCTGCCCCCCCCCCGCCCAGCCTACGACTGACGCCCAAGCCCCAGGAAGTGCGACGCCTGGAGGACTTCCAACAACCGCCCGCTGTGCTTCCATTGCGGCGAAGCCGGTCATGTACTTCGCCACTGCCCGTACAGACGCATCGGCCTGCGTGGTTTCGCCATCGACGCCCCACGACCATTCCCCGGCCAGCGACCACGGGAAATCGACGACTACCTGCACAGAGGGGAGTACGCGTCGACAAGCCGTCTTTCACGCTCGCCGTCGCCGTCGACCGCACGTTTTGCATCTCCGGGCCGCACCTACGCCGCGGCTATCCGAGGAAGGTCCCCTAGCCCACGTAGGGGAAACTAAACAAAGCAACCTGTGGAGGTCAGGTTGCTTGCCGAGGAAACGACGAAGATCCTCCAGCGACCACACCGTATGAAGACGTCGCACCCACTACGCCGACGCCGCATACAACGACAACCTCGACCACAACTCGAACCACTTTCAAAACGACGCCGTCATCAGAAAAAGCTTCGATCGCACGCCCCACCCACAATTCACATATCCGACGAAGCCGTGACCCGACGCCGAAGACGACGCGCAACGCTAGAGCCAGGACATCCGACTTAGAAGTGGTTATCGACGGCCGGAAAGTCACCGCTCTAGTCGACACAGGAGCCGATTATTCGATGATGAGCGGACCATTCGCTGCGCAACTGAGGAAAGTAACGACCGCTTGGGAAGGCCCACAATTTCGCACTGCAGGGGGCCACCTCATCACGCCATCAGGACGATGCACAGAGCGATTGACTCTCAAGGGACATCATACCTATCCCGCGACCTTCGTAGTGCTTCGCCAATGTTCCCGCGAAGTGATCTTGGGCATGGATTTCCTCAATGAGCATCAGACGATGATCGACCTGCGATCCAAGATGATCACACTTTCCACGGACGAGGCCATTCCGTCGATGACAACTCCGGAACATCATGTTGCACTTAGTGTCCTGGAGGAACAAGTGAGTGTTCCACTCCGCTCAAGTGTCATTGTCACCGTAGGCGCCACGGAAGCGAATAACACAGATGCCATTATCGACGGGAACATGCAGTTGCTTCTCGACCGAGGAATCGGCATCGCCAGAGGCATCGCACATTTCCGAAAGGACAAGCTGAAGTACTCCTGACAAACTTCAGCGAAGAATACCGGCACGTTAACAGAGGAACGACGATTGTTTTCCTCGACGAAATATCCGACGTACGAGACTCATTCGCCCTCTCCGATCCATCCATAGAAGATTCACCTGACCAAGATAACTCGCCCACTTTCGACATAAACCCAGCCTTGCCCCGGACCAGACAAGACCAGAGCCGCAATCTCCCTCGGAGCTACAGACAGTGCTTCTCGTCGACACCAAAAGTCCGACAAATGCCAATTGTCAAACATCGCATTATAACCGACCAGCACGTCCGACCTCTCCGCCAGAGCCCCTACCTAGTGTCGCCGCGAGAACGACAAGCCATCCGGGACCAAGTGGAAGAAATTCTGCGCGACGATGTTATCCAGCCTTCAAAGAGCCCCTGGGCGGCACCTGTTGTTCTAGTGAGAAAGAAAGACGGTGCACTTCGATTCTGCGTTGATTACCGGCGCTTGAACAACATCACAAAGAAGGACGTCTACCCCCTCCCTCGCATTGACAACACACTGGACCGGCTCTGCCATGCCAGATATTTCTCATCGATGGACCTCAAGAGCGGCTATTGGCAAATTGAGGTCGATGAAAGAGATCGCGAGAAGACCGCATTCATCACTCCAGATGGCCTCTTCGAGTTCAAGGTGATGCCGTTTGGTCTCTGTTCCGCACCAGCGACATTTCAACGAGTAATGGATACAGTGCTGGCAGGCCTGAAGTGGCAGATTTGTCTGGTATATTTAGATGACGTTGTTGTCTTCGCCTCGAGCTTTGAGAAACACCTGAAAAGGCTTCGAACAGTACTAGACGCAATCAAATCGTCCGGGCTAACCTTGAAAGCAGAGAAGTGCCACTTTGCCTATGAAGAGCTGCTGTTTCTAGGCCACATTGTTAGCAAGGAGGGAGTACGGCCATGCCCGCAGAAAACAGCTGCTATCTCAATGTTTCCGCCACCGGCCGATAAGAAAGCTGTGCGCAGATTCCTCGTACTGTGCGCGTATTACCGACGTTTCGTGAAAAACTTTTCGCGCATCGCCGAGCCACTGACCCACCTGACAAAGGCAGATGTGCCATTTAAATGGGAATCGCCGCAAATAGAAGCCTTCAAGGAACTTCAGCGCCGTTTACAGACCCCACCGATCCTTGCGCACTTTGATGAAAACGCCGAGACCGAAATTCGTACCGACGCAAGCAGTCTGGGCCTAAGCGCTGTCCTCGTTCAGAAAGTCGACGGAGTGGAGAAGGTCATCGCGTACGCTAGCCGTTCCCTGTCCAAAGCCGAAGCTAATTATTCGACAACTGAGAAGGAGTACCTTGCCATCATCTGGGCTACGTCGAAATTCCGCCCCTACCTTTACGGACGACCGTTCAAGGTGGTCAGCGATCACCACGCACTGTGCTGGCTCGCCAGTTTGAAGGACCCCTCCGGCCGCCTCGCTCGATGGAGCCTACGGCTCCAGGAGTTTGATGTAACCGTCGTTTACAAGTCCGGACGCAAGCACTCTGACGCCGACTGCCTGTCACGAGCCCCTGTAGATGCACCGCCGCCGGACGACGATGAGGACGCCTTCCTGGGACCCATCAGCTGCAGCTCTTTTGTACAACAGCAACGCGCGGACCTCGAGATAAAATGCCTCATCGAATACTTGGAAGGCAAGGTTCCTTCACCCCCCGCCTCGTTCAAGCGAGGATTGTCTTCGTTCTGTTTACAGAACGATGTCCTCGTGAAGAAGAACTTTGCAGCGAACAAGACAGCCTACCTCCTTGTTGTACCTGTAAGTCTGCGCGGAGAAGTTCTTCAGGCCTCACACGACGAGCCGACAGCTGGACATCTCGGGTTTTCTCGCACCCTCCGCCGCATTCAAGACAAGTATTACTGGCCCCGACTGTCTGCCGATGTCGCGCATTATGTGAAAACCTGCCGAGATTGTCAGCGACGAAAGACCCCTCCAACCCGACCAGCAGGTTTTCTGAACCCCATTGAACCCCCCTCAAGGCCCTTTCAGCAGATCGGCATGGACTTGCTTGGACCGTTCCCGAAATCAATATCTGGAAATAAGTGGATCATTATAGCGACCGACTACCTGACCCGCTACGCCGAGGCAAAAGTCCTACTGAACGGAACAGCAGCAGGAGTCGCCAAATTTTTCGTCGAAAACATTCTTCTGCGACACGGCGCACCCGATGTGCTCATCACTGACAGAGGAACAGCATTCACGGCGGAACTGACGCAAGCCATCCTCCATTACAGCCAAACCAGCCACCGGAGAACAACTGCGTACCACCCGCAGACCAACGGACTGACCGAGCGCCTCAACAAAACCATCGCCGATATGCTCGTATGTCGATGTCGAACACAAGACCTGGGACGTCATCTTGCCTTACATAGCCTTCGCCTACAACACTGCAGTGCAGGAGACCACCCAGATGACGCCTTTTAGGCTCGTCCATGGCAGAGAGGCCACGACCACGCTGGACGCCATGCTACTGAACGTTAACGAGGAAGATAACGTCAACGTCGCCGCCTACCTACCACGCGCAGAAGAAGCCTGAAGACTTGCCCGATTAAGGATCAAAGACCAGCAGCGGACCTACGCCACACGCTACAACCTACGACGACGCAACGCGGAATACAAGCCAGGAGACCGAGTCTGGGTTTGGACGCCCATTCGCCGCCGAAGCTTGAGCGAAAAGCTTTTGCGACGCTATTTCGGCCCGTACAAGGTTCTTCGTCGGCTTGGTGAAATGGACTACGAAGTCGTCCCTGACCAAATGACTGCATCCCAGGGACGCCGCGTACGACCCGAAGTAGTCCATGTTGTACGCCTAAAGCCCTAACATGCACGCTAAAGGACGCCGTGTTTCCACGTTCGGTGCGTATTTTTGCACAATCCGTTTTTGATTGTTGGTAGCCGCATTATGTTCTAAAGCATCGAGTCGATGCTTCTTTGAGAGGGGAGTAATGCCGCGAATCTTTGTAGCGTTTGTTTGTTGTGTTTATTTCCTCATGCTTCAAGGCTGCCGACGCACCGCTTTATCGCTTCGTTTGTGACGCAAGACGCGCCTAGAATTATCTCGATTGATCGCATCAAGGCGGACCGATTCTACTTTGTGCCAGATAGTTCTAGAACCTCCCACGCTTTATCTGGAAGGTTCGCTATGAGCTTTAAAAAGAGCATGGCCGACAGCGGCGGGCATTCGGTCCGACGACCGCCGAGCACGCTTGTTGCTACGCCGCCGCCGAGTGATTCAGTTCCTTGCGGGCGCAAGTCAGCCTTAATAAAGAGTTTCGTTACGAAGACATCCTCGCTGCGTTCCTGTTCGCCGGACTGCAGTCACCACTACGTGACAATATAGTAGTGTTAGTGTAATAGTGATTGTGCAGACCACTGGTGTGTATCCTTATATTTTGGTCATTTTGCTTTTGTTAGTGCGTGTCCATCGTTTAATATTGTACTTAGTCAGTGCAACACAACATTTTTGCATTTGTTTCATTTTATGCTTTCGTGCTTTCTGTCCCCATCAGTGAAGCGTTACTTTTGATCGTCGCGCCGTTGTCTGAGGCATGTGTCTAATAAAGGTTCCGAGGCCCCGTCAGGCGTTTGAATACGCCTTTTGACGCCGCTATCCAGACAGGAAAATTAAATATGTATAATCATATACACTGTACCGGTTTGTGTCAAAAATGAATGAATGAATGAATGGTCCTGAAGGGAGCGCCGTCTGCTTGGCTGCTTCAAATCTAAGAAAGCAAGTTTATTGCCGAGCCGACTTTATAGAGCGATTCTTTCGTGTTTTATCTGCTATGCTGCAAATGTGCAACCTTTCAAGCGTGACGTCATGACCAGGTTGCGTTTTCGGCTACCACCTTGAGAGCGTTTATTTTAATCTAAATTAATGCAACGATGACTAGGGTTCCCTGCAATTAATTTTTGTAAGGGTTGTCTGTAACTGGTTTCTTCGGCAGATGGTTATCGCAAATGTTTGGATATGTGACATACAGGGTCACTAGACAATATTATTTTGTAATGTCAGAACGCTCCAGGAAGAATACCGGGATAAGAACCGAGACTGCATGGGAGGCCCTTCTGCAAAGCACAGAAAAGAACCAGCTCAAAGCAGTCCGACAGGCTAAAGATGCCGTCAGGTGTCAAGTGCTTCCGACCTGCACGTAAGGTGACCGCCCGAACCCCGAGACTCTGCTGCGCCGCGGTTTAGGCGCGGTGCATTCTGTGGGACAAATGACTCTCTCTCTCCCTATATATATAGGGAGAGAGAGAGTCATTTGTCCAACAGAATGCACCGCGCCTAAACCGCGGCGCAGCAGAGTCTCGGGGTTCGGGCGGTCACCTTACGTGCAGGTCGGAAGCACTTCACACCTGACGGCATATATATATATATATATATATATATATATATATATATATATATATATATATATACATATACATATACATATATATGTGTGCGTGTGTATGTGTGTGTGTGTGTGCGCTTGTGCGTGTGTGTGTGTGTGTGTGTGTGTGTGTGTGTGTGTGTGTGTGTGAGAGAGAGAGAGAAGCCAACAGCCACAGAAACCAAGGGGCACAGGGGATTTTTTAAAATTATTTTATTTATTTTGTGGTGTTCATCAATTTTTAATATTACTGAATATCTTATCGCTTAAAGCTAATTGATTAGAAAAGCAGAAGAAAAAACAACCACATGCCGTCGGTGGGATCCGAACCCACGACCACCGAATTAGGCGTCCGGTGCTCTACCGCTGAGCCACGGCGACGGCTGTCAATTCTTCTGCTTTCGGTGGTATTTATTTTTTACAAATCACCTAATATATATATATATATATATATATATATAAGCGAAATCGGGAGACACTTCGTTTTGCTAAACATTTATTGCGAGTCAACGTTTCGTTCCTTTTTCAAGACTGAAGATATATGGTTCTTGCTTCTGTTAAGGGGTTCGCATTCGTACGTGAATAGGCACATAGCGGTTTCAGTTGTTGACCTCCCGAATTAACTAACATTTCTTGAGCTTTTACATAGCTGTGACCTGAGATGTTTTATCGACGCTTTTGCACAAAGGATGCACCATTATTATCAAAAACGTTTTCGGATCCTGCATAACTCCACCGGCTTTCTACAGCACTCCATCGCCTATACTTTAAGTTCCCGTGGTCGGCCTATTCTTGCCGTCAGCAAAGCGATGATACCACATAAGCGAGAAAGAGCTTTCTTCTTGCATCAGCGGCGAAACTACTCATTGAGACCCCATTAAAGTTCAATCCGAGTGTCTGATTGGAGGCCAAATTTCACAAGACTTGGTGATGTTGGTCGAAAAGAACTCAGACTGTACAAAATACAAGAGGAACTCAAATTTGAAAACCAGTTTATTGAAAGCCTATGATGTGATATTTGAAGAAAAAATTTCTAAATCGAGCATGCGCAGCCAAAAGCAAGCAACACTGTACACAGCAAGAGACTACCTTCCAGCATGTCACCCAGAAGCCCTGCATCACACTTGTTGACGCTGATGCAGTTGTAGCCTTCACTGCGGAAACCTCCTTTTTCTTGAAGGCCTTTGTCTTCATATCACCTGCGGTACACAATGTAAAAATATGAACAATATTTACTCATGGCTGAAAACTGCATGACTTCCTTAATTGAGTGCAGAAGCACTTTTCCAACTTGCGCTTATTTATCAGAGAAAGGTCGATGCGCATGCTTCTGAAAATAGTTAATGGCTTCTGGAAGATAAACGTTGTGAAAGCTATAATAAATGCCACGGGTAATAAAAGCTGACGGCCGTAACTCTGTATTGAAGCGTGATGGAGCAAGCTTGAACATCTCTCCTCATTTATTGCATGCGAATGCATATTTGCAGGCAGTTTAGTTGTCCTTAGGTTTGAAATATCATCGAAATGAATGAAATTTTAGGACATAGTTAAGCTGCGTTTGCAAACAAATTTCCTTCTTTTTTATATTTGCGTTGCGAAGGGGTAATCAATGATCACTTCATAACTTTTATCCTACTTTTAAGTTCTTTCACGATTATAGGCCGAATCACGTCTTTTATAACGCACACAGCGGCGAATCCGCTTCGGACCGGTGGCGAGAAAGGCGCACGCTGGCGAAAAACATGCGGGAAACTTCTCTTCTTAATTTCCAAAGGTAAAAACTTGCGCAAACAGTAGAAGAAGAAGGAGACGGTACAACAGGACAGAGCGCCGTCTCCGTCTCCTTCCTTCTCCTTCTTCTTCTACTGTTTGCGCAAGTTTTTACCTTTGGAAATTATGAACCAACTCGCCCAGAAGAAAGTACTTATTGAACTGATTTCTCTTCTTAACTTCGTTAACATTGTTTGCAGCATGAGGATCAAGTACGGCCTCCCTGCGCTTGATGTTCGTGCTCTTGGCACTGATTTCTAGCCTTGCAGCCCGCCTCTCTGACGGGAAAATTATCGGTCAGCGCTCGGAGAGGCATATGCGAAGTTCCTTCGCACTGGAGCCTGTGGGCCAAATGCGATGGACAGACAGAGTGGTGTGTGTCCATTGAGGCGGTTCTCGCCCTATTGCTGAGCAAATTCGGCAGCTCAGATCACACCACCTGATCTTTTCATCCGAATTCAGAGCAAATTAAGCACACACCCCAAATACATAAAATCGAGTATTCACTCGAATTAGACTCCCAAGCGTACTTCCTTTAAACCGCGCGTGTACATAATTTACGAACGAAAAGTTCTCGTCTGGTCATGGATCTTGAAAAAATGATGGCCCGCTGCACTGGGCAGGTCGAGGCGCTAATCTCAACAGAATGCTAATAACTTTAATTTTCCCCATAGTTTCCTCCCATAGAGGCCTAATAGCCACGGGTGCCTGCATTCGATTTGGGCACTTCCCATCAAAAGGAGTGGAAAGCGCTTTCCATGATAATCAGGTGTGACCCTGATTCCTTCCTTTCCTGCAGAACAATCAGACGCAAATACTGATCGCTACGGTGGCTGCACTGGACAGCGACGTGGCCATCCTCGACTCGGTCGAAGACCCCAGCTTACGATGCCTGCACGCCAATCGGCCGGTCTTCCTCCCGGAGCAGCTGTTCGCCGTCTACATCTATCACTACCCAAGCCTGAAGGGCCCCGATGGGTGCGTAGGCGGCCTTACTGTCGCTGTTCGAGCTGTGCCTATGTCTGTGCTACTTCGCCTGCCATGCAAATGTCGAAATGTTTGTTTTATTTGTGGCTTGTTTGGCTCCACTATATTTTTTGTCGACAATTGATGTAACATGCAACTAGCTTTAATTTTAATGCTTGAAAGAAACGGCACTCGAATATTGTCCCCCTCAAGCTTACGAGGCGGGAAAAAACCATAGACGCAAAATATTAAAAAAAATATGACCCACAGCTAACGTAAAAGGCAGAACCGATAAAAATCATAATTATCGGTGGGGGCCAGCAATAACAAACACACCCGCAGATCGGGAAGAGGGTGGTTAACTAGTGGACGAGGTACTTGTAGAGGACGAAGCAACATGCTCCATTAGTCTCCTGGCTGAACACTACCCATAGGCTTTGGCATAAACATTAAATAGAGTAATTTTTTTCTTCCTCTGATGATGGCGACTTCCCTCAAATGCTACGACGCTGGGAGACGTGTCTGAAGTTGAGTCCATAGATCTAATGCTTGTAAGCAAAGTATTGCAACATAAGATGTGACTACGCCGAAAGTAAGGATGCACCGCTGCAAAATGATTATTCGGGCGCTCTAAACAAAAGTATTGGGAGAAAATGCATGTTCCTTTCATTTTCTTTTTCTCAGTCACATGTTTCACATTTCACGTCCTCTCAAAGAATAGATTAACTGGTTATCGGCAAGCACCCACAAGCAGTAATCCGAAGCCACAGTCGCAGCTATGAGCAATGATAGCCATATTGCTGCATACAACTATGCGGCCATATGGCTATCGCTGCTATATGTGGCTATGTGGCTACGCTCTGTGTGCATCCTAATTGGCAATTACTTATTTCTTTAAACTCTACATATGGAAAATCTGCTAGACACATTGGACAAATATTATACAAATTCTTCCTTTATTTTAGAACGCGAGGAGGTGAGATTTCAAAACGGCTAAATTTTGGCGACCCCATCACCTCACATATACTGGCCACATACAGCGTGCAATTGGCGTGGCAGAGCGCGTAAAGAGGCGATTTTTTTACATAGACGCATTTACTCTAATTTTAAAGTTATTGTGAAAGCCGGGTGACACAAGTTGGTGGATTACGTTTACAGATGTCTGTAAGAGGTGCACTCAAGAAGCGCCTAGAGTTAGTAGGCACAATAAAATATAGCCTATTCCCATCAAAGAGAGTGAGGAAGATGTAGCATAAGCTGCAAGGAGTAACCTCTGCTTAGCGCGTCCCTGCAGCCTCCTCTGCAAGGCGACAGTTTGATTGGAAAAAAAACACACACAAAACTCATTCAGGGTTGCCCTTTCAGTCACATCGAGAAACATTTCATAATGTACGACATCCGCAACAGATGTCTTAAAAGAGAACGATGGAGTGTAGCAAGAGTGAACATACACAGCTGTTGGAATATGTACACATTTAATAAGCAGATAAAATTAGGCGCGTTCTGAACGTTGGCGCATTCCACTTTAGTTCTTTTTGCAGGATCAATAGAACTTTTTCTTTAATGACCCAGGAGTGTTAGAACGATGGACAGCTTTTGCGTTAGGTGATCAGGCCGACGGGTTACGATATTTCATTTTTTTTGGCGGCTAGTGTAAGGGTTCTCTTCCAGTGATGCTAAATGGTGCAAAAACATTCTGTATTCAAACGCTGCACGCTTGTAAGCTGCACTCAACACTTGAACCGGGAGGGTTAATACTCCTGTTGTGCACAAAATTAGGCGTCATCGCCGATGGCGTTGTGAGCGAAAAATCCCCGGAGAAGCCACGAGGTGGGCCACCTTGGGGACATGACTTAGTGGCGTCATCACAACCTGCCCACTTCATTTTTCTACGCAACGCCGCGGTGGCTCAGTGGTTATGGCGCTCGGCTGCCGACCCGAATGACCCGAGAAAGGTCGATCACGGCCGCGGCGGTCGAACTTCGATGAAGGCAAAATTCTAGAGGCCCGTGTGCTGTGCGATGTCAGTGCGCGTCAAAGAACCCCAGTTGGTCGAAATTTCCGGAGCCGTTCACTATGGGGTCCCTCATAGCCTAAGTCGCTTTGGGACGTTAAACCACAATAAACAAAACCATCTTCTTTCCCCCCTCTCCACTTTTCTCGCTTTCTCATTCACGCCAGACGCCCGCTTCATATGGATAAATAATTAATTCATACGCATGCCACCTTACATCTCCAATGGCCACGCAGAGTCGGTAAGACGCGCTCCTCCCTTGAACCCCTATCCCAACATGGCAAATCACACGCCTACCTGGCCAAGCAATAACTGATTAGTGCCCACGGCAAACTCAAGTCTCTCAGCAAAAGCCAGCCCCAGCTATAGTGAACACACAATGACATCGGCATTGTGGTCGGCCCGACTTCTGATGAAAATTTGCCTTAACACGAGGCTAACGAGCACAAAATACTGTTCATTGCCTTGACCTCAAGCACTATTAACTTGGGTCATCTACACCTCTCCTAAACTTACTCAATTTTAGTTGTCATTTATTTTTTCATGTCTGATCTCTCCCAAGGACCGAGAAAGAACAAGGTTTTTGTGTGGAGCTGAATGCGACGGATTCGGGATATTTCCCGAATTACCTCTGCGGCGGTAAGTCTGTGTTGCTGGTACACTCTTTTTGCACACTCCGCTTTGCAAATTGTGCAGTCTTCTATAGTATGAAGATCTGCGCCGTGAGCTTTGAGTTGACTGCCCCGACAGCGACATTTTTTAATAGTAACGGCTTTCATTCGTGAAATAAAAAAAAAGAAAACAGCGCTTTCAAGTAGCCTCAAACAATGCACCACTGGGTAAGCCCGCGGATGAAAGGAAGACGCAATCCGCTGCTGGCACCTAGTACGCAGCCATTTCTTTCTAGGTCTATCTGTTTGTCACTTGTGGCATACTATCATCTCAGGTACTCCCGCAAAAAGCTGTATTCATCCCTGACTAGGGACGCAGCACGCGAACCATGTGAACACACTGCAGGAAAACACCACAACAAATATTGCTCTTTTGAACACATAAGTAAAACTTCAGAGAATCCAAACATTTGAAGCAGTTTGCGCACCATTTTTGAAGAAAAATAATACCGAAGCTCATCAGGATGCATCGGGTAAACAGTAAAAAAAAATGTATATTAACATCTGCGTTAAAACTCGGGTTTGATTTCACACACGTAGAGCATGACTTGTCGGCCAAACTACGCGCAGCGACGAAAGCACCACAATGGGCTATGCACGTTCTGACTACGGTTAGATTAAACCGTAATTTACTATCCTTTACGTTTCATTAGATAACAATCTAAGTGTTATCTCCATCTTTTATCTTATTTTTTAGAATTATCTATATCGTTTTGTGCGCTCCTTTTTGTGCCGTGAGTAGCAGGCGCTTAAGGAAAGAAATTTCCTGCAATTCAGATGCCCAACACTTCCTACATAATGAAGTTTGCGCGGATACGGTCGCCGCCCGTGGCACAGGACGGTGTTACTTGGAGAGTAACCTGCAGCAACCTGCAGTGGAGGTTGTCAGTTTCATGATGACGACGGTGACCAAAACATGGTTGTACTGTGTTCTGGCTTAAAAACACCAGTTAGACTTTCCCATATGTCTAAAAAAAGCCCATTATCTGTTGAAATGCAAAGAGCACAACGCATATATAATCTACCCCAAACTGCGATATGCCAGTGCTATATTGATGCAATTTATATTAATTTCATTCGTATTTTTTAGAGTTGTTTTTATCAGTGCTCTAATTTAAGAAACGAAGGGAACTAGTAAAAGGCCTAAAGGCCACCATAAGTACCTATTCTTAAAATCGTGGGGGCAGATTTTCACTCTTTTCATAATATAATAAAGCTGCGATGTCAATTGTCACTGCAGACCTGGCGGACATTTATTACATAAACTGGTTGAACGTTTTATATCAAATCGCTTTTAACATTAGCCACGCTATAATCTGCGCAAGCTCGAAATATCCAGCACACTGCCTGCACTCTGTGCAAGGCACAGACCCATAGTTGTCTAACGCAGTCGAACGTGTTTATCTGTTTTCTTTTATCCACTGTACTAGCGTAGTAGTCTGTAAATAATCTCACTCTCTCAACACCTCTTTCTCTGGGCTAAATTCCTAATGCCAACTTTCACTACTACATAATGAAGTCGTTAAGCTTCAGGCTTTTATCGCTCGCTACAACCGCATTTCTATACGTGATTTCCACTCAGTCGTCTGCAGTATGCTTTCAACCAGCCTCTCTTACGCCTAAGAGCTGATATTACAGGCCATTATTGACAGAACACTTTTGTTTTGCACTCTCCTCAGAAAGAATGCCGGCGAACTGTTGTCGACACGTTTTGTCCGCCGTCAGAAATAACGGCTTATGCATGCTGTCCCGCTCTCGTAACATCGACAAGCTCTGGCAAATTTCTTCGCATGTAACAAAACTGCCCTATATTACTAGATGCACAACGTCTTTGATGGAACTGAGCGCTTCGTGAATGCACTTCGCGAGCACTCACACGAACTCCCAAGCTCTTTTACACCCAGCTGTTGTGACCCTTTAAAATTTTACAATGCCACTTCATACGTCATCTTGTCTGGTTAACAGAATAGTTGAACCAGAAAGATTCCTCCAGCTGCAAATCATGGTATCGTTTTATTGAATCCCGGGACTAGAGAAGAGGTGTTTCGTTCCTTTCACCTGCAAAACAGGAAGCCCTAAGCAGGTGTCAGGAAATCACCATTCTTCTCGCATGTCCCTGTATGTACTCCTTATTGTGGTAGCCCCCGTCCTATAGGCCGGGGGCCAGTGCGCCACTTTGTGTAACAGCAAAATATCAACACGATCCGATGTGACGGTTGCGCCATAGGCAACTTGCATGCGCTTATGACATTTTTAGTGACCTCCGTTTGGTATTATCGGGCTGCAAATCATTTTGAATGTTCGTTACAGTCTCATTTGTTCATCGCTGCTGTCAAGCTACCTCAGAACTTATCCGAGGGGGATGCTACCACATTTCCCTAAAAGAATTGGTACAGCGCTCTCAGCAGTTTTCACGATGTAGCCTTCCTAGTTCCTCCTCTTAGTTGCCTCTAAATTAAGAGCAGCCGATAGCGATTTTTCAACCTCTCCGAGACCTGGACCAAACTTGCTGCTTCGGCCGCCAGCGTCGACGCATTGTATAGCTGTGGGCAGCACTTGGCATTGTAAACACTTCCTGTTCTACCAAATACTGACTGCCTGACGACCATGCCGGACGTTGCACAACTTGTGGCGGTGTAGAGAATACCTCTCTCCCACCCGTTTCTCGTAACTGCACTGAGCAGGTATTCAAAAAGAGAAAAGAGCAAAGACTGGGCCAGTTTGCGTTTCATCTCCTAGTAATGCCAATAGTTTATTTCCAAGAACAAGGTGAAGAAGATTGATGAATCAACGGCAGCGTGACAAGAACCCACAGTCGTCTCTACAAGGCGGTAATCAGAATTTCCCATAATAGCACAGAACAAACAGTCTTCTTCCCTTTTCGACTCATATGAACGAAACATCAACAATCTGCGACGTCCGCAGCAACTGCAATGAAGCAATAATGAATACGGACGTTTTCTGAAGAGCGCTGCGATATTGGTCAAGTGGGGCTGTATATAGTCCAGTTAACTGCTCCATAATGCCTTGGAGGCCTACCGCCACAGCGTTTCCTCAGCAATACCAACCGTAAGCTTCACTGTGCAAAAACAATAGTTTTAGCCTTTGGCATAGGCGGTGCCTGTACTCAGAAGAATATTTTATTCACGTGGTTCTCGTGGCTACTCGATACCTTGATATGGCACTTCTCTCTTAGGTGCAGCATGCCTGTGCGCACAGCAACTTAGCTTTGCCCGAGAAGCAAGCGAGTATTGTACACCTGTGTCTTTTAGGGAAGTAAATTGCTCGCTTGTTGAAACAGCAGCTTATTGAGTCATGACATATACATGAGGTCACATTATGGAAGCTTTGTATGTGGTGCTCCGCATACAAATAAAAAATGAAAACACATGCAAAAGTAAGTACTTATTGTGTTCATGCAAAAGTCCATGTGCCTAATATTTAAGATAAAATTCTGTGTGTAATATAGTGGTTTCTTACATACATTGAGGTTTGCAATGAAATGCTTCTTACAATAAAACATATCGTATAACCGCGAAATTCCCATTTGCTGGAATATATTGGTCTTTGGCAGGATTTAAATCAAATACCCACAAAACTTTCTTCATCTCCGCCGCTGACATCAGGTAGGTAGAATTCGCAATGTCGGTTAAGTGTTACTAATTGGTCTCGTTGAAAATAGTATTTGCTCTGTACCAGTGCAGTAAAAACTTCCAGGCACTTTTGTAAACATAGCGCGCAGTGAATGGCGTGTTGCATGAGGAAACACTCAAATGGTAGCTACTTTGTGCTTTTGAATATGCGTCTCTTTATCAGGGCATGTAGAGATAAACTACTCTGTCTCCATGCGCGCCACAAGTATATGCAACTGTCGAGAAACGAACTGTTCACTCAAAAGCTAGCTTTTCCAGCTGTCAACAGGCCCCAGATTTGCTTTCTTGTGTTGTAGACACGTAGTACGCCGTATTCCGCTCATGACTGGAAAGAGCCGACTTGTGTGACTGCGAACAGATGATCAAACACAAACTGGGGACTCGTCTGATGGCAGGAAGTTGAAAACGCTTAGGGAAAAGTTGTCGGTTTTTAATTCATAATTTTAGACCGAAATTGTTCGGCTCTACCCTAGAGTAGTTTACGAGTCGCGCGTTAAGCCCGTAGGCCCAATATTATTGTAATAATCCGAGCGGTTCTTGACGATTTCATTGCGGCGAGCATCTGAATAAAGATGACGTTTTTCTACTCTTAAGCAAAATAAATCAAACGTCAACGAGTATATTTATGGCACTGCCTGGTCAAATTTTAGTGGACCATTTGGGAAACAAATTGTTTTTCTCTCCTCAGGTGACCCAACCCAGACCGCTCAGCAGCTGTACTTTGACGGCGAGACTTGCTTCATCGCCCGCTTTCCCATTTCTGAGACTTACCGTAAGTGAGGCATTTTCAGTTCTATCCGAAAGCTTGAGAAACGATACACTAGTTACTCAATGCCTCTCAGTAGCGCACCTCACATATAGCTTTACTTCCGGGACTTGAAGGTAGGCGCTTCTGAAATCTAACATACTAGTATAACGATAAAAGGCAGCATAAGGAAAGGTAAAAAGAGTCGCCTATATTTATTTCTTCGTTGCAAGTTTTCTTTCGGAAGTTACTGTATCCTCCGCCGTGTATCTTGCCAAATTCCTTCGCTGGTTGCTCTCCTCGCGCTCGCTCAGTGGCTCTAGTTATTCGATCCTCACATGCACTCACCAAGTTTCAACCTTGTGCGTGCGTCACGCTGGCGGGTAAGGTAAGGCGTTAAGGTGTATGGTGAATACAGCTCGATGCGGACTAGGAGGTCGTAAGGAAATGCTGCGCCTGTCGTGATTTTCTTGTTTGTTTGTTTGTTTTTGTTACCTTAGTTGAAGTAACCACTGCAATAAAGCACGAAAGGCCTGTTTCTCCCTTTGGCTTCTTCGTGTCCTTCGTTGTGCTGGGACGCTACAACACTGCACTTTCGGCACACGGCCGTCGTTGTACTCTGGGCAAGTCTTGCGGAAATATTTGCAGTGAACAGCCTACTGAAGGAAATTCGGCTGCGACCAAATGAGCTTCAGCCCAAGGCGCCCTGAGCTGTCGGCGCCAGTCGTCCGCACTGATGACTTGCAAAAGCTGCCTTTATGAGGCGGTTAATAGAGAGGCCTCAAGGCGTTACGTCATGAAGATGCTGAGCGCTGGCGTCGGGTGCGCTTTCTTTGTGTACGCAAAACGTAGGACCGTACAGACACGAACAGGAATGTCTAGAGCGCTCGAGCAGTGGTCGGCAGGGCAAAGGATGTAAAAATTTGAAGCAGGTATTGGTTTTCAATGGTTGTTTCTTGAGGATCATGGGCTGCTGCATAGCTTCCCGAACGCTGGAAGCAGAATCACAGTGCCTGCAACAAAGCAGGTGCGGTAAGTTTCCACGTTATTTGACCAGCCGCATACCGCTCCAACGCCCCAGATAAGCCTGCTCACCTCTGCACGCCGTTCGTGTGCCGCGCTAGAGTATTTTTGAGGGTTAATCGCGATATACCAATGAGTTGTGCTGCTATTGGTTAAGCCGAAGGGTACAAGAAGACAAGCGGAAGGAGTTCAGATAGGGTTTTCGGACTAATAGGTGCGCAGCTCTTTCGTTTTGTTCCTCCTCTCTCCCATTTGTCTTGCTGTTTTTTTTCTTTCTGTTTTGTAGTCGCCAACCTCCGGGGGCGTGGCCATTTAACGTCCTACTTACACCACTTCCGCTTGGCCTGTTCACTATCTTGCACATATGGCGCGGACGTTGGCGATGTCCTTCATCCAGTGCTGTAGGCGTTACCGAAAAAAAGTAACTAAATACGTTACTCGTTAAACTAAAAAAAAAGAACGCGTTACCGCCCTTTGTTACCTACAAAAAAAGGTAACGCGTTACCGTTACCATTACCGAGAAAAAGTATCGCACGTTACTTTGCCGTTACTCCATGGCCATAAATTTTAATCAGTGTGTCTTCGCTGTAAGAACTCAAGATAACAATTTTATAAAGCTCATATTTCATATAATTCCAACTTCACAAAAAAACCATAGCTGAACTCAACAAATTTACAGTAATTCTGTTGTGCTTCTGCTTACGAAATTACGCGGAAATTGTGTAGCAACAAAGAAATGCTTTAATGGCATAGTTCCTGAAAAAAATATATTTGCGCACATAAGCAATTTTTTTTACTTGAACCTGCATAATTATTGCAAAACTGCGAGTGTTTCCATCAAGGTGTTCAAGGCCAGCTTTGCTCAATTAGGAACTCAATAACCAGAAACGTAGCCGCAGTTGCAGATAGAAATAGCCGGTTGACTGCAATCCCCTTTTCTGTGCTGTACCATTGTACCCTTTCGACGGATCTCTTGGGGCCATCTTGAAGTAAACTGGCGACATTCCTGAGTTTGCTCCGAAGAGGGAACTGCTTCCACCAAGAATGCGAGAGTGTCGCCTGGAACGAGACCTTTTGGTTGGAAAACAAGCTTACGCAGAAACTGACTTACAGATTTCTGCAGATGGTCCATTGGTGGCTCGGCATGCGTCCGCTCTTTAGAGAGTTTTGTGTGTGAGTGGTTTGGGGGTGAAGACAAGTGCGTGACTGCGTGTTCGTGCTTTTTTTGAGTGCGTCGTCAAGGGCCGGTGTTTTTTGGCATGCATGCGAGCCGCACCAAGGGTCGTCGAGCACACCGGTAGATTTTGTTTATTTGCAACATCAATTTCGGTGTTTTTTTTATAAGAGGCGGAGGGAGACAATTGAAATAAAAAGTAACTAGTAACGTGACACCTCACGTTACCGAAAAATGTTAACGTAAGTACGTTACCCGTTACAGTTCCAAAATGGTAACGAGTACGTTACTAAGTTACCGAAAAAAGTAACGCGTTACCGGTAACGCCGTTACTTGTAACGCGTTACCGACAACACTGCCTTCATCTCACCGCCTGTCCACAGTCCTTTTCTCATTCAAAGCATCTTTGTTGTTCACGGGGTGATCCCATTGCCTTTTAACCAGAATCGATCTCCGTACCGCTGGCCTCTTCCCACCGTTTGTCTTTTCCCTCCTAGGATGCCCAACAGGCCTGCTTACAATCATATGGAACTTCGTATAATTTCGGCTGCAGACAGGGGCACCAAATGGCCAATTTCGATGGCCTTTAGCCCCGCCCCGCACGTCCGGTTTTGGTACTTAATCCCTCTTTATTTTTTCTAGGTTCAATATCGCCACGTTTTCCCACTTCCGCCTTGCTACCTACAAGCAGGCTCACTTCTTTCTCTGGGCATCCCCCGCCTTTGCCGCTTTTCCCACACCTCGCCTTCCTCCTACCTCTTCTGGCTTAGGCCACTTTCTTCTCTCGGCGATGCTGGCCCTATCCTTTTTGCCTTTATGATACGTGCCATTGCTCTTTGTTTTCCTCCTGTTTCACTTGTTTTCTCCTGTTATTTTATTTTCTTCCTGCCGCTTATATACTGCACTCCTGCAAGGAAGCAACCTACGCTGAAGTGTTTCAGCATAAAGGACATTTTACCACCTTATTGTTCTTGAAGTAAACGTTTTCAGCCTGCTTTGCGCAACCATCGACACACTTTTCTTTTTGGCCTCTACTTTTATTCTTTCGCCTAGCTTTTATTTCGAAATTTTCTTCCAGCCCTCCGCCCAGATTCTTTTAGTTTTTTTTCGTGCCTGCTATAACCCCTTCTTAGGCGGGGCTTTTCTCGCCCCTTTATTTTTGTTCTTACACTGTGGCATGACAGTTCGACGCAAGCAAGCGGTAAAAGCGATGAACACTGACCGGGGTACGGATGGAGACGGCCTGTTCAGCGGCGACTGTGTTTTGCGGCCAGCGTTCAGATTTGAAACGCTGAGCAGTTTGTTCGCAATTGTTAACACTCACATGTGCTCTTCAGTGTTGCGGTCGTGTTCTGTCGTGTTTAGCTTCGTAATATTTTAGGGTGTTTTGCTTGTACGATTCAAAGTTGTTAAACGCCGACTAACCGTTACCCTGACAACCCAGACACAGGTAGTTAGGGCTCAGTGTCTCGAAATAGAGAAAAGTGAGATGACCAACGCTGCTATCAGCTTGTTGCTTTCAGTGCTCATCACAAATAGGTGCTCAGCGTGATGGTGCCGACTCAGAACAGGTTTTTTTGGGTTAAACACGTGGTTTCTATTTACTTTCACTTTCGCAAAGGATCAAAAGGCGACTTTATCTCTGTGTCGATGTTGAATGGAATTTTTTAGAAAGGAATGCAACGTCAGTAGGCTCCAGTCAATGCTGCAAGGCATTCTTTCTCACATTTCTTAATTATGTCTTGCAAGTTGTTTAGAATACATGGCTCATAAAACCACCCTGAAGAGCACTTAAATCGACACTTAAAAAAGAAAAAGAGAATTAATTCGAACATGCTGCGCCGTGAAGCGGCTTAAAAGGTGCAGCCTACTATACCGAACGTGATTTCTCTTTCAAGCTCAGGAAGGCATCTAGTGCACGTGCAGTTTTCCCAGAGCTGAATAAGAACGAAAATGTGCCTTCTTGCGAGTGTGCAGGGAGTAACCGGCGGTTCAACACCTGAACTTTTCACACAGGTATCTGCTTCGGCAAGCATAAAAAAACATGCTATTAGTTATAAAGTTTACAGTGCAGTTGAAGAAGTTCATCGAAGCCGCCGCGATGGCTCAGAGGTTATGTTGGTCTACTGCTGGCATGAAAGACTGGGGTTGAACTCTGCCACGGCGATCGCATTTCGACGGAGGTTAAATACTACAGGCCTCCTTATTTTGCACATTGAATAACCCCAGGTGGTCTAAACTATCCAGAGGCCTCCACTACGGCGCATGCCATAGCAATAGTCGCTTTGAGGTTTTAAGCCCCATAACGCAAAAGAAAACAAACTGAGGAGGCGTTAACGCAAGCCATAGCAGCGCAACTGTCAAGGCCGAAACAAAGAGACCATGCCTTTTGTCTCCTTTTCTCCTCCTTGTTAACTGCGCTGCTTTGCCTCTTGTTAATCAATAATCGAACTAGCCCAAGCTCCGAGTCTACATCAATACCAGGATCGCACTTTTGTACTCAGAGTTACTGTACAGGTCCAGTATCCTACAATTTCCGAATTATTAGAAGTCAACCGGTTCACAGGAAGCGAAACATGCACAAAAGGTTTCCCGCCTCAAAGTAGCCAGCGTAACTGGCTCACTGGGTAAGTGTACACTTTAATCGCGCTTTGGGGTACGTGGCGGTGGTGACAGAGAGACGTGTGGTGCTTGCGTTGGCATTCAACAAGTTGAGGGAGAAACGCGGCACTTAAACAATAGGCTGGCGACGTTCATTTCTTTCATTTTGGCGTTGGCGCGTACAACTTTCAGAAACTGTTGATATTAAGGTAAGAAAGACGAATAGCTGGCTGCCTGGATTAGTGCACGCCTCAATCGCGCTTTTAGGTACGTGGCAGTGGTGTCCACCTGCAAAAAATTGTGCTTTCTCGCAATATTTTGTTCTTATAGCAATACTAAACCGGCAGCCATATTTCCATGCATCACTTCGTATTTTAATGAACAAAGGCTTAAAAAGCGCAGTTCGTTGCCGCAGAATATTTTACAAATATACATTTCCATAGAATTAAGCAAACAAGGGAAGGGGATTGAGGGGCTCGTTATAAATATGAAAGAAGCCAACAGTCACAGAAACCAAGGGGCACAGGGAATGTTTTTTAATTTATTTATTTTGTGGTGTTGATCAATTTAAAATATTACTGAATATGCTATTGCTTAAAGGTAATTGATTAGAAAAGCAGAAGAAAAAACAACCACACGCCGCCGGTGGGATCCGAACCCACGACCTCCGAATAGTTAGAAACTGACGCGTGCTTTCTGGCACAATACCTAACGTTTCTTTTTTCTCATTTTGCAGATTGCATTCTCTTTGTAAAAACCGAGAGCAAAGATTCGGTGCCAGAACACTGCCTGACGGAGTTTGGCAACACGTGCGGCCCTAACAATTACACACTGTACAGTGAAGAACTCTGCCCATAGATGGGTCGCAGAAGGCGGATTCACCGCCTTTACACCGGGTAGCCACCATTCGCCGGCTGCACTTTCGAAATAAAGTTTTGTGTCACCGGCAATAGCGTCTTCCTTTGTTCCGCTGCGAAAATTGGCGAGTTTAGCTCAGTGCTGTGCAGAGGTGAACAGCCTTGACTGGAAAAAGACACCGTCCCTTGGCCAACACTGACGCTGCTTGCTTCTGGCGCACCACTCACGTCGCGGAGCTCGCACTCTCTGAAGGCCGCCGCCGCTTACACCGCCCTGGGCAAGCTTTTGCCCCTAAATTAATTAGAAGCTGGGCAGCTGCAGAACGTTAAATCATTACGTTGAAGCATGTAACTTTACCTTTTTTATTCACTACCTACGTAGGCTTCTTTAATCCCTTCTTTAACAGTGTGGTCCAAGGCCTCCACCGACAAAAATATTTATACAACGCATTTCGTTCAACCCCTTACAGCCACTATGTAGACTCAGATTGAGGTGTGTATTTGTGTGCAGCTGTCTTCAGGCAACGGACTGCTCTCAACTGATATCTTTTTGGGGAGGGTAGTAGATCCCACTGAGGGCTCTTTGGAGTTCTAACCTGGCTCCATATCGTCTAGAGACTGTGTCCTGTTCTTAATCGTTGTGCGCCTCCCGGCTGGCATATTCTCGGGCGTTTGCAGACTGGAAGGATACGCCGGTACTGGAAGCACGCAAAAATAATAAAACTCCCCAAACTAGGCAAGCGCCCTCACTTGGAGAATATCAGGCCGATTTCGCTGGCGTTGTGCGGGAGTAAATGGTTTGAGTGAATCGTACATACTCGACCTACAGAGCACTTGGAGAGCGAGGAACTCTATGTCCGGTTTTCAAGCAAAAAGCTTCACTACGCGGGTCACAGCCGAGGTTCGCGTGAGCTGAACTGGTGAGTTATGCGCATGCGCGAAACCGAGTGGCGTCACGAGCCGCGCAGGTAGTCGCTCCTCGCCGCTGCCGCAGCCGTCGCCATCGCCGACTCCGTCGTCTGACCTTTCGGTGCAACGGCGCGCTACTGCGCATGTGCGCCGCCTTCTCACTGCCGCTACTACTGCGCGCGCTCCTCTCCTCCCTGTAGTTTGACCTTTCGTTGCAGCCGCATGTTGCCCGCGTAGCAGCCGGCAACCCTCCTCTCTGCATTCCTGCGGGCAGTTTTAACCGCGCCGATTTCCGTCTCCTCCTCTGCCTGCGTACAGGCAGTGTGCGCACGGCCGAACGCCTCCACCGTTATCGTGGTGCTCGCAGTGCATTGTGCGCGAACTGTGACAGCATCAAATCGCTAGACCACCTGCTGTGCGAATGTGCGGTGCTCCATTCATCGCGCGCCGACCTCAAAGTCGCCTACAAAAGTGTTCGCCTACAGTGCGCCACTTTGGACGACTTTCTTTTCCCAACCGGAAAAGAGACTGCTGTGCGCGCCGCTCTTCCTGCTCTCGACAGATTCGCTTCTCTGCTAACTCGTAAACTTATGCCATTGAGCAACCAAGTTTATGCCTATAGATAAACAATGTATACAACACCAGCTAAGCTACGAAGCATAACCATGACGTCAAACCAAGCATAACTGAAGCTTTTTGCTTGTATATCAGGGCTTAACCATACCTAAGCCACTGCCTAATTTTTGGGGGGAGAATATCTCTGCATAGGACATCATGTTCCAACTCAGTGAGGATATCCTGGACCACATCTCCTCCAAAAATGAGTTAATTATCCTGGCCAAAGACATGAACAGATCATTTAATAACATCAGTCACGAGGCTGTCCTGACCAGCCTCAGAGACCTCCGATGAGGACAAAAAATATTCTGCGTGCTGAATTTCCTCACTGACGGAACAGCCACCATCAATGTGGGCGGGCTCAAGTCTGAGGAATGGCTCTCCCGGCGCATGGGCACCCCGCAGTGTTCGACAACCTCTCCCCTGCTGTTCAACGTTCCCGAGATGTGCCTCGCACGCATGCTCGCCGATCAGCCTAGCGCCCATCATGCGCTCTTTGCCTATGACTTCACGGTCTGGACAACCGCAGGTCTTACACGCTAGAAGGAAGCGAAATTACAAGCCATGCACACCATCGAGGACTTTTCCCAACGCTGTGGGATGAGCAGTGCCCCGGAAAAAATCAGAACACATTCGCGTCAGTAAAAGGCCTTTCAAAAAGGAACAAATGAGCCTTCACCTGCAAGACCAGGAACTCCGAAGTCCAGACAATCCGGATCCTTGGCATGTGGATCCAAAGCCACGGAAAACGCCAGAACACCATCACAGAGCTCACCTCGTCGCAGACCAGAGGGCGGTATGATCCGCCTCGTCACCAAGCGGTGAGGTGGTCTTAAGGAACGGGACGCATTACGCGTGGCGACAGCGCTCATAATTCCAGGGGGGAGATTCAACCTGCTCTTCCATAGTACCACCAGGACGGAAGGAGAAAAATAAAAGCCCAAATCCGCAAAGACCGCAAAATCGCACTCGGCCTTTCGAACGGTGCGCCAGTTGATGCCATTCATTTCATGGGTGCCTTCGGTACCTATGAGGAGCACAAGGAAGCCTCACAACTGCTAAAAGAACGCCGCCTGCGCCTGAGCTCTACATACATCAGGACCCTTCAGCGGCATGGCGCACACAGAAAACGTTCGCACATTACAGACCAGGCTACCATTGGCCACCCAGAGAGAGCATCGCGTCTTCCCAATTTCAACTAATATGGACCCCATAAACCACGGTGCACGACTAAAGGCCCGAGAAAGCAAATAGATTATAAGGTCATGCGTCGCAAAGCAAACATTGTTTTGCACTGACGTCAGCCCCTACCAAGGTATGGCGGATGTGGTAGCAACCGTCACAACCAACCTTGGGGAGGGGATAGCCAGCGCCACGGTCCAAAGCCTGCAAAGCATAGCGGACGCTGAAGAAGTCACACTCGCCACTAAATGACTAAAATGACTAATTACTAAATGGCTAAATTCATGAGCGACTCGCAAAAAGCCTGTAAGGCCTACCCCAATGGGGAACTCGGTCAAGAGGCCGCCCACATCATGACGAATCACACTAACGGCGCACACATACGTCACAGTATTCTCTGGACCAGAGCGCTTAGCGAAAAAAAGGATATGCTAAAACTTCATTTCAAACATATTCTATTATTTTCACATATATATCGCCTTTTTTGCTTCAAATGCATGCTTCAACTGGAATACGATACTTTATAACTATATTAGGAATAATATTTCGAACATTCCTAAAAATACGGAAAAATACATTTTTCCCGCTTAGTGTGTTTAAATACTTTTAAATATGCATTAAATACATTAAATTACAATGTATATAAGACTAAAAATATACATCGAATAGATTGAAAATACATTCACTTATGCTTAAAAGAGGTCTAATATTCGGCTTCACAGAATAAGATAGGTTAATGCTGGCAACTACCGAACAAAATGATGACGCGGATATAAGCGATAAGCATAAGGAGGCCATCCCTGAGAAGACGCGGAGTTACCATCAGTCATGACGTCTATGACATTGCAAGGCCGCGCTACGGAATTGAAACGGAAAATATACCCCCAAACAGCAAATGGCGATTAAAGTGACGCAGCAAACAAGAAATGCTTCGGCAGGTGAGGTGGTGGTGGTTTTGTTTGACTGTAAGATGAAAAGGAAAGTGCATGGGCTTGCTCACTGGCTCGAGCTGAGCCAGAATCGCTGCCAAGTACAGACAGAAGTGTGTTGAAAGATCTTGGGTAAAAGACAGAACAGACGTGCGCCGCAACAACCGCGTCCATCGAAGCGCCAAGGCCGGTTATAAAAGATACCCCTCCTAACTTGTCTTGCCTTATATATATTTATACACACCCACCTAGACACGACGCACTATCTTGCCCGTTGAGGTGTTTTTCGTGCAAAGACTGTGGGCCCCAAAATTCTCGCAGAAAGGCCGTAGTAATCGCGTTCGAATCTGGAAGCATTGTAGAAGAGAACTGCTAGTCGTAACTTGCGTCAGACATAGGTCAGGAGCAGAACTCTCAACCAAGAAATGCACGGCCGTCTAAGGAAGCTGGTCGGCCTTGCTAGTCGGGGTCCCTTTCGGTCTCATATTCAGGCCGGGAGCACCCAACGCGTCTTTGCGGGTATAAGGCTATCACGTTCTCTCCGCGTATTGAAAATAAGTAGTGATTACCTTCCTGCTAGAAGTTGCCGTAAACGAAATGACGACAGGAACGGAAGAGTTGTCAGTGTTCTCCGAAGCGTGATTTCGAGCCCTAGATTGTTCCACGGCAGCCTGAAGTGTACTGCAAATATGTTTACGCGGATAGCCTATTTGTTAGAATTTAAGTGTACTTTGGACGGATTAATTACGTCAGTCACAGGGCTGTGCTGAATGGGCTGAGCAAACTGGGTTGCGGGCAGAGAATATTCAACTATGTGAAATCCTTTCTGACTAACACAACAGCTACCATTGGAATAGGAGGCATCAGGACTGAAACCTTCAACACCCCCGAAAAAGGAACACCGCAAGAATCTGTGCAATCACCTATGCTTTTTAGCATTGCAATGATTGGTTTAGCAAGGGCGCTCGAAGCAATTGAAGGAATCAGGCATGCCATCTATGCAGATGATATCACAATCTGGGTGACAAGGGGATCCTTAGGAGAAAAAACAAGAGCTTCTTCAGCGAGCAGCAGACACGGTCAACGTATGAAAAATCCCATGAAAAATCCGAGGTGCTCAGAGTCTACAGAAAAGGGTATGATCTGCAAATCTCCTTAGATATCTACATAGGGGAAACGAAGGTTCCGGAAGTATCGGAAGTTAGGATCCTCGGCATGTGGATCCAAAGCAACCGTCGTATTGATCACAAGATCAGACCGCTAGCAAATACCACAGCACAGATCACCAGGATGATTGCAAGAATTTCCAACAGAAGAAGAGGTATGAAGGAGGAAGACACATGTAAGCTAGTACAGGCCCTCGTGGTCAGTACGATCTTATACGCCGTCCCCTACCAAACACCGCTCGAGCAAGAAAAGGAGCAGTTAGAGGCAATTCTTAGAAAAGCATACAAATGCACTCTCGGACTGCCTGTCAACACTTCGACGGAGAAATTCCTTAAACTTGGCATAAACAACACAGTACTAGAACATATCGAGGCCCACCTTCTCGCGCAGAAAACAAGACTGATGCTGTCCGAAACAAGCAGAAACACGCTGTGGTTGCTGGGCATGAGGGACGCTTCGAAAGAAATCAATAGCACAGCGAGCGTTCCAAATGAAATCAGGAGGATCATTGAGATCAGTCCGATTCCAAAAAAACATGCATCCAGATATACATAAGGCGAGAAGAAAGGAAAGATCCAAATTCCACGAACGCTTCGCCGGGGCAAAAGTATTATACGCTGACGCAACAACATACAGACACCGACACGGCTCGGTAGCCAGCGTGGTGGATCACCAGCTCAGGGAAATCAACTGCGCTTCGATAAAAACCAACAACATCCTCGAGGCTGAGGAAGCAGCAACTGCACTCGCCATCACCGAGCAGAGTGACGAGCCCCCATGCACACATCATTACAGACTCGCAAGAGGCGTGCAGAAGGTACAGCAGTGGACGCATATCTACTGCAGCCATTCACATACTTAAGTCGAGGACAATCACCTTTACGAGATGCTTCATCACGTGGACACCAGGCCATGAGGTTGTCAAAGGGAACCAATGTGCGGACGCCAACGCCCGAGCATACGCCAACCGGGAGGCGCGCACCGAAGGGGAACAGGACGCAGTCACTAGACGGTATGGAGCAATCTTAGAACACCAACGAGCCCTCAGGGGGACCTATCCTCCTCCCCACAAAGACCTTAGTAGAGAGCAGTCGGTTGCCTGGAGACAACTGCAGACTAATACATACCCCAATCTGAGCTTACTCAGCAAAATCTATCTTTCCACATATGCCAACAAATGCCCGCTATGCGGTGAACACCCAACGCTTTACCATGTTACATGGGCCTGTCAGAAAATGCAGGCAGCGCCGATAAACAACACACCAACACCGGAGCAGTGGGAGGCTGCGCTGTCCAGGTCAAAGCCTGAAGAGTAGCTCAAGCTGATCGACAGGGCTCGCAAGACTGCAAAGGCCGCTGGGGTCCTGGACTGAGGGCTGCACCTATGCTGGAAGAAAGAACTCTTGCAGTACAATAAACTGTTTCATTCATTCATTCAACCACGCTGGCTACCCCACCGCATTTTTGCCTGCATATGGTCACGTCAACGCATAATAGGTCTTTTTTTCGCGGCGAAACGCTTTTCGTAGGTATCCGATGTTGCTTTCCTTCTGGCCATGTGTATTTTTAAATGTATGCTTTTCGGAATCGGGCTGACCCCACTGACTCTCCCGATTCCCTGAGGTGTGCTCTCCGCGCTCTTGATGCAAACAACCCTCAGGTCAAGTACACGTAGCGTATTAATGCCCGCTTAGGTGTGCATGAGTGTTACTGTCTGCGTGAGAAGATGGGCCTCTATGTGTTCTTGAATTGCGTTGTTTAAGCCCTGTTTAAGGAATTTCTACACTGAGCTGTTAACCGGCAGCCCGAGATTACATTTGTAGGCTCTCCTAAGGATCGCCTCTAAATGTTCCTTTTCTTTCACGAGCGATGTTTGGTAGAGGCCAGTGTATAGAATGCAACTGACCACGATGGCCTGTACTAGTCACCGTGTGTCCTCTTTCAAGCCCCGTATTTCGTGGCAAATTCTTGCGATCATCCCGTGATCAGCGCTGTCGTCATTGCTAGCTGTCTCTTTGCGTCATGTATAAGACAGTTACTTTGTATCCACATGCCAATTCTCTTAACTCGGGTATTTTCGGTATCTTTTTTTCCGCAATGTACGCACAGTTCTGCAGATCATAGCCTATTCTGTAGACTCTGAGCACCTGGGATTTTTCTGGGGAGCATCCAAGCCGGCAATGTCGACCGTATCCATTGACGGCACCTGATGCTCTCTGTAGAAGTTCTAATCTTTCCCCTAAACGTCTCGTGAACACCCAAATTGTGACATCGTCAGAATAGATGCCATGCCTGACTCCTTCAATTTCTTTGAGATTGCTTGCTAAGCCGAACATAACAATGTTAAAGGGCGTAGGGCATCTCACAGGGCCTTGCGGTGGCCCCTTTTTGAGGGTGTTGAAGGTATCAGCCCTGATGCCTCTCATTCCAATGGTGACGGTTCTGCTAATAAGGAAGGCTTTCACATTGTTGTATATTCTCTACCTGCAACCCAGGTTCCAAGAGCGCCTCCAGCCCAGTCCTGTGACTGAAATTGTCGAAGGAAAATGGTTTTTACAATTGGTTTTTTGAGGAAAGAAAACAGTGACGTAATTGTCTCACATATCGGTGAAAATCCGAACCTCGTCGTAAACGAAGAAAGCAAGGTGGGAGCGAAAGAATAAAGAGGGAAAGAGGTGGCGTAGTCGAAAGCTCCAAAAAAATTTTGACCACCTGGAGATCCTCAACGTTCACTGAGATCCCGCAGCACACGGACGCCTTTGAGTTTCGTCTTTAAGATCGAGCGCAAGCAAGGAGCTTTTCATACGCGACAACAATTACAGCACTATTAGATGCTGGTGGGCCGAGCGTATATATCATTTTGGGTGAAGTTTCCGAAACACACCATTATTCGTTATTGCAGATGCCCTGAAAGCTGTGCCAGTGTCAACGACAAGACCAGAGAAACGACAAGCAGGTTCAAAAGGTGGTTCTTCGGCTCGTCGCCATGGTAACTATCATCGATGGAAAAAAATTGTAACAGGACGTGACAACTGTGCCCTACGATGGAAACTAATCAAGGAACCATATGTATCAGCAGCGCGAACACCACACCGGAAGAAGAAGAAGAAGGTAAAGAGCGCTGAACTTCCAACTTTTATTTGATCAAAAACTGAACCCGCACTTTTATACACATACCAGGTAAAATCCCACCAGTGGGAGTAATCAAGGCGCGCGATCGAATTGAGACCAACACGATGTCCAGGGCATCAAAATTATAACTACTATCGCACTATCCAAAGACTTCAATGAAATTAAGCACGAATGACATGCGGAAAAACAAGACAATGTAAAAACAGGGTTGAGTGTGCGCAAATGGAAAAATGGAAAAACAGAGTTGAGGGCGCGAATTTTGCTAAAAACATGGGAAGGCAAGAACACGGTAAAAAGGTAAAAACAGGGTTGAGTGTGCGCAAATGGAAAAGAGGAAAAACAGAGTTTAGGGCGCGAATTTTTCTAAAACAAAAAAAAAACATGAGAAGGCAAGACGCGGTAAAAACGTAAGCGATGCGAAGGGATGAGCGCCAACAATTAACACGGCTAGAACTAAAATGCAGTGTGCCCCTAAAAACCAGGTAAAATCAGGTAAAACCAGAGAGAAAGGTGATTTCTTTTTCAGATAATGAGACGGAAGGGGTGCTCACGAACCCTTCCTTGAGCCTTGAGATTTAGGTAGCTTCAATGATTTCGCGTGTTAGTTGGTTTTTATGTTTCTTTAAGACGGTTGCTTTCTTAAAATGAGGAATGCACATCTTTTGGCGGTCACGTACGCTGCAATGGGCGGGCAGGTTCCTCAACGGCGCCCCAGTTAGATCGTTCGTATGTTCCATTAACCTTTCGTTTAGGCATCTTCCTGCTGGCCTGTGTAAGCCTTACCGCAAGCTAATGGTAGAGAGTATACAACACCCTCCGCACAAGGCACAAAAGGATCTCGGTGCCTGGTTGTACAGCTACTGTTCTTTTTCTTTTTATTAACTTTGTTTCACAGGCTTGACAGGCGCAGAGGGGCTGAAAAGACTACGTCTAGGCCTGCTTTTCTGCCAATTTTCTTGAGATTATGCGAGATTTGGTGCAGATATGGCAGAACGGCGACCCTTTTGTTCCGCTGTCCCGTATCATCCGGGGCTTCACATCAATGCTTCATACTTATCAGGACTTTTTTTGCTACAGACGAAAGGAGAGATTGCGGGTATCCTGATTGCGTCAGCCTCAGCACTTGGCTCGAAAAACTGTCCTGCGAGCTGTGTTCACAAGATTTTGTGAGTGCGTTCTTAAAAGTTGGCTTCACGATGTTCCTTTTAACAAGTTTTGAATGGTCTGAATCGTAGGGTACGATGGGCTCATTGGCTTTTGGTTCAAATAACCAGCACACATATCCTCTCCGAAAAAAACTAACTCGAGAAACCGCGTGACGCTTTGTTCTGGGGATTCATGAGAAAACTACAAGAGGTGATATAGTATTAGAAAAAGTGTGGAGGACTTGAGTTGCTTCTGTTTTAAAGGCTTGAGTGTCGCAATCTAAGAGGACCAGGAAGTCATCGACGTACCGGAAAATTTTTAGAACGCTTGAACACTCGAGCTTCTCCTTCAAGGATCTGTCATGCATAGCCAGGAAAAGGTCGCTCAAAATGGGGGCAATGCATGAGCCTATACATATGCTTTGCTTTAGTATGAATCTCGAACCGTTCCACTCTGTCACTGTTGATTTTAGGTTAGCGCATAGCAATTCAATGAAGCCATCCGCAGAAACGCCACACTCATTTTCGAAGGCCACCACACGTGTCTATCGATGGCGTCACGAACACATTCTATGAGGGCATCCTGAGGAACGGAATAAAACAGGTCCTTTATGTCAATGGAGAAGCCATTGAACAACTTTTTTCTGTTTTCGTGCAAGAATCGGACAACTTCTCCAGTGTTTTTTGCAAGAAAGGCGTCATTGACTGGAAGTCGCTTGAGGTTCCTTTGGAGAAACTTGGCGGCTTCTTTTTGCCAGGTTAACTTCTCAGACACAATCACACGCAAAGGGCATCCAATCTAATGCGTCTTCACGGTAGAAAACATTTCTAGGCAGCCAGTTTTTTTTCTTTGTATTGTGCGTGAAAGGTTCTCTAAATTCATTTGTTGGCGCAGCTTCTTCGCATTACTTCGTAGTTTTGATTCGGATGTTGTGCATTTTGCAAAATTTGTTTAAACTGCTTCCGCTGCCTTTGACATGAACACGCGTTTCGGAAGGACGGCAAAACCTGTCTCCTTGTCGGCGGTTAACAATGACAAATTTTTCTTCATTAAAAGTCAGACAGTCTTCTTGATTGGGATCCTATGCCTTTCGGCGCTACAACGCGTGACCAGGTCCACTCCGTCCGCGGTGCATCGATCCGCCTCCGCCGCTGGGGCGAGGCTAGAAACTTGCCTGTCCATGGTGAACATTTCCGAAGCTGTCCTACTCGGTTCCGCCGCGAACTTGGGTCCGTGACCAAGGAAACGCTGGACTTCTTCTGGGATGCTCCTGACACCTCCCACGAGCTGGACAGGGTTTCCAGTCTTTTTCTGCTTTGGAGGCATGAGAGCACGCAAGCACGGAAGTGCCTGCTGCCAGGGGCACTCTGTCGTTCGGCTGACTTGTGTCGCAACTTCACGCCATTTCCTTGCTGCTGCTGGCATTCGCGTCGATGTGAACACATCGTGCCAATGTGTCCACACAAAAAAGTGCTGTCACTGGAAGCCAGAAGCCTTCACCTGTACAATGCCAGACCAAAACCGGGGTGCTGAAGATGGGCGTGACGCACGCTGCTTTGGAGGCTCGTGCCTCCAAAGCAGAAAAAGACTGGAAACCCCGTCCACCTCGTGGGAGGTGTCAGGAGCATCCCAGAGGAAGTCCAGCGTTTCCTTGGTCACGGACCCAAGTTCGCGGTCGAGCCGAGTAGGACAGAGCCGGAAATGTTGACCATGGTCAGGCAAGTTTCTAGCCTCGCCCCAGCGGCGGAGGCGGATCGATGTACCGCGGACGGAGTGGACCTGGTCACGCGTTGTAGCGCCGAAAGGCACAGGTTCCCAATCAAGAAGACTGTCTCATTTTTAATGAAGAAAAATTTGTCATTGTTAACCGCCGACAAGGAGACAAGTTTTGCCGTTCTTCCGAAACGCGTGTTCATGTCAAAGGCAGCGGAAGCAGTTCAATCAAATTTTGTGAAATGCACAACATCCGAATCAAAACTAAAAGTAATGCGAAGAAGCTGTGCCATGAACCGAATTTAGAGAACCTTTCACGCACAATACAAAGAAAAAAGACTGGCTGTCTAGAAATGTTTTTTACCGTGAAGACGCATTAGACTGGATGCCCTTTGCGTGTGATTGTGTCTGAGAAGTTAACTTGGCAAAAAGAAGCCGCCAAGTTTCTCCAAAGCAACCTCAAGCGACTTCCAGTCAGTGACGCCTTTCTTGCAAAAAACACCGAAGAAGTTGTCAGATTCTTGCACGAAAACAGAACAAAGTTGTTCAATGGCTTCTCCATTGACATAAAGGACCTGTTTTATTCCGTTCCTCAGGATGCCCTCATAGAATGTGTTCGTGACGCCATCGATAGACACGGTGTCGTGGCCTTCCAAAATGAGTGTGGCGTTTCTGCGGATGGCTTCATTGAATTGCTATGCGCTAACCTAAAATCAACAGTGACAGAGTGGAACGGTTCGAGATTCATACAAAAGAAGGACATATGTATAGGCTCATGCATTGCCCCCATTTTGAGCGACCTTTTCCTGGCTATGCATGACAGATCCTTGAAGGACAAGCTCGAGTCTTCAAGCGTTCTAAAAATTTTTCGGTACGTCGATGACTTCCTGGTCCTTTTAGATTGCGACACTGAAGCCTGTAAAACAGAAGCAACTCAAGTCCTCCACACTTTTTCTAATACCATATCACCCCTTGAAGTTACTCATGAATTCCCAGAACAAAGCGTCATGCGGTTTCTCGAGTTTTTTTCAGAGAGGATATGTGTGCTGGTTATTTGAACCAAGAGCCAATAAGCCCATCCTACCCTACGATTCAGCCCATTGAAAACTTGTTAAAAGGAACATCGTGAACTCAACTTTTAAGAACGCACTCACAAAATATTGTGAACACAGGTTGCAGGACAGTTTTTCGAGCCAAGTGCTGAGGCTGACGCAATCATGATACCCGCAATCTCTCCTTTCGTCTGTAGCAAAAAAAGTCCTGATGAGTATGAAGCATGAATGTGAAGCCCCGGATGATACGTGACAGCGCAACAAAAGGATCGCCGTTCTGTCATATCTGCACCAAATCTCGCATAATCTCAAGAAAATTGGCTGAAAATCAGGCGTAGACGTAGTCTTTTCAGCCCCTCTGCGCCTGTCAAGCCTGTGGAACAAAGTTAATAAAAAGAAAAAGAACAGTAGCTGTACAACCAGGCACCGAGATCCTTTAGTGTTTGTGCGGAGGGTGTTGTATACTCTATACCTTTAGCTTGCGGTAAGGCTTACATAGGCCAAACAGGAAGATGCTTAAACGAAAGGTTAATGGAACATAGGAACGATCTAACTGGGGCGCCGTTGAGGAACCTGCCCGCCCATTGCAGCGTATGTGACCGCCAAAAGAAGTGCATTCCTCATTTTAAGAAAGCAACCGTCTTAAATAAACATACAAACCAACTAACACGCGAAATCATTGAAGCTACCTACATCTCAGGGCTCAAGGAAGGATGCGTAAGCACCCCTTCCATCTCATTATCTGAAAAAGAAATCACCTTTCTCTCTGGTTTTACCTGATTTTACCTGGTTTTTAGGGGTACACTGCATTTTCGTTCTAGCCGTGTTAATTGTTGGCGCTCATCCATTCGCATCGCTTATGCTTTTACTGTGTTTCACCTTCTCATGTTTTTTTTTCTTTTAGCAAAATTCGCGCCCTCAACTCTGTTTTTCCATTTGTCCATTTGCGCACACTCAACCCTGTTTTTACATTGTCTTTTTTTCCGCATGTCATTCGTGATTAATTTCTTGGAAGTCTTTGTATAGTGCGATAGTAGTTGTCATTTTGATGCCCTGGACATCGTGTTGGTCCCAATTCGATCGCGCGCCTTTATTACCCCCCCCCCCCCCACCCTGTTGGGATTTTACCTGGTATGTGTATAAAAGTGCGGGTTGAGTTCTTGCTCAAATAAAAGCTGGAAGTTCAGCGCTGTTTACCTTCTTCTCTTTCCTCTTCCTGTGTGGTGTTCGCGCTGCTGATACATACGGATCGCAACCAACTAGCCCGACAGATGGTGTTAATCAAGGAATACATCCCGAAGTAAGAAAAATAGAAAAGTTCTGAGATACCGTAATTGATCGACCTGAAGCCAACTTGTATTTATGAATTCCGTTATGAGTTAGCATATAAAAAACGTAAGAAGTCGCATGAATACTGCACTTCTTCAAAATGGTAAGCAAATAAGTGTACAGTGCTTCAAATACTGGGCAACTTTATTGACGTTGTTGATAACGACGGATTGTTGCAGGTGATGGCGTCCTTGGGTATATTGGATGGCCTATCGGCGGCCGACTATAGCCTTGAGCCAACATCGCGCGAGGGTTCAAGCACATGCCCCTGTATACATTCATTGTTCTAGGATGGCAGAGGCATCCGTTGGGGCAACGTGGTTGCTGCGGGACCCATGGATTGCACTGAAAACAGCAGAAAAAGAAAAACAATGCATTGATTCCGAAAAAAAACGGTCAAGTTGACGACTCAGGTTGATGACAAACTAAGACAAAAGAACTTGTCTTTGTCTGGCACAGGCAAGGGCACGTCCTCCTATCGAAACGCTGGCAAGCACTCTGATGCTTTCCATCTGTTGTTCACATTGTAATTATGCGTGAAACCAGCAAAGTGAATAGTAGAAATTCGAAATGTGCTGTCGTCTCATGCAGCAATCTTTTAATATCTAGAAGTAAGCAGATTATTACAGCAAACTTGTCTAGTGAAAGGCAGTGGCGAGAAAGAGGAATTGCATGATGCAGAAGCAGGAAAAGAGAACGAAGAGACGGCAGGTTAAAGAAAGGTATTCGAACGAACGGCCGCGTTCCTACTTGATTTGGATTACACTAGTTACCCACTGGGAGGTTATGTAGCTTAGTCAAAGCCGCTCACAAGAGGTGAATGCAAACGGCCTGCCCAAATTAGCACCCCGAAACAACACTTGAATTGCGTCAGAACTCACTTTATTCTTGTTTCTACTAATGATTACGGGAGCTGATTATGGCTGAACTTGCGCAAGAGACTATAATACCGAAAGTCGACGCGGACGCATGTGTTCGGGAGAGGGAAGCGTCTTGATTAGGTGCCCTATTAGCCGTGCCTTGTTCGCCAGCGGAGGCGCCGCATCGTAAACGTGTTCTAACGGAAGAGGGTGGTTGCAAAGTAGAAGCGCATCGGGAACGCCACAGCGAGGACAGCTTTTCGGGGAATTGTTCCTGTCAAGAGTTTGACAAACCGTTGTATTAATTTGTTATTGTCGCTTTATTTGGTATGTTCTTTTAGTGTTTTATTTTTAACTGGTCCGGGGTTTCAACCCGGGATCACAGTCTAACCGGTGCAGTCGCTCTGGATTGCGAGTTAGCCGGGACAGCTAGAATATGGTAGGTGAGCGCGCAATTATTAGTAAATAGAAGTGGGAACGATGTTGGTCTCAAGTTTAGTGGAATCCCCCAAATAGCAGTAGATCTGTAATAAGAGAGCAGTTACTTATTAGCATCCATCAAGAATTTAGGCATTACTAATAAGTATTATGTATTTTTCACAGTAGGAAAGTGAACAAATTTAAGAAAGGAGGGAGTTTTCTGCTGTTTAATTTCAGTTGCTAACTTCACCGGTAGGAAGACACACTAGCGCACATTCTCAAAATGATGTTGAATATCTTATCTAACATGACTGACATGATGCTACGTGATGTTGGTTTTGCAAAACACTATGTGAAATCTAACTTCCGCACGCATTTTTCTGCTTCAGTCAAAGCTTCCAGCCAGGCAAAAAGACCATTTTGTCTTCACGTAAAAATACAGATGAAATGGACGCACTTCTTGATGGCGGCAGCGCTCATGTCCTTCGATGCTTGGCGCATTACCTGCCCTAGAAGAGGCGAAGAAAAAGATGAGAATCTCGGTTATTATATAAGTGGCGTTAAGGTACATTGTCAAGAAACTTAAAAATCTTAGACGTATGCGTTTGTAGGCCTTACGCACGCAGTATCTTTGGGCGTGTTGAGAAAAAAACAGTAAACAAAAACATTCTTGAACAATGTGTTTATGCACCTGACATACCTATGAAAGCAAAATACATACTCAGTAGACGTATTCTATAAGCTCTCCATTCTCCGTTGCCATGTCGCGTCGATTCGGTCCGCTGTCAGTGATTTCTGAGATACACGAAAGCGGCACCGCCATTGGGTGGTTGGCGAACCGACCTGTCCATTGGTTGTACATCACAGCAAATGGCAGCCTCTGGTGAGGTCCGGGCACCTGCTGTTGACAGACCGCTGCGATACACGTCACCTTTTTCAGCATATTGCTTCCAATTTCAGCCAATCCTCGCTAACCATCCAATGGGCGGTTGGCTTGTCTCAGACGCTTGAAAGCCGCGGGTTTATCTGAGTGACCACCGAGAGAGTACCGAGTTGACGCGAAATAGACAGCTGAAAATTGACTTTCAGTAGAAGGCACCTCTTCAGAGCGGGCAACTGTTGGGCTGCAATTTAGCAATGGCTAAGATGCAACATTTTCTACGTACAAAACCTACGCACAATTACTTTAAGCAATAGGAAAAACAAGAGACGCAGGGGCCGCGCTTGTATTCGAAAGGGTTTTCCATAAGCCGACAACCGGAGATTCTGGGCATTAGTATTAATTCGATCCGTTACCCAATGGCTGTCTCGAATTCCGATATTCGCACCCGAGTCTAGCGTACACACCATATCTGACTGGACTCCTTCCCTATCTGTCTAGCCAATCGGGGAATGGCGAAAAGGTTGGTATTCAAGGAAATGCGCTTGTAACGATTAGCCGATTCATGCCGTTGTGCATGTCACTCTGAGCAGGCTTTCGTGAGAACAAGGCTACTAGCCAGCACAGAAATGCTGTTGCCAACTACGGTATCGCAAAGCGCGATACCAGGGAAAGTGGAAGAAATAATATTCTGGGGGAAAAAAAATATTCCAAATTGTGACCGCTGATTTTCGCCAAATTATCAGCACCATCACAGAACATTGATATCAAATATACTGCGCACTCTTAAGACAGCTGAGGAAATTGGCCAGGCTACGATTATGTGCACTGGAAATACCCCGCGGATGGAAGCGAGAGAAACGAGCAGAGGCGCCAATCTGCGTTCTAAACAGCACACAGCTATGTGAGGTTGGCTGGATGATGCGTGACCGATAGGTGCCGTTGCCGCGGGCTGGCGCGATGATCAGGAAAGCGGAAGTGAATCTAAGCTGTCGGACAGCTTAGGGGATGCTGTCATTTTTCGTCGCGGCTTTCATTCGGCGCGCGTCAGATATGAGCGGACACTACTGCAGGATGCAGTCCTGTTTGAGCAGGGCTATTTGGACGATCGCTTTCAGTGCCAGCCGCACCCGGACGCGGCCTCCCTTGGCAAAGCTCTCCGAATTATTATTATTTTTATTTGGAACATACTGCTTGCCTCTTTTGAGGCTGTTGCAGGAATGGGTACATGTTGGTTTTCTTTTTTAGGTACGTCACAAAAAAATTCACAAAGAAGGTTCACACAAATGAAATAACATTGTAAAATGGATAATCATGGGAGACAGTTTCAGAATGCAAGACGCAGTATTAAACAACACAAAATAAAGAACAGTGCGAGAAAATATTTCTTCAAAAAAGTACGTGCAAAGCCTTAGTGAAACGTTTAACCGATTAACCGATGCGAGACGCGTTGCTGACGCCATAGACGCGTGGGCGTCGGCCGAAATCACGCCGGCTCTTAGAATTACGCGAATTTTATAATTAACGAGAAGGACAACAGAATAGCCTTGCCTCTATCGGCTTACAGGAGGTACCAAGGGCGCTGCAACAGCTATATCTAAGCGGTACTAACGATAAGACTGTCATAAGGATTGCATTACGTTGATGCAAGCGTAGCGAACAACGGTAATGGAAATGGTCGATGCAACGTTAAGGGAGACCAGTCGAGCAAAATGGGTTTCAGCAATAAATTCGAGGTTATCACAACCACATGGCTTGTCACGCAATGCGAAGGCAAGATAAGCATTCGTGCTTTGAGGTAACGGGGTGGATTCGAAGATAAGCAACGAATAGCACGGGGCGCCAGAAGGTCAGGGGACACATGAGAGACGAAATTTGCAGTGATAAAATGGCATCATTTGGTAGGGGAGGAGGTTAGACCTATGGATAAGGAAGAGCGCTTCGTTCTGCTCTCGCCGCAGTAAGGCCAGTGCTACAGCTGATGACGACGACTTTTGCCTCTGCCTACTGTTCTTTTCTTTATTCTTAACATATTCTTTATTCTTTATAAATTCTTTATAGCATACTTGATTACTTTCATATTCTGCTTTGTGATATCGGCTACCTCACGCCTAATGATTGTCTTCGACTTCTATTCAATCTCAGATATTCGAGGTTTCATGCTTTTGCGGATCTGAGCCATGTAGTTTTCACTTTGTATAGCTTCCCATTAGTCTGTCTAAGTTCGCGAAGTCTTACTTCACTTAGGTAAAGAGAATAAATATTTATAGCGTTTTGAAGTTATTTCTTGACCGTTACGTTCGGCGCCCTTTGTTTCAGTAGAATGTAGATTCTGTTACAACATCCTCCATATCTTTTTTTCATTTGACTGCTAACTTGCTCATGTGCTGCTTTGTTACTAGTTTCCTGTGTTTTGTGCTCAAATCTAGTTTCCTACAAGGACTCATCGTTCAGGAATCGCTACATATAAAGTACCCGTTCACTTCCGGATCAAGAACGATACGAGGATGCGCCCTCAATACAATATGTATTTAATTTCTGTCTCCGTCATTGAGGTCGTCCTATGATGAGTTCAGCAGCTCTCCCTTGCTGAGCAAGCTATTCACGATGCGCAAAACTATTTTCTTCTAACACTCCACTATTTTCTCCCCTTATATCTTAGAACCTAAACCATGACCCCCAGGGCCTGTGTCACTGAATCCTCCCATCAGTATAGTCCTCTGGGTTTTCCACTACGTATAGTATACTGCACTCGTCACACATTTCTTGTTTTCATAAAATATTATGACTTTCTATACTCCGTTTCATACATCAGGTGCAGCGCTGTCAAACCTACAGCTCTTTTTTACGCTCCCTGCATCCGCGATAAAAAATAGTGCATGCTCGTGGCGAGCGGAAATAATAATTGCTTTGTCTGCAAGCTTAATATATATTACGTTTGACATCAATTTGGCAAAGAACAGCTTTTTTTAGAGGGAAAAGATCGGAATCAGTAGATTTATAGGTTTCGTTTGTCGTTTTTGTTCGTGTCGCGTTTTCGCCGACCCGCAACCCTGCCAGCTGTTCTCTCCGTGCTGCGCATCTCGTTTTCAGAAAATGGCGTCTAACGCATTGACGTCGACCACCTCTCCGGAGCGGCTTTTTTCGAAGATTCGCACTTCGAAGATGTCCAGACACGCGAAGCAAGTCATTTCAAACGTGTATGCTCGGAATAGAGCCCGTTTCCCGCAGAAATCCGTTCGGGATATTGGGAATGTTGTTAGCGAGGATACCGGAGTGTCTCCGCGTACCGTAGCAAAATAGAAGGCGGAGCGCCTTTGCGGACCATTCATGTCTCCGAAGAAAAGGCCTCGTCATGTGAGAATCGCAAGTTCACGAACGGTGAAGCATGACAGCTTCACGGTGCATGCCGTCCGACTGAAGGTACATGAGATGCACAGGAAGCGACAGGTACCCACGCTGGAGAGTGTTCGGAAGGCTGTCAACGAAGACGAGGACCTGCCCAACTTCAAGAAAACCACCTTGTGGAGGTTGTTGAAGGACATTGGCTTCCTATTTCAGAAAAGAAAAAGGAATCTTGCTTTCATCGAGCGCAGTGACATCATTGCCTGGCGCCGGCGGTTCCTGCGGGCGATTAAGGAATTCCGAAGACAGGGCAGAAAGAATAATGCTTTGCATCTTTTCTCACACAGCACGTTTGGATTGTCCCATAACGCGTGATGTTAACGTTTACAATTTAATAGCATTTATTTATTTATTTACCCTAAAGACCCAGAAGAGGGCATTACATAGGGGGGGAATGATTAAAAGAAAGCACACATAACAAATCAACTCATAACAAATGATGGTAAATATACAGAAGGCAGAGTTTTGGTAACATTTGGTTAAGTGCAGTATAACACATTGAAACCGCAAAATTCAACACGTTCAAACAAGTGAGTAATAATTAGGGCAAAATAAGTAACTAAAAATACAATGGCACACAAAAGAGGCTCCGGAGCTGTTCAGCACACAAGAAATGGCAAAGCAAAAAAAGGACCGCCAAAAAGTCACGGACACGGTAAATCATCTAGCACTCTATGACGCATTTTCTGTGTTCAAAAATGTTAGTAAAGCTGTTTGAAACGATGATAATTGAGTATGGCCGACAATGCTGGATGGCAATGAGTTCCATTCATTAATTGACAAAACTAGCGGTGACTTCTGATATTTTAGTGTGCGGATTTCTTGCAGAACTGGCAATGAATGTTGCGTCATCAGAAAAAAAAAATGAAAAAATTACGAGGAACTTTAACGGCTAAAGTGGCGAAAGGCGAAAGCCTGAGTGCTGCATTCTGCTCTGCGATTGTTCACTTCACATTCTGTTGATGCATTAATTAACTGCCAATTAATGACGCTTAATCTTTGTCTTTAGGAGTGGAACGCGACAGCGTGTTGTAGCGCAGGCAGTCCACGGAACGTCACCACCCGTTCGGCGCGGTGCGTTGGCCTTTGAACGCAACGCTTTTTGAGGAAAGGAAATAGCGCTGTAATTCTCTGTTTCAGCTTGGTATTGAAGGTATTGTGAGCAAAAAATGATATCAGTTGGCGTCATCTACAAATTCCTAATTAAAAAAATGTCGCGGGGTGGATTGCAACCTACGTACGTGAAATGCTGCAAAAAAAAAAAAAAACTATCGAGGTGGATTCGAACCGACGCCGCCGAAGTTCCTAGTCGTCCCAAAGCGACGCCTTAGAGAACTCGGCCACGAAACGAGTTTTTTTTTCCTTTCATGGTATTTATTTACATGGTTTTGTATACAACGCATATATATACATATGTGTGTGTGCATATACACACACAAAAACAACTATTTACAGAGCACCTAGGTAGGCGCTACGTGGCAGAAACATAATAGTAACATATTATAACTAAAAGGCCGTTAAGGATATACAGCGCATCAGGAGAGGAAACCAATCCGGTACAAAGTCCAATTTTTTGTAAATCTCCGTTCTTTTTTCTTGCGGACTACTTCCATAGCCTTGACAGCGTTGCACATGATGTATGAAACGGAGTATAGTCATCCTGAATGGATGCTGATGCATAGATCTGCGTAACCTGCCGTTTGTAGCTCATATTTAGCTAAATTTTCATAGCTGACAGAAGCTCGTCAATGCTGTGTTATTTTTTTTTGTTAGTAATCAAGTTTTTTTGCTTATACTGTATAAATAAGCGCCTAAATATTTTAAACCAAATATTCACCTCTTGAAGCGTACATCTAGGAAGAACGATTAGTGAGCGCTTTAAGAATAGCTTTGCAAATGAAACCGCTGGTGCGGAAAACGGACACATTCACTGTCTGTTCGTGCAAACAGTTATTAGAAAGAAGCGATGCAGAAAGTTTTCTCCGCCACGCTGTATTTTCGCTTCATACTCCAGCTCCCTGAATTTTTCGTTCAGGAATTGTAGGTTGCGCAAGTTCAATGCCCCATGTTTAAAAAAAGTACGAGTATTGACAGCAGTCACAAGGACATGCGAATTCGATATTGGCATTGAATTCTTTTGAAATTGTTCACTGCATTTGCAAAAATAGGATACATATTTCTAGTTCAGAAGCTTTTAGTGTGCTTTCAGGAGTTACAAGCTTCAAATAAAACTCAAGCATTGGCGCGCATACAACGCTCAAAAGCCGCCGCCATCCGTTCTAGCAGGTATTATGGTTGCCATTGAGTAAATGTTGTTATGACATTTCTTTCCTTCAAGGCTCTCGAGAAAAATTTTTATATCCATCATAAACTACTCGGATTTAGTATACCACACTCACTCCAAAAAGACGGCGGAGAGCAGGATAGCAGCCAGTTTGAGCGCAGCGCAGATCATTTCGTGGCAACGAATAATGATTAGAGACTGAAATGTTCAAAAAATTCTGAATTCATGAGCGCCTGTTTGGAGGCATATCTGCAGGATTTAGTGGCTGCTGCTTCATCAAATCACTGTCGTCATTTGAGCCACGTCTTTTCCACGACAAGAAAATCAGTGGACTAAAATGTCACAGCATCGTGCCCATGTGTCAACATAGGCAATATAAGTCAAATGAGATTCAATTTGACTTAATTTGTTATGCTAGGTTTCGTAGCACCCTGATGACACAGCAGGCCGCATGGCCGCAGAGAACAGGTTGCTTCTCTCTACTCCGCCACGTTCTTTTGTGCTGCAGCTGTGTAATCCAACTAAACATTCATTTGACATTAATTATATGTTCCCTCCTGCTTCGACCAGAAGTTGACGCATCTGAGCGATTCCCTTGTATAAAATCAAAGCGGCAGGTGAAAGGGAAGGAGGGGAGGAAGTTTTTTTTATTGGTTGCAAGTAGTGCAGCATCGTTATAGTATGAAATAAATTGCAGAAAGGGCGAAGTGGGTTCTTCAGCGTGCTAGATACGTTTCGGCAGTTGGACTTCTTTCGTTTAGACTTTTCGTCTTAGACGACTACGAGGTCACTCGTTGAAACGTTCCTAGCGGAGAGAGGACACCGCCCCCTTTTCAATATATTTTCTGATGTTATGAATCCTATCCTTCGACCTTCTCTGTGGAATTGTGCTAGCGTTGAGCTTCTTAGGCTTTCATATAGCGACAAAAATGCTTGGATGGCCGCTTTATGCTTAATAACAAGCGTTTCGTACTAGTGCTTGAATGCATGTACTCAACATCATTAAATACACTCAAATGTGCTTTTTAGTTGAAGAATCTTTCAAGCACCTTTTATCAAATCGATAAATGGTGTCAAAAGTGACCGAGTACCGTTTAATGATGAGGAATACGAAATGCTCTGTGCGATGCCCAGGCGTGCCGAAAGGAAACGTTTGCGCACAAAAGCCCTTTAGGATTTTTGGGCCTGACGACGAGAACAAAGACACAGTAGGCGCTACCCAGACAAATTTAGTCGACAAAGGTGGTGAGACTTCTGTTCAAAATTGGATGTACGAAAACCGGCTGCCAGAATTTGCAGGACTGTTCCAAGTAAACGCACGCCTCTCAACCAGATCTACAGATTCATCCCTTTGCCGCATTATCTCTGCATGAGCGGAAATATGTAAAAGCAACTACGCAAGAACACTCTAGGCGTCTATCAGCAGGTTCACAGCCTTCGACACCAAATATAAATTGTCAATCGTACTTCCCACAGGCGTTCGTATCTGCGATGGACCAAGTGTTCACAATAATATAAATAAACACCGCTAACCATGAGCCAAACAAGACAATGTCACTGGGCAATGATAAAATGAGCTATAAAGCTCTACCAAAGTTATCTTAAAACAGCCCGCTTCGCCTGCTAGAAAATTAAAACTATTCCTAGCTTCCTGGCGGGGCGCATGGGGAGTGGTAGCTGGCTAAAATTATTGCCATTTTGAAACCCGCAAACCAGCCAACTAACTACTCATCTTGCCGGCACATTGCCCTACACAGTAGTTCAAATATACTTATGGAGCGTATGATCCAAAAGCTCATAACATGCTTTCTCGAAAGCCACGAATAGTAACACAAGAAATGAACGGATTTCGTCAGCACACATCTGAAATTGACAGTGTCATTTTCTTCACATCACTTGTAGAAAACCTACATGCTGGGCGCATCCCGATCGCTGTTTTTCTCGACGTCGAGGCCGTTTTTAATTCTGTTTTTCACCATGCCATTTTCGCAGCCTTGGCCAGTCTTTGACTTGAGGCAAGCTGTACAAGTGGATAGAAAAGTATATAAAAGAGTGACAAATTTTATGAGTGTCCCGGATAACCCAACATTGTCTCACACAGGAGAGAAGGTCGTACCACAGGGTGCTGTGCTGAGCCCCCTGTTGTTTAAAATCCCCCTAATATTAATAACACGAAACATACCACAAGGAGTACACATCACGCTTTATGCAGTTGATATCTGCATGTGGAGTGAATCCAAATCGTGCCATCTCACGCAGGGGCGTCTTCAGAAAGCATTACTGAACATTACCACGAGGATTTCATCTTTTTCCGGAAGAAAAGTATTGTCATTGCAGTCACAGGAGAAAATGAGAAAAAATTCAGGGGGCACTTTGACTGTCTAAAGTGCGTAGAGGCGAAAGAGTTTTCCGCACCACTTTCAGTGCTTCTGTGGCACTGGTGGCGTCACATGTAATTGAGTACTAATTACTAAGTGATGACAAATCACTAATTAATGGTTAATTACTGATTAATGCCTGAATACTAATTAACTGCTAATTAAGCTTAAGCTTAAGCTTCGCCTTTAGGAGTGGAACGCGACAGCGTGTTGTAGCGCTCCCAGGGAGTAAACGGAACGCCACCACCCGTTCGGCGCGATGCCTTGCCGTTTCAACGCAACGGTTTTTGAGGAAAGGAAATGGCGCAGTAAATCTCTGTCATCTCGGTGGACACCTGAACCGCACCGTAGAGGAACGGAGGAAGTGGGAGTGAAAGAAGAAAGACGAAGATGGCCCGTAATGAAGAAAATGAAAATTGTATTTGAGGAAAGAAAATTACGCAGTAACTGTCTCACATATCTCGGTGGACACCCGTCAAAATTCAGGGGGGGGGGGGCACTTTTTTGACCTAAAGTGTGGTCACTGATGTGTGGTTAAGATGTTAAGCTTCGCCTCTAAGAGTGGAACGCGAGAGCGTCTTGCAACGCTGCCAGGGAGTCCATAGAACGCCATCGCCCATTCGGGTCTACGCCTCGCTCGTCGGTAAATTGGTTTTTGAGGGAGGAAAGGAAATGTATTTCTCTCTCATATCTCGGTGGACACCGAAACCTCGCCGGAAGGGAAGGGAGGAGGATGGCAGTGAGCGAAGACACCGTATTCACTAGACGTGCCTTTGTTCATTCCAAACCATCGAGCTGGCATGGCGGAGTGGATAGCATGCTCGTCTCGCACTCCGAAGACCGGGGTTCGATTCCCGAGCTCGACCAATTTCTTACTAGGTTTTATTTATTTATATGGCCTGACTAGAGAAGTTAATTAAACTAATTCGGTAATTAAGCAATTAACTAAGCTCAGTCCCACTTACTTGGAGCATCACTATATGGTCCCTTCAATTGGTTGCATGGTTACTAGCCAAAGTACAATTGGCCCCGTTTGAAATTGGCGCACTGTGACGTCACGACCGTTTCGACCAACTGAAAAGCGTGACATTCTCTGTCGACAACTGCTGCTTACAACGATGAGACATTAAAGGCTTTCGCCTTAATATCCGCTCCTTCTTAGTGGGAAGCTGCTACCCTAAGTATGAACCCAATAATTCCTGGGTATTGTCACTGACGAAAATCTCTCTTGGACACCCCTCCTAAAATACTCAGTGCGAGAATAGCAGCTGCATCACAAATGTTCAAATTTATGGCAGGAAAACGTTGGGGCTGCAATTGTGGCTCTATTTTTCTCCTTCATAATGCATATGTTGGTGGTCTCTTGCGATATAGTTTACCGGTTTTGTAGAAAATGCCTGCAACAAATAGGACGCTGGAGGCAGCACGGAACACTTCCCTGCGAATCTGCTTCGGCCTCCCTAACAGGTTCTCCGCCTCGGGAAGAGCTGCGGAAGCATGATGTCTACCGCTGAAAGTCATCACTGCACAGGTAACGATTCTAACCCATCTATGTCATGTACTTCAAGGGAATAAACACTTCCTCAACCAAGTCCATGAAATTGGTAAATTGGTTTTTGAGGAAAGAAAATGGCACAGTATCTGTCTCACACATCTCGGTGGACACCTGAGCCGCTCCTTAGGGAAGGGAGGAAGGTGGGATTTATTCTGGGTTTTGGAAATTTTAGCTTTTGTAATTTTGGAGGAAACTCAAGGGGAGCGTCAGTGCGGTCAATGATGCAGCTTTACATCGCCTTATCATGGGATTTCTGCCAGCCTCCCTGCACTTGGAAACATTAAAAAATAAAAAAAAACATGCGAAGTCTGCAAAGCGTTCAAGCTCAAACTCCCCGCACTTGTCTAAGATTATCGAAATGTGCCGTTACGGCAGCTGCTTTACTCATCGTCCAGGAGAATTCAATCCCTACCTGCCTAACAGTTGACGCACTGAGGGCACATTTTTGACACATATCCCTGGTTCCCTCTCACCAACTTGCCAGTCTTCCTAATACCTGGGCGCGCACATCATTTACAAACACCATTGATGCACATCGCGCGATTCTCCCGTCCCAGTTGACACCGCCTCTAGACCGTCCTCGCCACTTTGGAGCCTACATTATCCCCGAGTGCTTCTTTCAATACCTGGCATCGGGAAAGTGATTGATTTATCGCCGATAGAGATAAAGCAAGTCACTCTTGAATATTTCCATGAGCACTATGCAAACCGGGTGCCCGACTACACCAACCGCTCAGTGAACGCTATAAGTTCTTCGACCTCCGTGGTCATCCCCGCAAAGACTAAAGAAATTAGAGTTTGGATATCTCACTAGACTTCTTGGACGGGTGCAGAACTCACCGCCCTTCGTGTCGCCTTTGAAAACATCAATCAGCAGCGCACTCAGCGGTGGTCTACTTTCACCGATTCCGAAGCTGCCCTCCAAGGCTTGCAACCTGCTCTTAGCCGTGGAGCCCGTGAACAACTGATCACAGAAATTCGACAACTGCATCACTCAGCCATCAATACAAAACATGGCATTATCAACCAATGGCTGCCGGGGCACATCGGCATAGCAGGTAATCAACGCGTGGATGAGATCGCGCCAACTACTCACCAGGACGTCGATTTAGTGTCAACCACCTTTTCGAGATCACACCCAGCGAGCAGGCTTCGCGCACTGGCGCAGGACGTCACGATTGACGGGTGTAATTCGGGCCAAATTTCCAGTTCACGTTTAAAATCCTTGGACCCAGATGTGAAGCGCCGGCTTCCATCACGCCTACCACGACGTGAAGAAACTTTGCTGTGTCGCCTGTGGCTTGGAGTAGCTTTCACCATGCATTACTCTTTCTTAATCGATATGGCTGGTAGCCCTGCATGCGCCATCTGCGGGTATGACGAGACTCTATCCCACATTGTCAGCGCCCTGCCTACAGCGCCGGATGGCAGTCTCTCAGCCGTGTGCTGGAGCGTCTAGATCCACGCCCGCTAATAGAAATGAAGATTCTGGTCCACTGGCCGCAGCGATTGCCGGCGGTGAAGGCCACCAAAGCCCCTGTTCGTTTAATGCCAACTTATGGTTTGGTTTAGTTTATAGTGTTTAACGCCCCAAAGCGACTGAGGCTATGAGAGACGCCGGAGTGGAGGGCTCCGGAAATTTCGACCACCTGGGGTTCTTTAACGTGCACTGACATCGCACAGTACACGGGCCTCGAATGTCTCCTCCAAAGAAATTCAACCACCGCGGCCGGGATCGAACCCGCGTCTTTCGGGCCAGCAGCCGAGCACCATAGCCACTGAGCCACCGCGGCGGCTCCAACTTATGGCCTACATGATAGGCTGTGACTTAACGAACGCTAACTTTCCACGCGACTTCAATTTTCTGTTACTTTCCTTTCTTTTCGATTTTTTTATCGCCTCACCCCTTTCCCTCCGTGTAGGATAAAAAACGATTATTGTTCCAGTTCACCTCCCTGCTTTCCACTTTTTCTTCCTCCTTCTCCTGGCTTCGGTCAGGCTGTGCAGCTATTGCACCTTCCTGCCATCAGTCAGCCAAGTAAGCTACTTCTCCAACTTTTCCACCTTGGCCACTCTCACCTGTCACGCAGTTCATACCGGTTGTCACTGCGAGGAACGGCATGCCGCAGGCTGCGCTGCTAAAAGCTGCTCTGACCTCCTTAGCAGAGCAGTGTTCACAAGACACACACAATTTCACTGATGGCTCAACTTCTCACTTCTCATCGTGAGGCCTACGTGTGCCCTCATCAGGCCAAATGCTTTCATGGCACCTACAGCGTAGGCCATGCTGCACCGAGTCAGAGCTATACGGAATAAAATATACGTCTCATATATCTTCCTCCATTACCCAGGACGCTGGGTATTCTTCACGGACTCGCAAGGAGAGCTACAAACCTTGTCCAGCCTACTGAAGAGAACAAATAACCAGCCATGCTCTGATGATGTTGAATACCTGCACCACTTGCTTGTTGCTTAAGGCCGCGGTAAAATTTCTTAATGAATTCCAGCTCACTGCGGCGTCCTGGACAGCGAAAGAGCAGACGAAGCGACCCGCACAGGTGTAAAGAGTCGTAACGATAAGCGTATCTGCTTCACGAAATCATATGCATCCCAACTCGATAAACGATATATCCAAGATGGAAACAACCGCCTCTGGAGCTTGCCAAAGTCATCTTTACCCATTTTTCCATTCCATCGACGAACAGCTGAAATCCAGACTACCACTCTGGCTTCTGCACTATCTAGAAGCAATATATCATTGCCTCCGTCAATGTGGCATTTGCGAACAGTCTACGATACTGTTTCAAGCAAGCAGACAGTCCGTACAGTGAGAAATTCGGATCAATCGGGCTGTACTTCATATTCTCTTCGTATGTCAAGCGTACGCTAATGAACGTGCACACTATGAACAATGCATGCCGATCGTCACCCAAGTGCCACTCACAGTGGACTCTATATTGAGTGCTTAGGCTGCTACGGGCTGCAGCGACGTGCAGTGACATTCTTACTTGCCTATTTAGACGCTATTGAGGTTTTAGACAAACTTTAAATTGTTCGAATACTTGATCACTCGGCTGTTCTTGCACAGAACATGCTTTCGGTCTCATTCAAAGAAGCCATCATGCCGTGAACTACTGTGCTGCAACCGTCTTCAGTGTTCGCGCGCTTTTCTAGTACCCTTCTTTCTTCTTTACTTCCCAAATCCCTCCCCTACGCAGAGTAGCACGTCATCCAATATTCACGCCGGCTAAAATTTATGTTTTACATTAAAAGCCCTCTCACAGAATGATGTGGTAACTTTGCACGCCATGTCTGCCAAGTTCGCCACCAGCTTTAAATTGAGCACGGCCGCGAGAGGCGGGGATTCTGTTCGACCACCGCCGAGCACAATTGTTGCTACGCCGCCGCCGAGTCTCTAAGTTCTTTATGGCCACAAGTCAGCCTAATAAAGAGTTTCATTTGGAACCCTTTTAGCTGTCTTCGTGCACGCCGGACTGCCGTCACCATTACGTGACAATAAAGAAAAACTACATCTATCTGAATGTCTTGTTGATTGTTTGCTGTTTGCATCCTATGGCCGCTTGAGGATGTTGCTGTATTTTCTTGCCATCGCTGAGATTTTTCCGTACAATCTGCGAGTGCGAACACTAACAAACTAACATACTAACACACATCCACATGCCGCCAGCCGCCATGCCGCCACAAGGCTAGCGCCTTAGTGAAAAGCATTCATGATGCGAAATATGCACACCATATTTCGACGCACTTCAGTCTAACTCAAGTAAGGGTGCCCTGAAGGTTAGTGTAGCACGTGCGGCCAACCTTTTACTTACGTGCGACGCCGTACTGTAGCGTGTCTCAAGGGTCCCCAAGCCTAATTGCATCAAGACAAAGTGAGGTATGTCTTGTTTTCTTCCGGTTCCACTTTAGTGTATTATCGTGGGATTTGTTTTTGCATATGTGCACTTTTATTGGGGCTATCAAAGGTGGGGACTAAAGGTTATAAATATGGATGCCCTCGTGAAATAAAGTTATTCAACCTACCACTCGACCATACAGCCTTGTGCGCGTCCCTCCGGCGCTTTCGCACCGACCGCAGTGCATACAGTGTTTCAATGAAAGAACAAGAGACGGAACAATCCAGAGAGCCCCCACTGCCCGTACTATATTGCCGTTAAAAATCGTCCTTGCGTTAACATTCTCATGAACTTTCAGGGATCTCGTGTAAGCCATGCAACCGCTAATGCGATGGTGGCGCCAACGGTGTTTATACTAAGAATAAACTCCCGTCGTGTGCGAATTCCTGGAAATTAGGAAAGGGATATCACAGCGATCGTCAGGACAACCATTTACCAGCCTACCACGATAAGGCTGCTGCCGCCTGTGCGTAAACACAAGCACCACCACCAGCGATTTTTCCGCGCGTGCATGTCTGCCGTGAACGTGGAAGTAGAAGAAGACGTTCACTACAATCGGATGTTCTTCGGATTATGTGTAAGTGGATCTATGTTTCAGTGTGCGCGCTGAGAAAAGCTATATGCTGCCACTACTAGGATATAGAATCCTCGTTGCCTGCTGAGTTGATCTGCACATGCAGTTCCTCGCAGTAGGGTTTATTTAATTAGGTTTTTATGCTTGGCTTGTTCGTTGTGCCGACAGTTTGCGAGTGCTGTAGAGAGTGCGCCTAAGGCTGGTTTTGTCGAAGGCCCCCTCATTTCCATTTCGGCCGTGGGTGCATAGCGCAGTTCCACTGGTATTTATTTATTTATTTATTTACATATACTGCAGCCCCGATGGGGCTATTCCAGGAGTGGGGGAAGAAAAAAAAAGGCAGAGAGGGACAACACATTCAGAAGTGAACACCATTAAAATACAGAACAGAAATGCAACAGACTAATCACAGATTTGCAACAACATTGAAAAATAGGTTTGGTTCCAGGGAGCGTATATCACCGGGTAAAGAATTCCATCGTTCGATAACACGAGGAAAAAAACTAAATTTGAACATATCAGTGCGCGCGTGAATGGGTGTTACATTCAATGGGTGGTAGCTCCTTGTAGATGAAGATGCTGAAAAATGCAAATACTCAGACAGTGAAGCAAAGCGGGATGAATTAACAATACCATGAAAATATTTTAAACATTCATTGTCGCGGCGGGTACAAAGGAGGGAAAGGCCTATGGCAGGAAGAGTGGATGAAGGTGAAAAATGTCTGTCATACCGTCGGCAAATAAACCGTACCGCTTTCCTTTGGACGGATTCCAGCTTACTGATATCGGACTGTTTATGAGGATTCCAGATTATTGACCCATACTCCAAAAGTGGACGAATTAAAGCTTTGTATGTTACCAGTTTAGTTTCTTGTGGGGCAACACTTAGTGTACGTTTTAGATAACCGAGCCTCCGCATTGCATTATTGGATATTGTGTTAATATGCTTTGACCAGGACAAGTTAGAAGAAAAAAGAAGACCTAAATATTTGTACTCGGACACTTGATTCAGAGATTTATCTTTGAATGAGTAGGTGTAAGAAGATGGTATTGTGCGATTACAGAATGACATGTATACAGATTTACCAAAGTTTATTTGCATTTGCCATGTTTCACACCATGAGCAGAATGACACGAATGACTGATTTAGTTGCGCGTGATCCTCAGGGGTGTTAACTGAACTGTATATGGCACAATCGTCTGCATACAACCGAATTTTAGAAATAATATTTTCTGGCAAATCATTAATGTATAATAAAGGCTCCGCTAGTGTAATTAATGTATATGAAAGGCTCCGCTAGTGTATTTTCTTATGTAGAGAGCGAAACCTCCCACGCTGTCATCTAGGTGGGTGGGAGACGTAAGAAACCCGCGCCGCAAGTAATTTACATTTTCGCATCCGTGCCATGTGCTCTTATGAGACTACTCAGGGCTGCTTAATGGGCGGACTTATGATGGGTTGGCACATTCAGGCCTCCGCAGCCCCCGTTGGGCAGTTCCTATGCTTGATTTAATGCCGCGTATTAAGTAAGCGATTCTTTGCCACAAGTGCGAGAGAAAATTAGTTTTCCGAATTAGAAGAGAAGTTTTCCGTATTAGAGTTGACATCGCATCAAAACCCTGCCGATTTTCGAAATAAAACTCGCTGATTGGTGGAAACATTTCACGTCACCTGTGATGTCACCACAGCCTTCTCAATGCGGCAGGTGTCAGCCTGGTCACCACATTTTGATTAACCTGCCCGCCACGGCAAGCTTAGAATAACTTGCCCAACTGGTTGCGAACAACGCAGTTTCTAGACGGCAACTAGATCGAGAATTCAAATAATAAATCAGAAAAAAAACATTACATGTATGCAAATGTCTGCAGCGTCACAGCATAGCGGATACCTGTTGCTGCAGCAAGCAGTCCGAGTGTTACGTTTGATAAACCAACAAGTGCTAAGAAACTGACGCAAGCCGACATATAAGCTTCAACATAAGCAGCGACAAACATGATGAGGTGACTTAAGCTTGCCCATAGCTCATTTTTTTAGGCGCGGGGGGGGGGGGGGGAGCAGGGCAGGACGGGGGAGGAGGAGCGAGGTAGAACACAGTAACCACCTATTTTGCAATCTGAAAGCAAACCGCCCACTAAAGTCGCAGGCGTTTCCCTGTTAGGCACCGCGGTAGCGTTACTGATATTTTGCCAGATGTGAAGCCATAAACGTTGCTGCGGCTTTCACTGAGCCCACCACAGTCAAGAACAGAATGGTCGGGATGTTGTTGGATGTTCATCGATATGTCGCGCAGTTATTCGCAACAGTCAATAATCTAAAATCAGTTGTTCTCAAACGATGCTCTTCTGCGCCGCAAGTATTCGTTGCATGCATTCATTATATTTTAAAAGATAAAAAAACTGGCACCATGTCTAACGCGCCACCCGTGAAATTTACTATAGGGAAAGCAGATATGGTGTTCTCCTGACTATGTTTGGAATTAAGCAGAGTACCTATTTGGATTTGTAACGATTCTGTACGCATAATCCGCCAGTGTATTTTCACATGGATGCCCTTCTCACATGGATGCCCTTCTAGTCAGGAGCTCAACGCTTTTAGGTCGCAGTGTTCATGTACAAAATCTGTAAATGCCTCTTTCTACGCTTAGCGACAACTACGTTTGGAATATACGGTGGGCTATTTAAATTGTATTTTAAACATATTTTGTGTGCAAAAATGCACTAAAAATGTTTAGGAAATAGGGTCCTGAAATTTCATGCTTGTTATTCGAAATATATTCTAAAAATTTGCCAAACATACCTCTTTAAGCATACTTCAAGCAAGTTTCAAGCACGCGAAAAAATATGCGCGCACTTTTAGCATCTTTTCAATGTATCAAAAGTTTACTTTTGCCAATAAGAAATTGATTTATCCGAAATATACTTCAATTGTAACAAATGGGCAGTCCTTTTAAACCTATGTGCAGCACACTTCTATCTGCCGTAAATTAGTCGATTGCTCGAAATCACGTTTCGACAAATCGCATTTCCGTGTTGGCAATGTATTTGAAGTGCACTTTCGTAAACACGCAGTTAATTCTTCCAAAGCATACTCACAATTCTAACAAATGAGCAAACCGCGTAAGCATATTTGCCCACACTTGAAGCTGCCGTTGTATAATCAATGCTCGGAATCGAGTTTCAGGAAATCGCATTTAGATGTTGGCAACGTCTATAAGGCATGCATTTGTATACACGCGTTTAATTCGTCCAAAGTATACTTAATTTCTAACAAATTGACAGTCCACTTAAACATATTTGCACCACGCTTCAAGCTACCGTGGTACAATCTAGGGCCCGAAATGTCGTTTAGGGAACAGTGAAAACTCTCCATTTCCTGTCGACCTTTCATTTATGGTAACTTCTTGGAGGAATGTCACCGCCACTTATTTACATTACTTGTGGAGAACGTGATAGCATTATACCGGCAAAGGCGCCTTGGGTACTTCTGGGCCCGAATATGCCAGCGAAAAGGACCCCGACTGTCAAGGTCGGCCAGCTTCCTTGGACGCCCATGTTAGTGGACAGTTCGACTCCTGACCTATTGCCTGACACAAGTTACGACTAGCAATTAGGTTATAGATCGCCTCCTGACTCGAACGCAACCAGTGCGGCACTTCTGTGACGATTACGGGACCCACAGTCTGCGCAAAAATCTCCTCACCGATATAAGGCAAGCTAAGACTTGGACTTGTCGGAGCACTTCTTTGCTGCGTCACTTTCGTCGGCGTTTACTGCGTGGAGATATCTTTAGCGTTCCAATTCCGTCGCGTGGCTTTCCCATGTCATAGACATCTTGATAGATGGTAATTACCCGGCTTTGACACATAAATATTAACGCACAAAAGGCTAACGAAAGATGATAATTGCCCGCCTTCTCAGGGATGGGTTCTTTATGCTTATAGCAGGGCCATTAATTTGTTCTGCAGTAGACAGCTTTAACCCGCCACTTCCTGTGAAGCCTACTATTAGACCTTTCATAAGCCGGAGAGAACATATTTTTAATGCATTACATGTATTTTTTAGTCTATTTTTATGGAATCTATTGGGTTTAAGGTATATTCTTCGTAAATTTTTAATGCCTTATAATTACGCTAAGCGGGAAAAATATATTTTTCACGTATTTTTATGAACGTTGAAAATATCATTCCTAGTATACATGAAAGCATTCGTATTGCAGTTTAAGAATTAGAAAAAAAAGTCAAATAAATATGAAATCAATACATGTTCGAAATGCATTTTTAGCACATCCTTTTTTTCGTCGAGGGCATGCTCATTGAAATCCCAGTTGTGGCGTAATCCTCCGTGTTCATACTGAACCATTTGTCGCACTCGCGCCATCGTTAGGAAAGCGTGGGTGCCACATCCTGTATCAGTCATGCGTATAAGGAATGGGTGATAACTCTATAAGTGTGAAACATTTCTACTAACGCCATGTCGTTTGCAATAAGTCGGGGATGCCTTCGAATTACACTCGCTGATATGCCCGAATTGTTTCAACATAATGGGGGCAGTCACTTTTTATAGCTCGGTAGTTCTTTCAAACGAACGCCAAAGGGCCTAGTTCAAGACGGCATCCTGCATTAAAACGAAACCAGCGCTCAGAACAAGAAATGCCCGAAAGAAAGCACTGCTTTGACCTCGCTGTTTTTATTTCTTAGTGCTAACGTTAGCGAGAGCATCTGGCAATTTGCTGGCCTTACATCGCCAGCCTTATTGCGTGCTGTCTAAGAAAACGACCGGCTTTGCAACGAAATCTTTGTGATATGTGAGCAAGGTCGATTATTTGGCGAAAAGATGAAAATGCCCTGTGGCCAGTACTGCGTTATTTCTCTAGGATAATTTCGGTCGCTAAAATGATAGGCAGACTGCATACAATACTTTAAAAAGCCATCTTTAAAACATCGCGATTTTAAGCACGAAAATTTGGTCAGGGATGTCTCTCAGTTTACCGTAGGTTATCGAATCCAACTAGACAAGCAGTTTTGTTGAAATGTTAGTTGTCATTCTGACAGAGTATTCTCGCTTTCTCACCGCTGAAACATTCGCTCTCTTTCCAGCACAACCAACGTATTCCGTATTTCAGACAGAGTGTAAGTCCTTCTGGCGTCATGTACGCTTTGAATTCTGTCAAGATGAGGATTGCTGTAGCATAATATTTCACGGAACTAACTGTCGTAAGGTGTCAGAAATGAAAGTTTATCGCTGGCAAATTAAACAAGGACTAAGAGTGTTTAAATATTCAGAATTCGGAAGATTGTTTTGCAGTTTTTTTTTTGTACAAAACAACAAACTTGTCTTTAGGGAGAAATGTATTCTCTGGAGCAGAGTGGTAAACAAGCGAAGAAAGCTTCCAATTCAGGGAGTCCTAAAAATTTCCAAAAGCTCTGTGATTATTTTGCATGAAATGGAGTTTTTATTTTGGGTTATAAAAGAATTAGACGAATCACATTTACCGCTAATGAGGCCGCAGTTCACTAGCATAGCGACTGTAGGTTTGCCGTAAAGATTGTACACCTGCTCCCACCTACGGTGCACTCTATAGATGACTTATGACATGATTATCTGCATAATCTATTCCAGTCGTACCTGTAGGTGCAGCTCACATTGGGCATATTAGGCACGTTTCTCTGGACTGTGGGTGTTAACACCTTACTTCATACAGCGATGTAACCTATAACTCTATTCAAAGCGGAGATGGCCTAGTGGTTTTAGCGTGCACCTACAACGCAAGAGGTTCGCGGTTCGATCCACGTGGCCGCCGAGTACCGGACGGTTGTCGATGGGTACAGGTTTTTGCTGGTCCGGCGCTCGGCTTTTCTGATTCGTGTCTGTGACTTTACCTTGTGTACAGAAAAATACCGCATGCCATGGAGCTCCTTGGCGATAACTGCCATTGCGCTAATAAAATTATTAATAATCAGTTTCATGATCAATAAGCAGCCTCATTCATGTATGAACTTCTTGAGTAAGTGCACGAATCTAGAGCACTCTATATTATACATATGATGCAGCTGACGCCGTGCGGCAATGTTGCAGGTATTAAGGAAAAAAATAGGAAGCCATTCGAGTCATCCCGCTTAGTATATGGCGGCTTGAATTACAAGGGTGGAAGCGGAAAGTTATGAACGAAATACTTTAGAGAGCACTGCGGAAACCGCACTGGAGCAATGCGGAAGCATGGACGCCTCCTCGCCGCCTCAAGCTGCTCCTGTTTGACTCTACGACGATTGTGACGTCGCCTCTGACAATCCAATCACATAACTCGCCTTAAACCACAGTTAATGAACCTTACTCTACAATTAATTCGCATTAAATTCACAAAAATTCATTTCATTTGCTCTTAATTGACAATTTCGTCACAATTAATCCGCAATTAATCCATTTATATTCACACTTAATTCATTTAATTCGCACTTAATCTATTTTTTTTTTCCAAATTGGTTTACTTAATTCCATCCATTTTTTAATTGATTTACTGTAATTCAACTTTAATTCATCCCAATGTATCATTAAGTGTACATATACCCATATTAATCCGTCTTAATTTATTATTAATTGATCTTGATTCCCCCTTATACACGTTAATTCATCTTCATTTAATACTGGCGTTTCTATGATTTGTTTGTTATTATTATTTAGATTTAAATTAACTCCAAAGCCCCCTTTGTTTCACCATGGTATTCATTTCCCACGTTCAAATTACGGGCCGCGCGTTGTCTGTGCCCACTTGGGCCATTCACGTGGTAGGTTACGTGGAGCATCACGTGGTACGACACTTCCGGCGATTCAAATTTCGCGCGACTCGCGCACCGACCACGCATACCTTTGGTTGCTTTTTTGGCTCTAATAAATTAACTAATGATTCGATTGGCACCAAACTTTTTTCTCGGCATCCTCACATCACCCCCTTCGATTATAGCCACTTTTGAGACGATATCTCTTTACAGTTTCCCGCAACCGCTGCCGACACGTTTTGCGGACACAAACCCGCCGACATAGCCTAGTACTGATTTGGTATTAAAAAAAGGAGGCTAGCATGGTGTCCATAGATTCTTAGGAGGCAAACAAGGTGCCAGTAAACGCATCCGAACTGACCAGGTTTCCGAAGTGCTTTCCTCGGAATAGGCGCAGACACAGAATTTGGAATGCAAACAATGGAAAGGATTCTATATTGGCATGAGGACATGCCCTCTGGCAAGTTTCCTTCACAAGTTTCATGCGAGCATAATTTAACCCGAATTTTAGTGTTGTCAGAGAAGTCACTCCGTATTCCCATTCGCATTAAGGGACGTCAGCATGCACTTGATCAAATTATTGTGACAACTCCGAACCCAGTGGTGTAACACAGGAGCAATAGTTCTTGCCGGCGACGCTACCTTCATCAGGATTGTCATAGTCCCTCTTAGCCGGTCAACTATGACGTCGATCTGCAGTTCAACACTGGCGCCTATCGATACTTAACCTGAATGTGGAATTGTTTGTAATTAAACATTAATATTGCTTCTGTTGAAGCTCATTTTCACAATTAGTAGGCGCACAGGTCTCTTTCAAGGGAAAAAAATGCACATCGAATAACTTTGTCTCCATGTTCCTTTAGCAAAAAGCAGGTTGACGACGATAGTCTTACGAGCTGATGTTCGAGGTCGCAATAATGGAGAATTGTTTTTCGCACTGACTGGCTGGGCGTCCGAACACCACTGTTGTGAAGAGCAGCCGCTACTTTGAGGAACACCACGGACAGTGGAATTCAAAGGTGTCGATGCTCTCTTGGGAAACAATACTTGTCGTGGGCTGCTTTGTCACCCCCGCCAAAGCATACCTGATGCAGCCCTGATGACGTGTGGTTGGTGTGATGCTCGACTGCACATCACTTACTCGGCCGTATACGGTATTCCATCGCAACCCTTTATTCTTGCTGCCATTGCTACCCATGCAACGTTTCTCTAGCGCAAATTCTGTATTTTTTTCTTAGTTTCACAATTGCGTAAAGAATCTGGTAACTGCAAACACAAAGTATGCCAGCGAAGCAGTTGATGGGCAAGCATCAGATAGCTGAAAAACTCGACAAACTTGTTAAAGGCTCCTAGGCGACCGTTCCACACAAATAACGTCAATTAACGCCGGTGAGGTCGACAGCCTCGTGAATATTAAAGCCGGAACATTGAGGTGCTTTTTTTTCTGCGGTTATTTAGCCGCTCCGCACTTCGTGCTCTGCAAGCAAGCCGTTGTGTTTGGACCATATCGCTGAAGAGGTATGTGGTGAATTGCGTCGTCTGTACGTCATCTCTATTCTAGTCGGCGTATTTAGGTTAATTACTCTATTTACAGCGGACGGATCTTTGGTTGACGCTGGTAAGCTCTAGTTTCCATCATCTGAACTGCTCCATACCGACGGCAACATTTTCAAAGCGCAAGTAGAAGTCGCGCCTTAGGTGCCCTATACGCAGCGGAAGCTTGATTGAGAATCTGTCACTTTCTTTCGCAACCCCGAAGAATTCGTTTTAACTCTCCTGAAAAGTAAAACTCAATTCAATTCTTACTTTTCAGCATCGCTGTCCTAGTGTAAGCGTGTCTCCGGTATATAACATCATAATACTGTCGAACATTTTGCTTCAGAGAACGTTAAAAGGGTTATTGCAGAAGACGTAAATCTTGGTTAGATACTGCTCGCTACTATAGAGCTACCAATGCCAGGGACGCGACTAGGATTATATATAGACACGAACCATATAAGATGAATTTCAATCACCTGTACCGAGGTGGTCTTTGTCACCGGCCTGTTCCTTTCACGAGAACCCATTCGCTACTCGACTGTAAGGTGGTGCGGTTTTTTTTATCCGCAACACCGTTTGACGTGTTGCTTTATAAGATGGCACGTTCGGTCAGGCAGGACCTCTACTTCGCCTCACAAACCTAGGCTAGCGTTTTTGAGCGCAGAAGGTGTGTGAAGCACTCGTTGAGCCGGGATAAACTGTAATACGGGTTGTTGGCGCAACGGCCTTCGTATTCGACTACCAGGTAAGGAGAAATCTCTGACCGAGGAACACGCGTACCCACAAGAGCTATGCTCCGTCCGAGACCGAGGGTTTAACGGACGGAACCGGTTATGTCAGATTGCAAATGCATACCCACGGCAGCCGCTTTTCTTATCTCTGGGTTATTTATGGTTTACCTGTTCCCCCCCTGTACCCCCCTGCTGTAATGCCCTGAGGGGCGATGCAGGTAACTAATAAATAACAATAAATAAAAATGTTTACTGCGTTTGGCTTCTAGTAGATGACTAGGTATTACATGATGATTCTTCTCGTCATCGATTCTCTTTATTGCTATCTTTCTTCTTAACTAACTTAAGCAATTGGGCACCCAGATATAGCAGTGGTGTAGCAACGCTCAAATTAGCAGATAAAATCCTAGTATAACAGTAGAATTCGGTTACATAAGAACCGGCATCGTAAATTTGCTCTGTCTGTATTGTTCATTCCAAATATGATTCCCTTTGAGCAGCAGATCGCCCCTTTTGCACGGTTGTTCTCTAACCACTCTTTCTTCTTAGTCCGTGTGTCTAGCGAGCAGGCATAGCAAGTAATGGACGCTCGCTTGATAGTATAGAGCTTTATAGATAAATAGGCTTCTTTGCGGCCGTCTTATCTGGCGGTAGTTCAGTCTCCAGCTGTTCCCTTAACTGAGATCAGATTCAAGTTACTAAGCATATTTTTGTCACCAGTGCCTCGTTCTCAATGCACATCAGAAATCAAAGGTGAGGCTGTGTCTGAAGTAGTGGGGTGAGAGGAAGGAACGCAAGCAAAAATTCACAAACGGGAGAAATTTAAGTGAAATGTGCAACATAAGGTCGTGCTTTTTTACCGTAAAGCTTGTGATGTCTTAGTATGCAGTCTATGAGACAATGATGATGGTAACGACGATGAGATCGGAACTTCTTGATGACTAGCAAAGGTGGTGCGAGGTTGACAGCATTCAATGGCTTTAGATTTTCACGGACTCTCCCGTCCCCTGAAGCAGTGGTTTCCTGGAGGTCAAGAAAACGAAGTGTGTGGCTTGTGGAAGCAGTTGACATTACAGATTCTTGTGAAAATATGACGCAATTTGCTGTCGGTGCCAGCAAAGCAGTACACGAAGGTCAAATACAAATGCGCAACGAGAAAAACCTAAATTAAAGGTCCCTGTTGCAAACTTACAAACTGGCTCATGCAGTTTAAAAAAAACTGCTATTATTGGTGGTATTTTAAAGGCTTAATTTGCAAAAAGAAATACCATATGTGTTTCAGGGACGACTATAAGTAATCTCTAAAGAGAGGCTTTAAGGTACCGGTTTTGGACACAGGAAAACCTGCGAATCACCTTAGTAGTAAGCTTGTGAAGTAATTTCTTATAATTAGCTTTTTCACTATCACGGCTGATTTCAATTAGAGATTTTCAAGCTTGTCGCTATTAATGGCCTTAATAGTTTTTAGAATTTCAAAATCGCGATTATTCTCCGTACTGTGGCTCTGCAAATCATGGCTACATCGGGCCAAAATACATGCACTTGCGAAAAGTTTGCAGGCAAAGTAACCTTTGGTTTGGTTTATGGTTGATGGGGTTTTTGTCCCAAAGAGACTCACGCTATGAGGGATGCCGCAGTGAAGGGCTCCGGAAATTGCGACCACCTCGGGTTCTTTAACGTGCACTAACATCGCACAGTAAACGAGCCTCGCCTCCATCGAAAATCAATCGCAGTTAAAACGATTCACCGGTTTTCTGGTGTCCGCCAACACTGGTAATACAATGCTGAAAAAGCTGTATTTGTACATCAAACAACCTCTTTTAGAGAATTTAAACTGAAAATCTTCCCTGGAACACCTTCTGTATGGACAGTTAACGGGAGTTTTATGCTCAAATGCGCGAAGTTGGGCTTCTTGCTGAACGGTTGTTTAAGCAACACTGAGGATGTCAAGGAGTTTTGGATGATATCTGATGATCCTCTGTGAGCATATAGGGAACCCCTTCGATGTAGGCGTGCAGGGTCAATCACTCTTAGAGGGAACACGGCTCCGCGTGTCTGCGCACACGAGAAGCACCATTGCGACCAAGCGAGCAGCAAATCCGCACAAATGAGCACATGACACGAAGCACCATATCGAGGTCCCTCTTCTGATGCGCCACTCTGCATTGTTTCAGAAAAGGGTTAGATGCAGTGGCGCTCCGCAGGTACGTGGCGACGCGGAGCCATGTTCCCTCTAAGTGTGATTGACCCTGTACATACTGAATGCTAGGTCGATAGAAGATTTAGCCCGTTTTAGTGACAACTTTTATAGGGCCTAGATGAATGCATGAGAGGAAGCATCTTGAAGAGTCAATTCTTTCGCATTTTGAACGCGCTTTGCCTTCCCTTTTGTCTCCAGAACGTGCGTTCGATGGGTAAGCATTTTCGCGAGGTCCTTGTTTGTTCTGTAGAACTGCAGAAATTTTGCCACTGTTTTGTTTGCCATGTGAATAATGAGGAGCGGATGCGGATAGGTCACTTCGAGAAGTGATGCAGGTGAACGGTTTCTGTTATTTAAGCTGAGGTGAGGATCTGTTTTTTCAGGAAATTGGATTTTGAGGTTTTGCGATAATTATTTCGATTTTAAGAGTACTTTTTTGTACTTTTTCGTCCTCGCATCGGCCGGAAAAAAGGTGCACCTCCGTGTGGTCTCTTCGTTTCGGAAACTTGCAAAAATTCAATGCTCTGAAGTTTTTAATCTGGAGCTTAGGCGGTGATTCGGTATAAAATTTGCATTTTTTTATAGAAAATTCTTTAGCCACTAGCCCCTCCTTGCAGCTCTTCTGTCGAGGGAAGTTTTTACCCAACAATAACGGTTTTCTGAGACTACATTGGCGTTTTGATGAAAACAGCATTTTTGGTAGTTTGGGCACCCTTTTCTTGGGAACTATGACACAAACAAAATTTTTTACAGATTTTAATTAATGGCAGTTACATAACTAGAGTGAGACGAAAACGCCTAGTACCGTTTGTATCTTTCTGACCACAAAAAAATCCATGCATATGAGGAAATTGTATTGTATTGAAAAAGATAAAACATAATAACTCTAGTTTTTCTTGGACGCGCATAATGTTAGTTCCACTTGTGTAAATTATCGGTCGCTACTTTTTTACGAAATTGCGGCACTGCGGATAATATATTTTAAGGAAAAGGTATGTTAGTATAAAAGAAAAATTAGAAAAGAGGAAAAACTTCGAAAATAGTTTCAAACTCTAATACAAGCTGCAACAATCTATGATTCCTATCAATTTCTATAAAGATAGCTTTTATATCATCTGCTGCATAGCCAACTATTGGTACAAACTTTCAAGGTCTCACGCCACGTTAAGGCGATACAACAATTAATACTCCGGACTAGGGCATCACAAAAACGGAAGCGCAATGAACTGCTACGGTATCCTGTTTGAAAAGAGCATCTCAGGGAGTGGGTAGTAGTCATAAGTTTGGGGATTAATGGTTATGAATTGTCACTTCTGCTGGTGGTTTACAATTCACCTCAAACTAAAGATAACTCCGCATGAAAACGTTTCTTTTAAAGTTTTCACAATTTCTCAACGCCTTCTTTTGTATCAATGGTTACATTAATGTTAAGTTAATGATTACCTCGGGCCAGGGCGCACTGCTTTTTGGATCGCCTTAGAATTTTTTTGGATCAACTTGGGCTTAAACGAGAACCTCAGAGAACTGCCGCTATCGCTGTTAATTTCATCAGCAGCAAGTCTGGCCACGGATGTTTTTCGCCGCAGTCACGTAGTCCAGTCACCTGAAATGTGTCAAGGTGTCTTTTAAAATGCACACTACATCAGAGGGTAACAACAACTCGCGACTGCATCGCGAGGGAAAACTCCAATATACTTTCTTCCTAGAACTCGTGTCCCGCCAACTTTTTATCGCGGTAGTACTGACCTACCTCCACGGGTTACCACCGCTTTGGACTGAATAGTAGTGTAGCAGATCGTCTGGATGCTCGAAGAAATAGGTGTCGACTCATGCATTTTGCGTGCGCAATAGGTCGTTGGTGGCGACATCCGTGTTTATGTTTGCGTCTTTTGCTGCTTAACAAACCTCTATTTTGGGGTAAGAATTGTTCTATAAATCATAACTACGCAATAACCCTCGTTCCCAATGTCCCTTCAACATCGAGTGATCACGAGTGCACTGGAGCTCGCTCTTAGACTCGAAATAATCCGTCTTTTTGAGCATCATTAACCTCAATGTTAAACCATGAGCACGTATTGTTGCTTTTTCGTTCAGGAGCGTCGAGTGGACGCAGGACGTCTACGTGATGCTGTGCTGCGCCTGCCTCGCCCTCAGTTCCGTCATGTGCGTCGCTCTCATCCTGGCGTTCATCACGTCACGTGAGCACTCGCCGTGTCCTCGTCGCAACCAATTTGCTTTTCCTACTTGAGAATAAATGTTTCCGATCCTATCGCATCCGCTTGCGTGCGCCATCCCTCGAAAAATTTTTCGCGTATCTTGTGAGGGAATCGAGCCAATAGGTTTGTCTTGCCTGGAGGGTGCGATGCCCCAGATTTTTATCAGAGGCCAGCATTGTGGCACCTCAGCCTAACCGGTCCGCGGCCGAACCACCTGCTATCGGCTACTTTATATCTAATGCATGATTTACCACTTATGAAGCAGCTAGCAAGAGACAGTAAAGGGCATGCATATCAGCTCCAGGGAGCGTTACAAAAGCTTCTTTTATCAAAGAATTTACGGGAGGCAGGTTGAAGTTAGAGCTCTAAGTATGCAGTTGGCCTGCTCGACGTTAACAAACTCTTCAAGTTAACCTGAACCGCCAGAACCGTAAAGTTTCCAGTGTTACTAACACTGCTGGGCGTTGGAACAGTCTTACCACAGTAACGTTAGCTCTCCCGTTCAGAAGAATACCGCGCAGTCCTCTCGGCGGCGGCGGTGGTGACGGCGATGCGAGCAAAAAATTCTCACTGAAGCAACACAGCTGGGCCACCTAGGTCATGTGGCCGTGTGAATAATCACAGCCGACTAGATTGTTCCAAACGTCCACCGCAGTAGGTGGCAGCTAAATGAAACATTGGCATTGAGTGGTTACTCGTGGATAGCAACCTGCATCTCAATAGCCCTACCGCTGGCTTTGTTTGAGACAGCCACCTCCCAAGGCAGAGGTGCATGACTCAACCGCTACATCACTGTGCTAGGGGCGACATGAGGAGTCGCAGTGATCTATGAATCCAAAGTAGAGGACGATCAATTCTGCATACACGGGCATTTACCGATTAACGGTATGTTCTCATGCCCTCAAGTAGGAGCTTAAATCTCCGCTCGAGTACTTCAGTTGGGATATTGATTTTTTGGGGGTTTTAGTATATGCGCGCAGATTTATTCTTTTTATAGACGCCGAGTTTATCCCAGTTTTGTAATCTTAATTCGGGAGGGATCACTTCTTTCATAATAGACGCATCAATTTTTGCACTGCTAAACTCCTAGGACCAGTAGCGAGGAAATAGTTTCACTTCATGACATTAATGCTGCGTATTCTTTGGTTCGTTTTCACTGCATTTGTGACGTGCCTCATGGGCCGTTTAATACCTGGCGCTCGGTGTTCTGATGCTTTGCCTTTCGGCCTCTCGAATCTGGAAAAAATCTGTTAACTGAGACACAAGCCTTGCATCTTCGAATGTCATTAGGTCTCCTGCCCATTGGGTGTATTTGGGTTAGTAGCTTGGTGTTTATCGTCATAATCTTGCCTTGATTTCCTCTTCTCATTGACAAGTGCGGCTCTTGTAACTTCCGAGAAAATGTCCGTATGAAGATTTGCAGAAAGATAGCATATACCATAACCCAATCAGGGCCATTCATTACAATTGGAATCAACAAATTTAGGGACCCCCCAGTCTGGCACTGAGCGAGAGATTCCTCCTGTTTTTGCAGTAGTTCTGACATTAAGCAATTCATCTACATATTTAGCGGCCTTTCACATGACTAACATATCCTACTACAAGGAGAGGGACAAAAAAAACTGCGTTTGCTTTGCTGTCGCCATCGACTGGTGCCGCGTCCACTCTTGCACCGCGTAGAAGAAAGGACATCACTTTAGTCTTTCCTTAATCACGTGGAAGGGTGCAAGTAGGGCCTACCTTACTCCTTGAAAATGAATTCTGTTGGCTCAACATTTTTACAAGCGTTTAAATATTTCGCAAATAACAATGATTGCAAATTGAATCACTAGCACCAGGAGGCCCTATTTTACAATAATCAGCGCGGTCGTATTTTAGATACCTGTGACTGCTTGTGTCATGTAAATGTTGGCTTTCTCATAGTCTATATGCAATAATAAACGTGTTTTCTTCCGACTAAGATGCATACATTCATCGGTAGCACTCTTCATATGGAAAGGAAGATGTTTCATGTGCGACCCACCAGGCGTGTTGAGCTGCAGATTCGTCCAATAATGAAGAAATAACATGCATCGCATGCAGATCGGCAACAACAAGACCCTAAAGACAAAGCAAACGCAAAATAACTGAACCTCTATAGAACATCGCTCATGCCAGCAAACTGAAAACTGTAGGACGATGCAAAACCGAGTGGTAGCTCAACTGCGCCGAACGTCGATAGCCATACAGCTTTTAACCTCTGCAAAGCCGACCAACTCGCTCCAGAATGTTTTGTGACAAGAAAGTTATTACTGAGAAAGACTTGTGGTGGGTACTGCACGATACTGCTGAACAATGAATAAATTATGAATATGAACTCCAAACTTAAAGACACACCTTAGCTAGACGAATATTTCATACGCTTCTGCACCGACGAAGTGTTTGAGATTTTTTCGTAACAAATATTTAGTTTGTGGAGTAAGCTCGAGGCTAGAAATCAGGATAGTGGCAGCGTGGAGGCCCTGCCTCTTACACGGCATGTCAAAAAATAACTAGCGCTTGTCTTCATCGAACTCGATAATTCCGCTTACATAGGACTGCAAACTGACCCTCACAGTGAGAAAATAACAACAAAGGTACAGGCTGTCTGTCTTGGCATTGTCACGTATTTTTGGCAATAATTCTGGCATCCGCAACGCCAACAGAGACTAGCAGTAGTTGGTATTTCAGTTTCAGTTTTCAGTGATTTCATTTGGAATCATGCTAAGTTTTCCTCACCCTACACACGCCAGTTTCTGGTTTTGTTTGGTTTTTGGTGTTTAACATCCCAAGCGTCTCAGGCTATGAGAGACGCCGCATGCTAGTTTCTGTATATTTATTTGTTATATTGAACAGTTTTACTTCTGGCCGGAAAGGGTTAGCATTGCGCCACCTTATAATTGGTATCGTTCTTGATATGTGCAGCTTCCTATCGGTAATCAACTGTCATGTAATAAAGACGCGTTCCTGCGGTGATATCCCGTACATTCGAGTGGCGAACGTGCCGTCAGTCCATAAAAAATAGATTGATTTCCTCGAGAAGTTAACTGCACAACTGTTGCCGCTGAGTATGCAGCACTGTTTCGAAAAATGGTAAAAAAGAAACTACTGACGCAGTAACACACGCAACAGTGCTTCGAAATGCAGATAAGTAAGACAGAATTTGCACTGCGCCCATACTTTCAGGTAGTATTAGAATTTTGAACCAAAAAAAATCCCGTATCATGACTTTTCACCGACCTTTCTGGCGAATAATAGTATCACATCGACACTGCTTCATTCCAAACTCGCGATATTTCAAAATTCTACCCTCTGACTGCGTTATGACCAAATCTACAGCAAAAAACTTTGCGTTATGCAATTATGTGCATGCATTTGTATGAAGATTATCTCAAGCTTGAAAACAGCAGTAGGTATTCCAGGGATGGCTAAAGCTATTGTGATGGCCACAAAATTTAGGTACCAGTACACTGAGATGTGTGAATTCTATCAGTTTGTCTTTGTCTTTCACATTTGGGAGCAAGCAGCGGAAACCATACGGACGCACTATTTTTAATGCTTGATTAGCATCATGGTTGTACCTGAAGGAATTCAGTACTAGTTCTGTTGTGTGGTGTTCGCTGTGTTCTCTGTTATACAGCACAGGACCAGGTAGTTTCAAGCAACAGTTGCAAAATTTTTTTTTATTGGGGCTATTGCTTTGAATGCATCATGTCTGAGTGCACAGTCATTACGAAACGATCCGCCGCGACTCTCCGTTTCTTGCGTCAACCCTCCCTCCCCCCCTCCCCCCCTTGTACCGCAGTAGCTTTGGCGTTCAGCTCCTGGCCTCAAGGTCGCGGCAGCGTCATATCAAAGGAAGCAAAACGCAAAACGCCCGTGGCCTGAGCGATGCCAGAGGACGTTCCTGAACCCCAGGCGATCTAAATGGGTCCGAAGCCACCACCATACGGTGTCCCCTGTAGCGTAAGGGCCGTTTTTGTGCGTTAAACCCGCAATATCGCCTCCACGTGTCTTCTCTTTGTTTTCAATTACAATGTGTTCTCACGCTTGAGCGCTGACTTCAACAGTAGCGACATCTTTAGAACCCAGAGAATATCCTGTATTGTATGGCTCAGAAGAGAGAACACAGCGCACGGTCCACTGAAGCACAGCAGGGCAGCGGTAGAGCTTAAATACCGCAATTCTTCGTCTGGACTAACAATGTTTATGCGATTGGAAACAATTTCAAGGTAAATTTTGGTGGCATATTCCAATATCTCTACATAGTGATTGAGTAGTCATTTTATACCACGATGATTCTTAGTGGTAACGAATATGCGGGGTACGGGCCTAAAATGCACCATTATTAATGAAGTAAGTCTCTAGCGTGCCCTCTACACGACACATAAAGGCTCTCGGTATAACATGTGCACAGAAATAGAAGAAGACACGGAACTTGGCAGCGAAGAACAGGACGGTATCAGTGGGCAAGGTCGGCTGCCCGGACAGGGCTTCGTAAGGAACCCGGTCAGGTTGCCAGGAGACCATTCCGCGGAACCGACAGACACGTCGACAGGCAGCCAGAGCTCCGGCCCAGCAGCCACGGGGAGCTCGCCTGGAGTTTCCGCACAGCACACAGTCAACGCACCGTCAACCACGACCACGACAAGCACGCCCGGTGAGTGTGCGTTATACGACGGCAGCCGGCAAGTGCGACTTTCGACCTCGGTTTTCGAAGAGAAGCACGCTGTCAGGGGAAAGAGAACTGCTTTTGAGGTGCGCCTTTCAACACCACTTGTCACACCTATGGCCACCGCTGTGTTGTTAGGCTTGTGGAAATGTGAGGCTACTGTGCGAGTGAAAATGCCTAGTCACAGACAGGAGGCCTAATCCCCTGAGGTGAATCAAGAAATTCTCGGAGAACTCTCACTGATGCTGCGGACGAGGGGCTACGAGGGTGAAGCGACGGTTTCTGGGTCTGCATGGTTCGCACGCGTGTGCGCGAAAAAAGCGAAGTGTAGAAGACGTCGCACCGGAATCCTACTATGCTCTGGGGACGTAACAAAAGCGAAGCTGTTGCGTTAAATCCTTACATACTACCAGCATTGCGAACAAAAATGTCCATTTTTGTTTTTCGATTTCCGGATACATTGTGATGAAAGTACGTAACTCGCCAAGTGGCCTGGCTCTCGTACGATCACTATAAATCAAATGTGGACAGGGTGTATAAAGTCCGAACTCAAGGACAGAAAAATTTTGATTGCCAGGAAAAAAAAGTTAGCTGTGGCTTAGCTCTGGTTAAGCCTGAGTGATTGCGAAAGCAGTAGCTCCCTGGCTGCGGTTGGCTCTGCTGGTGGTTTGGCATGGCTTCGCCTTTTGTACAACTAAAGGATTTACTGAACTTGTAGAACGCCGCCGGGCTCGCCATTCTGCGGCATAGGCGCGTTGCTTAGCCAACCGCTCTTGCCTTTCTTCATCTCTCTCCTCGCACGGCGCCGGCGTTTGCGCGCAACACGTCGCTCCAGCGACGCCTTGTACAACTCCTCAGACATGACTAAGCGGAGGGCGCCTGCGGCGCCCCGTTTATCCTCTGCTAGCTAGAGCCCTCAAGCGGCGGGCCGAGGAGGCCGTCACGTGGTAGCCGCCGCGCCGAGCGAAGGAACGAGTACGGCCGAAGAGTCGAGTTGGAGCCCCTGCTCGGATGATGATGATGATGATGACCTTTATTTTCCGCCAGATAAGGAAGCCCCCTCCTTCCCGTCCCCGGCACGCAGGCCTTGGTGACGGGGGCCGGGACCTCCGCGATTAGAAGCAAGCGAAGAGGTCTTGATTCCTCGCGGCTTCTTCCGCCAGGCGGATGGCTTGTTGCTGTGAAGCAGGGGCCTCGCTCCGCAGCAGGGCTTCCCAGGTTTCTCTACAATTTATGTTTTCATTAGCCCCTGGGGAGCTAGCGCATTCCCAGATTATGTGGTCGAGGGTCCCTCTCGCCCTACAGTGCTTGAACTTATCGTTTTCTTTATTTCTATGAACATTATAGGCCCAGACCGGGTTTACGAAGTTCCCAGCTTGGAGGCGTCGCCAGGTTTTGAGACTGGTGCCACCACCGGATAAAAGTCTAAACCATAAGGAGGGAATCGCATGGGGCCCCTGCTCTCCTGTGGTCGTGACGTCACGCTGTCACGTGGTCGTGCGCCGCAGCTGCGCCGGAGTGAAGGAACGACCTCCACCGACGGTAGGAGAGTGCTAGCAATATTGCTTTCGCAGTAAAACAGCTGGGCCGATTTAGACCAGCTAACCCTGGTTATGCAACCGAAATTCACGCTTGCACAACCAGCGTAAAGTCACGCTGCGGCCTTTTGCTGCAGTGCCGCGTGTCTGCCAAAACATCACCGCTTACGCATGCAGCCCACATACGTATCTCTATCACCACCACCACGTACTGTCTTTGTCAAAAGTTTAGAGCCCAGGGGGTTTGCTTCTAAGCCTTGTAGTGGAACTCCTGTAACATTCGTGGCAGCCCTACGAATTGGAGGAGGCAAGACCAGAAATCATCTTAGCTTCAGGTAATTTGTAGCCACCACACAGTGTGGCTCAGAAGCAAACCCCCTGGGCTCCAAACTTTTGACAAAGGCTGTACCTCCAACCCCGTTCCAGACGTAAACTGACCGAGGGGGGTCCGTTGTGCACCATTCCTTTCCTCAAGAACATCGGGCTCTAGAACTTGGCCAACGCTAACAACCCAACGCCGACGACCTATAGGGACCGGGCAGCTGGACTGGTGGCGCCGTCTCTCGGCGCTTCCCTCGTCGCCGGAATGCGCCGCGGCGCTAGACGGCGCATTGGAGTGCGCAGTTAAATTGTTTTTTTGAGGAAAGGAAATGGCGCAGTATCTGTCTCATATATCTCAGTGGACACCTCAACCGCGCCGTAAGGAACGGAAGGAGGTACGAGTGAAAGAAGAAAGAGAGAAAGAGATGCCGTAGTGTAGGTCTTCGGAATAATTTCGACCACCTGGGGATCTTTAACGTGCACTGACATCGCGCAGCACACGGGCGCCTCTCGCGTTTCGCCTCCATCGAAACGCGGCCGCCGCGGTCGGGTTCGACCCCGGTTACTCCGGCTCGGCACTCGGGTAGGAATGTTAGCTCCATCTGACCTGCTGCGTCCGTAGCGAGACTCTGGATAGGCAGCGCGCAGCGTCCGCGGCGACGGCGGAGCGCGCGTCTGCAGCTGCTGCGAGTAACGTGGTGCATCACGTGGTTAAGTAGCTTTGCTCCTCCTTTTAAATGTCATTCATGCAGACACTGCGAAGTCAGAGCCGCTGAGCTACTAGAGAATTTGCTTTAATATTTACAGGCGAACTTGATGAACACTTCGATGCAGGATGATGAACACTTCGATGCTTGATGAACACTTCGATGTTTAGGATAGTAAAATGAAACTAAGTACGCAGTATCAATCTATCTGAAAGGAAAGGTTGAATTCTTTGCACTCTCCAAACCATCTAACTCACGAGTGCTTCATCTCCCGGTAATCTTTCGATAGCGCGGAAGATAACGTTTCCGTAAAATTAGCGTCGCCGTTCGGTTTTGGCGTCGTTGATCATAAGTGCCAAATTATAAAAACAATTTCGGGGGGGGGGGGGGGCACTTTATTCACCTAAAGTGCGGTAAGGCGAAAGGCATAAGCGCGGATGGATGGACGGAAACAACTTTATTACACAAAAAAAAAGAAAAATCTTCCAGGGTGGTCCCCTACTTGTCCAGGAGTCCACGGGCTTGTGCTTCACGTAAAGCCCGAGAGAGAGAGAGAGAGAAAACTTTATTTCAACAGGAATTCGGGGCACGCCCCAGGGTCCCCGCACGACCCCACTGCACTCAAGTGTTTATGTTCCTGAGGTCCATAACACTGGCAGCCATTTCTGGCCGGCAGGCTGAGCGGTCCGTAAAGCTGCCTGCCAGGAAGAATGAGTGGCATTGGGGATGGGGGATTCTGCCTTTGGTAAGGACGTTCCCAAAGGTAGTGGAGAGGTGTGGATCTGGGCACGCCACAGCTGGTACATTTAGGAGGAAAGGTGGGGTGGAAGCATGAGAGACGGTGGGGTGAAATAAAGCAGCCTGTCTGTAATTCTCGCCTTGTGGCGCTGGATAATGGTGACTAGGTATGTGGGGTGGTGGCAGTGTCATGCGGCTGAATTTGTAAAATGTGGTGATTTCGTGATATGTAGAGAGGACCGCGGTGTTGCTGCTTGTGTCACTGATGTGTTGTTAAGATGTTAAGCTTCGCCTCTAAGAGTGAGACGCGACAGCGTCTTTCAACGCTGCCAGGCAGTCCACAGAACGCCATCGCCCGTGCGGTTCTACACCTTTCTCGTCGGTAAATTGGTTTATGAGGAAAGGAAATGTATCTGTCTCGCATACCTCGGCGGACACCTGAATCTTGCCGTAACGGGAAGGGAGGAAGATAGGAGTAAACGAAGACATCGTATTCACTATGTTGTTGTTGTCACTGAGAGTAGGATGAAAAGGAAATTGCACGGGCCTGCCAACTGGCTCGAGCCAAGCCACCACCGCTGCCACGTGCAGATAGAGGAGAGTTGAAAGATCAGAGGAAAGAGAAAAAGGAAAGAAAAGACGCTCGTCGCAGCAATAACTGTGGCCGCCGGAGCGGACGCTGCTGAAAAAAACAGATAAGCGGCCGAAGCCGCGCTCGCCGAAGCGAGGACAGATACTAGACGCGCCTGTGCTCATTCCGAACCATCGAGCTGTTATGGTGCAGTGGTTAGGATGCTCGTCTCGCACTCCGGAGACCGGGGTTCGTTTCCCCAACTCGACCAATTTCCTACTCGGTTTTATTTATCTGGCCTGATTAGAAAAGTTATTAGGCTAATTGGGTGATTTAGATTAACTAAACTCAGTCCCACTTACTTGGACCATCACTATACGATCCCTTTAATTGGTTGCATGGTTACAAGCCAAAGTACAATTGGCCCGTTTGAAATTCGCGCACTGCGACGTCACAACGTTTATGACCAACTGAAAAGCGTGACATTTCTATCGACAACAACTGCTTACAACGATGAGGCATTAAAGGCTTCTGCCTTAATGCCCACAAAAGCGGCATTGTTTTATTGCGAACGCAATACTGCTAGCACTTTTCTGCCTCGGCGGAGGTCGTTCCTTCGCTGTCACGACCAGAGGAGAGCAGGGGCCCCAATTCGTCTCTTCGGCCGTAGTCGTTCCTTCGCTCGGCGCGGCGGCAACCATGTGACGGCCTCCTCGGCCCGCCGCGTGAGGGCGCTCGCTAGGAGAGGATACACGGGGCGCCGCAGGCGCGCTCCGCTTAGTCATGTCTGAGGAGTTGTACAAGGCGTCGCTGCAGCGACGTGCTGCGCGCAAACGCCGCCGCCGTGCCGAGGAGACGAAGAAAGAGAAAGGCAAGAGCGGTTGGCTAAGCAACGCCCCTATGCCGCAAAATGGCGAGCCCGGCGGCGTTCTACAAGTTCTCTTTCTTTCAGTCGCAACAACAAGGCATCGCGCCGAACGGCTGGTGGCGTTCCTCCCTTCCTTTACGGTGCGGTGAGGGCGTCCACCGAGATGACAGAGAATAACTGCGCCGTTTCCTTTCCTCAAAAAGCCGGTAGCCACGCGTGACCTGCGGACGCGGCGCGCTGCGTTCCTTCAGTTGGAGGCGCTGCGCGCTTTCGCAACCTACCAGGCTTAGCCAAAGCTAAGCCCCCGCCAATTTTTTTGCTTAGCCGAAGTACCTGGGTTCGAACCGGACCGCGGCGGCTGCGTTTCGATGGATGCGAAACGCAAAAGGCGCCCGTGTGCTGTGCAATGTTAGTGCACGTTAACGATCCCCACGTGGTCGTTGTTGTTGTTGTTGTAGCCTACGACAGAATGGCACATACCCACTCTGGGGGATCGGCCAAGAATCGGGTGGAAAAGGTTGGTATTCACCTGTACGTAGTAAAGGCAAAAGGAAAGCACACGGGAGAGGAACACCGGGGGAGTCTACCACAAAAAGGGCACGGAGAGGATGAATAAAAAAAAAATCAACAAAACTAAAAACAAATAATAATAATAATCATAATATATATATAAAGGACATTGGATTGGAGAGAGAGAGAGAAAGAGAGAAAAGAGAATAATTCGAAAAAAAAATGAAGCATAAAAAGAAAATACTGAAAGCTTTAGCAAGGTAGTCGATGACATTCCAGCAAGAAATTTTGAACAGCGTCACAAACAGGCCTGTGGCTGAACCCAAGTGTGGTGGCACCAAATGATAGCAAGTGTGGGCTGCTCAAACTGAGGCCAAGTTGCTGTAAGGGCAACTCCAGCAGTCTTCTTCTCAAAGAGGTGAAACGACGACAATGGAGCCAAAAATGATCGATAGATTCAGGCTCACGGCAAAATGCACAGAGGGGAGATAGCGCCAAACCAGATCTGTGCAGATAGAAATTTAGAGGGGGGATGCGGCAGCGCAACCTCGTCAGAGATACTTCTAGCTGCCGAGATGGACAAATTTTCCTGCTCCATGAATATTTCAGATGCTGATATTCCACCGATGTTAAAAGTGTTGTGTCTTGCACACTTAATAACGCTCGACGCCGGAACCTAGATGCTGTGATATACGCTGTAGCCGGGATGATGAGCAACACAGGGCCGCCTAGGGAAGCCTTTGCAAGGTTATCCGCGATCTCATTGACAGTCACGCTGCTGTGGCCGGGTACCCATATCAAGTGAACAAGGCTCAAATGCGAAGGAAGAAGCGATAAAAAAGTGCTTAAAGTGGGACTGACAACATGCGACGCGAGGGACGAACACAAAGATAAAGAATTATAATTAAGGCCACTGCAGAAATAGAAGGATCAAGCTTGCGCAGAGCAAGAACTACTGCCAGAAACTCAGCTTGAAAAATAGGGGTGTAATCCGGAAGGCGCAGCGAAAAGGACCAGTCTAAACTCGGACAGTAAATTCCCACCCCTGCCTTTTCGTTGCACTGAGAGGCATCGGTTGCTATTACAATTTTTGTTGGTAGAGACCTTAAATGATCCTCTAATAGACCATTTAAAATACGGGGTGGTAAAAGTTTCGCGTTTTGAGGGAAAATGTTGTCGAAAACAATGTGGACAGAGGACCCACTGCTTAATGCTGGAAGGATGTTGTAAATCTGCACGTTTAAAGGCTCAAGCAGCCTTTGCACGAACACAACCTGTGGGGTATGAAAACGAGGCCAGTGGACACCAAAAAAGGAGGTCGGCTGGCAACAGAAAATGCTTTGCGAACGGTGAAAATGGGATTCAAAGATTTTGAGGAAAGTCTGCACAGTTAGAAAGTGAAATCGGGTTAACAGAGGAGGAATGCGGGTCTCAAGGTACAGCACATTGGTAGCCACGAATTTGGGGACGCCAAGGCACATCCGAAGCACCTCCCTCTCCAAAAGAATGAGAGGTCGAAGTTTGTATGAAGCCGAGCCTGAAAACAACACAGAGCCAAATTCTAAAATTGGCCTAACATACAATACGTAAATCATTAGAAGCGTATCCCTGCGCATGCCGTACCTGTGACTACATAACCTCCGTAACATGCCTGCGGCACGAGTCCCTTTTACAGCAACATGGTCAATGTGAGGCCGCCAGGTGAGTTTGTCATCATAAATGGCGCCCAGGTATTTTAGGGATTGAACTTGAGGAATTGGTTGTAATTTGCATGAAAGAGAGAGCACGACAGGATCCTGTAGAGGAAAAACAAGGACGGCACACTTGTTAACATTTAATGAGAGGTGTAAACTGCTCAACCAGAGCTCAAGAGAACTCAAATATGATTGCAACTGATCATAGAGGGAATGTATATCAGGCGCAGCCGCAAAAAATGCTATGTCGTCCGCATAGACGTAAGTGCGAACATGGTGGTGGAGAGGAATGGAGCTCATGAGAATATTGAACAGCAGAGGCGAAAGGACAGCTCCCTGCGGAACACCTCTCGTCTGTTTGTACCTTTCGGATTTTATCCCATTATGGACGCAGAAGAATTCCCTGTTATAGAGAAACGCAGATATCCAAGCAACTAAATATTCCGGAAACTGGAGGGACTGTAGCCTGTGTATTAGGATGGAATGCTCTACACTGTCATAAGCTTTAGAGACGTCGAGCGTAACCAAAGCAGCATACAGGCGTTGACGACGAGCTAGAAGAATACGACTCTCAAGATCTACATGTGCATGCCATATCGAACATCGCGGCCGGAAGCCGAGTTGACACGGGCTGAGAATAGTTCTGCGGTCCACAAAGGCAGAAACCCGCATAAGTAACACCCTTTCTATTAATTTTACCACGTTTGATGTTAGAGAAATAGGCCTAATATTTTCCAATTCATAGCCTCCGGCCTGGTTTTTAAGTAAAGGGATCACCTTGGCCAGCTTCCACTCAGAAGGGATCCAAGCGAGTTTGATAAAATAGTTGACCAGGTGTAACAGAGAGTTCGGAGACGCCTCAAATAGAATCTTGAGCATCTTTGAAGTAACACCATCAGGACCGGGAGCAGAAGCTGGTAATCTTTGAACAACTTGAGAAAGCTCCGAAAGAGTGACTTTAGTGAAATAATTATCTGGCGTCCTGTGCGCAAACAACACGGGACGCAAAGGAAATAGAGACGAGAACCGCTTATGCAAGCCCGCGGCAATTGATTCAACCACCTCGATAGCTTCCTTTGGAGACATAACTAATGACTGTAAATCACGAGAAGGCAGGACCTGTTTCCTGGACCGTAAAAATCCAAATAATGCCCGTCGGTTGCCTGACTTTGAAAGAAAATCAAAATGTTCAGAGTCATATTTCTCTTTCGCACGAGAAACTGTGCGTTTAAAGGTGGCTGCTATGAATTTATAATCTTTCCAGTTATTTGGGCATTGGTTATAAAGAAGCTTTTTCCATGCTGCCTTCCTCCGCCTGTAAACCCTCGTACAGTCCGCGAAATTATTCCGGAGCCCTCCACTACGGCACCTCTTTCTCTCTTTCTTCTTTCACTCCCACCTTCCTGCCTTCCCTTACGGCGCGGTTCAGGTGTCCGCCGAGATATCTGTGACAGATACTGCGCCATTTCCTTTCCTGAAAACCAATTTAACAAATATATTTGGACCACCGAGGTGGCGGATGTTACAGCAAAGTCACTGGACCTTGTGGCGTCGTCACCACCTGCCAACCCAACTGTGTGCAAACTGCCCACCGTGGCTGCTTCCAGTTGATATATTAAGGCCAAAGCCTTTAATGCCTCGCCGTTGGTGACAGAAGGCTGTCAGCAGAAGCTTGTCAGCAGAGTTGTAAACCTTTTGACGTCTGTCCACCAAGATATGTGAGACAGTTGCTGCTAATTTCCTTTCAAATGCAATTTCTTTGGAGGAGAAATTCTAGAGGCCTGTGTACTGTGCGATGTCAGTGCACGTTAAAGAACCCCAGGTGGTCGAAATTTCCAGAGCCCTTCACTACGGCGTCTCTCATAGCCTTAGTCGCTTTGGGACGGTAAACCCCATAAACCAAACCAAACAGTTTTGATTTTCTTCATTGCTGCCCCTCTTTCTTTTTCTTCTTATACTCCCACTTCCACCCTTCCTCTTCAAACGGATGACGGATGTCCACCTAGATATGTGAGAGTTACTGAGTAATTTCCTTTCCTCAAATACAATTTTCATTTTCCTCATTACGGCTCCCCTTTCTCTTTCTTCTTTCACTCCAACTTCCTCCCTTCCGGTACGGTGCGGTTCACGTGTCCACCGAGATGACAGAATTAATGCACCATTTCCTTTCCTCAAAAAGCGTCGCGTTCAAAGGGCAAGGCATCGCGCCTGATGGGTGGTCGGGTTCCATGGACTCCCTTGCAGCGCTACAACACGCTGTCGCGTTCCACTCCTAAAGGCGGAGCTAAAGAGTAATTAATTGACAGTTAATTAGTATTTATTCATTAATTAGTTATTAGTCATTGATCGGTAATTTGTCATTACTTAGTAATTAGTCAATAATCATGTGTGACTTCATGCAGTGGTGGCGTCACCAGTGCCGCAGAGGCAGTCAAAGTGGTGCGGAAAACGCTTTCGTCTCTACTCACTTTAGACAGTCAAAGTGCCCCCTGAATTTTAAGCATGAAATGCTTTTAGCTCCCGTTGTCGGCAGTGTGGTGACGTCACGCCGAGACCGAGAGCCATCATCCGGGCACTGAAATCCACTCATCCGGGCACTGAAATCCACTCATCCGGGCACTGAATTCCAGTCATCCGGGCTCTGAAACGAGAACATCCGGGCACCATACGAGAGTTAACGAGATTTAACGAGACTCTCTAAGCCATCCTACGCGACCGGCATGCAAGCGCCGGTTGGTCTCCAAACGAGACAAAAAATAACTGCTGCCAGTGCCTTCTCGATGTTTATCAAGATATCAGTGGAGCTGTGGGTTTGATAATGCACGGAATTATAATTTCCGATTTCTAATAACGCGTGCAAAAAGCACATAAATTCCACGTTACACTTCGTTGTCATACTTGATCCGGGGGAGAAGCGCTGCGTTCAAAGGGCAAGGCATCGCGCCGAACGGGTGGTGGCGTTCCTCCCTTCCATTACGGTGCGGTTCGGGTGTCCACCGAGATGGCAGAGAATTACTGCGCCATTTCCTTTCCTCAAAAAACCTTGCGTTCAAATGGCAAGCCATCGCGCTGAACGGGTGGTGGCGTTCCTCCCTTCCTGTACGGTGCGGTTCGGGTGTCCACCGAGATGACATTAGGCCCGTAAACATTTCATGCTTACTCTACTCTCGGTTACGGGAGAGGCAGAGAATTTTTTATTCTTAACACGCGAGGTCGCTCTTTCCGAGCAACCTGGCTAGCACGAGCTCCACAGACGGCAGCGCTTGCCATCGCACGGGAGTGGCGCATAGCTTACTCGCTACACCACTGACTGCCCCAGGAGTCTAATGAGAACAACTCCCCAGGGATCTACAGAATGACCAACGCCCCATACATGAGCATTAACCCCTTAACAATGGCTCCGTCATGCCCTTGAGGTGCAGCTTAAGTTTACCCTCCAATCTAAGATTGTGGGCAGCTCTTTGGCGCCCGTTTCTGCGTTTCGCGGCGTCGCCGTTGTCCTTCGTAGCCAGCTTCGCCGTCGGGACAGCGCACGTCCTGGCACCATTTCTCCTGCATGTCCAAGCCTAAGCGCATAGCCGCCTCCGTTTCCGACTGCTAGCGATGAAATAATGCGGATGTTAGACAATGCGGCTGTTAGCGATGAAATAAAAATTGGAGGCTTATCAAGGTTAAGCCCAGTGGATGCGAAGCATGTCCTTAGTGTTTGGAGGCATCTTGACTGCATACACGCCCGGCGCAAAGACGCTGGCGCGGTTGCGGGCACAGAGACTGACGCGACGGCGGGCGCGCGCCGCCTCATCCCTGGCGTGACGTCGCATATTACGTGATGCAGCGATGGCGGCGCCGCCGCCGCGTCGCGCGCGACGGCGCAAGCCGCAGCGTGGAGGCCTCCGCCGGGCGACGTCCGACGGCGCGATATGAGGCCCCATCTGCAGCCGGTGTGACGTCATCACGTGACGTCACATCATGTGATCTCACTTCAAGGTCAATGGTGGCCACCGCCGGGAGGCGACCGAGGCGCGATATGAGGCCCCATGTGCAGCCGGTGTGACGTCATCACGTGACGTCATGTCACGTGACCTACTTGAAGATCAATGGTGGCCACCGCCGGGCGTCGCGCGAAGGCCCGAAACCTACGTTAATATGCTTCGCATAAAATTTTAAAAATAATTTCGCAACAGTGAAGCATCGCTTCTAAGGGTGGGACGCGACGGCGTTAGTGGGTATGGTCTGCAGCTCCTTTTGCCCACTCAGCCACGGACACTGTTTGCATATTATAGAAATCCCACGCGGCCTATAAAAAGAGCTCTTTACCAAGCCGCACGAACGTGGCTGCGTGGGTCGAGTTCCAGGCCAATAACCCAATTTCTCGGGCAATTGGTTTGCTTACTTACATATCCTAATGACCTGTCAGCCGTGTTGTCACTTTCTAATCCGCAGTGTCACGCCGCAACTAGCGTGTGTCGTGGTAAAGTGTGAGGCGTGCCGCTGAAGGGGAGCAGGGGAATGCGCAGACAAAAGGGGAAGGACTGAAAACGGCGTCGCGTGCGAGTGCCGTGCTTCTCGGCCCCAGCGAGTGGGGAATGGTTTCTTCTCGGAAGTCGGTTAGAAACACGAGACGACGACAGGACGGCTGGGGTGGACTGGCGCTGTGCTTGTTTTCGTTCTTGCTAGCTTGCCAGAGCGGCTAACAGTGGAGCGTGTGTTTTAAATTGTTTGTTTCTTCTTGTTGTTATAGCTTCTAGTTAGCCACGGCGGCTTACAGCGAGGCGTGTTTTTTTATAGTGTGTTCTTGTTTTTTTTTGTTTTTGTTTTCCTGTGACATCCTTCGTCTAAACGATGGCGGGAAAGTGTATTGGCTAAAGAGTAAATTTTGGTGGGAGGATTGTCTTTTGTCTGAGGAAGGAGTTTTTGGAAGGAATGTAACGAAATGGGTGCGCGCGAAGGAGAGCACCGAGGTTGGGTGTGTGGCAGCCGGACAGATCGGTCGTGTGTGGCCGGTGGTCGTCCCGGGGCCGAGAGCTTATATTTGGAGATGCCAGTTACTTGAGCGGCGGCCGGACTGGTTGGCCGTGTGTTGGCCGGTGGTGGTCCGGTGTCGTGGAAGTTTGAGGTTTTACTTTTTGTTGAAGCGGAGAGGCCGAAATCTTTTCGGCATATGAAATCAGTTGTGTATATATTTGTATTAAAAAATTTCTTTACGGAAGCCTTCCAAGTGCTTTATCATCCGAAGACCTGCACACCTGTCTGATTTTTCATTTCATTTCATTTATTTGCCTTAAAGGCCCCTTTCGGGGTATTACATAAGGGGTGGGGTAATCAAAAATTGGTACATTTTTTCACGATGACATATGAAGTTCAATGTTGGCGTTGAAGAGTGACGGGCAGGTGATAGCAGCAGCGGAGTGGGAGAGGCCGTTCCAGTCTGACGCGGCTCGTGGAAAGAAGGAGGTAGAAAAGGTTACGGTATGGGCACGTGGACGAGTAACGTGAAGGGGGTGACCAGTGCGATGTGATATGCGCGGCGGAGGTCCGCAGATGTATGGTTCATGGCCGAGTGAGCTGTAATAAAATTTATGAAAAAGAGATCTCACCAGTAGCGAAGCACGTCCCCAGGGTCACTCACGAGACCCGCCCTCTACCACTCCACATCAACCCCAGGACAACAACATCACGAGAGAGAGATGGAAAAAAGTACGTGGCTCGCAGTTTTCTCATTTTTAATTTCTGTTGATACCACAGCCCGACATGTGAGGTCATGACTCCGACAACCAAGCCTGGTTTTTCGCGAGCACCGGCGACGACCGCAACTACGCCATGTTGAGCTCTGGACGGACCGTTAACTGTATCGTGTTAAAACCAAATTGGTCTATGTCGCCTTTTGATAGGTACACGCATGGAATGAAATGCGGAAAGGGCATAGAATATTCCAGCTGCAGTCTCGGAATCTGTCCGCGCCCATGCCAGACTGTCTTCTTCCTGGACAGCGTGGTCAGTGTTCCTTCCTTCCTTCTTGAATTTAAGTCCCGCTACGCCTAGTCACATTGTTTTCCTTGTGCTGGGCAGCTCCCTACTGGACGCGTCAGATAGCGGATGTGCGACAGCAGCCGCCCATTTTTGGGCTGACATAGCAACATGTTCGGCAGCGCTCTTAATCTTTGCGGTCGTTTAATGATACCGCTCCGACAAACATTAGCTCTCAAGTGCTGAAAGAATGAATAAATGAACCAATGAAATATTTATTGAAAGATTTGGGAGGGGAATGTGCGGGTGGGGTTCCTATTCCGGGACTCCAGTGGCTGGCATTGCATCCCGTGGTCTTGCTACCAGGGCTTTTTGGCAATCGACTCCAGAGGTGGACAGGAAAGCCTCCCTCCCCTCAATAGTTTTAATGCATTTGGATCGTTAGGTGGGGTGTTTGGACACGTCCTCACCATATGAGACAGGTCCGACTGCTCTCCGCACAATTAGCATTTGGGGCCATAAGACCTGGGCTTATTAGGTTGAGGAGAACCGTTCTGATTTGAAACGCGCGTAGCTAACTCTGACTCAGAAATTATTTCTTGACTCATCCGGGTGCGTTACATGAATGAAGCAGCATTGTCAGAGCGCATTTCAGCGCACAAAGAACGAGTGCAGCATGATGACGATGTGGACGAGTCATTTCTTTCCGCTTTTTGTGAGCGCTGAGGACTGCACCTGCTGTGCTTCCTGGCCGCAACTACCACGGATGCTTGGATAAGCCTCACCCTCAATTTAAGTAGGCTGATCTCGCTGCCTAGCCGTAACTCGTAATTTAATTCTTTCAACGAAAATCAGGAAGTCTCCACCAGTGAAAGGATATTTGAAGCTTCTGCGCACAGCATTCATGGGGGCCCAGTCCACAGTTTAAGTGGTAACAGAAATGATTCCTCTTTATGGCAAAAACGTTGCCTGGCATTTTGGCGACCAGCACGGCCATCTCGTTCATACTGAAAGCATTTCCAGAAGTAGGTCGTTTTTACTCGTCGGTGCCTCTTTTTTTTTGTTTGAAGCGAAACCACCATGCCACATGGGATTCCGTCACTCTCTCAACTTGATCAATATCTTTGGCGCATGCACGGCGCAGTCAGCGTAGCGCTATCTGCTACAGGCGGGCAGAATTATTCGCTAGTGCGTGGCGCCGTCTGTGGTAGGGACCATGAAAGACTTGAGTCATTAATACGTTTCCTAAAATGCGAGACGAAAAAAAAACAAAGTTGGCAGCACTACACAAAGGCTCGAAGAAGAAAGGAAATCCACGCCCTCGCACCAAGAGTCAGTCCACGGCTGGCCACTCAGCTCCAAGGCTACTGAGCAGCGAGTGCACTGGCATAGCGGTAGGGGGAGGGGCGATAATATCGCACCTTCGCTTAAAACTATGTCTAAAACAGGCCGCCGGTCCTTTCCTCTCTCACTCTCTATTGCGCTCTCCGCCTCTTTTCGAATCCTTAGAGACGCCCATTCGATGGAGCCAGACTGCATGTTCCGCCACCACAGCAGCTTTCTCCATCCTCCCGGCGGCGCTACTGAGCAAGCGCAGTTCATCCTGATGGCACAAGATGGTGCCACAGGCCATTAAGCTGTGCGCAGGCCTTCCGCATCATAACCAATGTGCGGGTGCGCAGTGGACGCACGCGGCACGCGATAGCGGTGGCGTTACGCATTATGCCAAAGGTCTTATTAGAACACACACCCGCTTATTTGCGGGTGTTGTTTCTGAGTTGTTCTTCGCTTAGGAATAGGAATCTCACGACTTCCGCTGGCGTTTGTTCCCATGCATGTGGAATTCGAGGGGGTGGGAGGGGGCCTCTTTTTGTGCTTTGGGTGAATTAGACAAATACAGGTACATTGGAAGCTTCTGGTTCCCCCCCGGTTTCGCCGTTGACTTCGTTGAACCAGCAACCTGTCTTCAAAAGAGTTTGCACGGCTGTTAGCTTAAAGACTGTAGGATTTGCCACGCATAGGCAGCATTTTTTTTTTCAACGTGCTAGTTTACCCGAGCGGTAATAACGGTTACTATATTTTATTATTTAGGTAAGATTTGTGCTGTCCTTTACACTGGTCTTTCGTTTCCTCACCAATTGAAGGCCGGTCTACCGTGGGCAGCCCGTTCCTGTGCACCGTCAGCACACTGTACCACACCTTCGGTCTCCGGCCGCTCGACGGAGTGTGCAGCGTGCTCTTCTACGACTCGCTGTACAAGGACAAAGCAAACAAGCTGCCCGTGGACAAAGACTCTCACGCGGAATTCTTCCTCAATGTGACGGCGCACATGACTCAGACACAAATCGGCATGTCCTTCACAGTCGAGTGAGTTGCACTCCCGATACTTCAGCACCGCACTAGACAAATCTTAGCGCCCTCCCAATGAAAAGTGTTTTACTGTGTTTCACTGTGTTACGACAGAATCGTTGTGGAGGATTTTTCCAATTGAAGCCCAAGGTCGAGCAGGTGCTCTGGTCGCATCTTCTTATTTACTCAAGAAAACTAGCCCCGATGAGACCTTCCTAGAACTTCCAGATATAGTGCTATATAGATATATCTCGCTATGTAGAATGGAAAACACTCCAAAACCACCTGACTAGAAAGAAGTGGACGACGCAATGCGCTATAACTTATTATTTTATTCATTTAGTCGCGAGAATCTACACAGTAAAGTGGGAGGCCATTAAAAGCAAGAAAGGAATATACACGAGGAATGAAAAAACAACGCGGCCAGAAAAATTTAACGATTACCTTGCAGTTCGTAGAAGTTATGTGAAGAAATAATCTCCTTTCCCAGGAGACATACGGACAGAATGCTTGTGAAATTAGGGTGTCAGTAATTATTAATCAGCTAGATCTCCCTTGCTCACGAGTTTTATATCTTTTGAAGACGCCGGTATTATCACGATTAGGAGTGCAGGCTTTTCTATGCAAAGCCTTTTGATATACGGCTAGAACGGCACCTATGCCGGTACCCGTTTCTAGCGGCACGGGGAGCTCGCGTGGTCTTTCGTGCAAGGTCTTTAAGGGAGTAATTACTTACTGACATCCACCCAAGCGTAGATATACGGCTACTAAGGAAAGCTATACAGCTTTCTCAGAAACTTCGCAGTTAAAGAAAAATTCGTCCTGGTCCGGGGTTCGAACCCGGGACCACCGCTTCACCGTTGCAGTCGCTCTACCAATTGAGCTCACCGGGACGGCAAGCTTATGGGACTGCAAGCTTAGGTTTTTAAAATGAGCGCACGGGCAGTAATCTGGCCGTATATTGCTAGTCTTTCAATTTTGACACCTTTGTCTATATTCGGTAGCACCCGCTTCCTCAATGTATAAAGAGAGAGATCTTTAAAAATCTGATGGTTCCGCAACAAGACCTTTTAAAGATGAGCACGCCGTTCAATCCGATTTCGAAGAGAACAAAAACGCATTTTTAAGGCACAAGCCTTACTAGCCCCATAACGACAAAAGCCGACAGCGTGTGTTAGCGTGTGTACTCGGAGATGGGACAGACAATAATAGCGACGGCAACAAAATAGGATGACGTCCCCAAACGGCCGCAGGACACAGAGAGCAAGCGGCGCGGACATAACGAAAACAAAGCTATAGCCATGTCTACAATTCATGGATACATATTTTGGATATTGAAAACTTGTAAGGTACTGTATTAGAAATATTGAATATATTGATCCATTCTTCCGATATGTAGAAAATATTTCTTGTATATTGTTTCCATCGCTCGCATCGAGCAGTTGAGACTACCATAAAAAACAAAGGGGAGCGCTCTTGATGACAGAAAAAACGTTGATAGCAAAAAAAATGCAAGCCTACCGACGGGAGATATGCAGATATGTTGATTGTTCTATTGAAATCTTACAATACATGAAAAAGTTGCGCTATTGAACTGCTTCTGGTTCAGAATTGTTGTGTATGCACATTCGTGTAGGCTACTCAGACAGTGTTTACACAAGACAGCCCTACGTGTTTCCTCTTTCCTTTTCAGATACGTCGAGCAGGAATACCAGACGCAGACTTTCGACGCCGGCCTGGACGAACTTTGGGAGCGCAACATATCGCACGTCGGCATTCTGAACGCCTCTCTCAACTACACTCGTCCCGGCATGGCGCTCGAAATTCTGAAGTTATTTGACCACAGGCTTGCGGGGATGTTTTTTTTTCTCTCTAATGTCGAAGCCAGTCGAAATATGATGTCCACAGAATACCCAGCGCTATAAGTGAAATACGGAACCATGCCTTGCCGTTTCCGTCTCGTCGGGCGCTGGAAGCGTTTCTGCAGTGTTTTATAGAGCTGAACATATTTAACGAATAATTCATTATTGCCGCTCTTCTTCATCCCGAGTATTAATGTGTTAAGATTAGTGGGGTCATTGCAAGCGGAAATGAAGAGCGCCGTTTGTGATTAGCGAGCTATAGCTGCTCATCTGCCACGGTGGCAATCTGTCCACTAGGTTTGGTTTATGGTTCATGGGGGTTTAACATCACAAAGCGATTCAGGCTATGAGGAACGCCGTAGTGAAGGGCTCCGGAAATTTCGACCACCTGGGGTTCTTCAACGTGCACTGACATCGCAAAGTACGTGGGCCTCTAGAATTTCGCCTCCATCGAAATTCGACCACCGCGGCCGGTGTCGAGCCCGCGTCTTTCGGGTCAGCAGCCGAGCACCATAACCACTGAGCCATCGCGGCGGCCCGCCCACAAGGATGCTAATTTAGTTTGCTATTTATACTCTGACTGCAGCATATTACTGGCGCTAAAAAACACACAAAGGACAGCGAGGAGAAACACACAGGACAGACGCTGTCCTGCTTTCCTACTCGCTGTCCTTTGTGTGCTTTTTAGCGCTAGTAATATGTCGCAGTCAGTGAATCAGAAGCACCAACCAGCCCTAATTTATTTTTTCACCTCTACCTATATGATTCTAGTGAACTACCTCGGGTTTAGCAAACCTTAGTACGCCACCTAGGATATAACGAACTTTATTGAGTTAACCTATATTATACAGAACGTATGCGCGCCACCTCAGGCGTGATGAATTTTCGTGTGTAAATCTCAGATATAACTAACTTTTACGTCTTAACCTCGCATATACATACGGCTGTAGCGGAGCAGCTGCCGGTGCGCGCCCCCTTGCGCTGTCGATGAGCGCCCTTGCTACACGCCACTGTGCCTAGCGTTTCCCCGTAACAAGAACACCACGGCATTCGTCTGCAACCTCATCCGCATCTACAATGGGGTCTGCTCGTTGGACAACACTGTTTAACCATGTTACGAGGAATTGTTCCGTGCTACCAGGGATCGATTAAGAAATGTTTCTCTCGGATATACCGCACCTAATCTTGACACCTCGGATGTAAGGAGCAATTATGCATTAACCTCAGATATAACAACCATTTGTGTGTTAACCTGATATATAACAAACCTGTGCGTACCAACTCAGATATAACGAACTATAGTGTGTCCTGTTTCGTTATAATGAAGTTTTTGCAGAAGACACATTCAAAATATCTACCGAGAATAGCCTAAGAATTTTTTTCCCATACAGTTCAGTAGCCGCTCTTCGCTTAAGTATTTTGTTAACGTAGACAAGCGACGTAATCATTATAATGCAATCATCATGAGATCTTCGAAAAACTTCCCAGATTTCCTTGAAGGTGATATTTGCTTACCGTGGGTGGCCTCATTTAAGGATGTCCCAAAATGACCGTTACGCCGTGAGCGCACTTTCACACTTTTCTGCAGCTCCATTGGCTCCTTTAATTGTTGCTGCTGGCGTTATCTAAGCATTGCACTTTTGAAGTGTAGGCGCTGCTTTAAGGTGTTTGAGAAGAGATAATTTCCTTGCCATATTTGTGGTTGTTATGTTTTTCCTGCAGAAAATGGACATCTACCTCAAAACCAAGGGCGCAGGTCGGCATGTATTTACATCGCTTGGTGTCACCCCGAATAACCCGTTTTTCGGCTTGTTCGGCGACCTTATGCTGTGAGTTTCACTGCGTCACATCATGCAAAGGGCATTTTTCTTGTCGTAGTGCTGCTGAAATCTTCCAAATATGACAACACTTTAACGAGTGATTGGCGCTGCCTGAAAAAGTTGTGTGTAAGAGGGGTAGGGCAGAATAATGTTTTAAGGTACTTTAGACTGCTTTGGTTTTCGTCTCCCGCAGGAACACATTCGTTCCCGACGTCTTCGTAGCGATCGGTCACATTTCCTTCCCGGACAACGTACTGCCCAACTGCAGAATCATGCCACCGGCCATATCAAAACTGCCGTCCGGCTTCCGTCTTCCGTACGGACATAGTTTGGTGAGGACTTTATACCTCGATCTTGACCACATTTCCTCGTGTATGTGTAGTTCACAGTGAGGGGGCACAAAAATCGTTCTTATGAAAGCGTCCACTCCGCCGATATTTTGTTCATGCACGCCAGATGTGATACCGTCTGCCCCTACTGTGATGTTACATATGAGTGAACATGGACTCAATGAAGTGTAAAACATAGAAGACACTACTTGAAATCCTGCTCCGGGGTATCTGCTCGCAAAGGTATTTTGCGTGAAAGACTAAGACGTAACGTAACAAGATAACATCAGATTTCACCTAACACTGTATCGTAAATAAGATCCCAGAAGGCGCCACAGAGCAGGGGCATATATACAATCATATATCACAGGAACAGTATCTGCCATCCCTGCAAACCAGCATGGAGCAAGTTTGTTTAACGGGCTATTGTTGTCATTCACATAGTCTCTGATGCAGTTCCTGCACTTCCTACCTGTCTTCAATATATTCACTGTAGACGGCACATCGGGGCTGCCCCCCCCCCCCCCTCCGGCGGAAAACCACAGCCGACTTTTCCTCTCTTCCCTTTCCTCTCTCATTTTCCTATCTTCTTTCTCGCAACTCTGATGTCTCCTCCTCTCTTCCTGGCTTTTTCTTTTTTCCCTGCGGCTAGAGTTAGCCTTGTCTGGCTAGCTACACTGTGTTACGCCATAATGGGTTATATTTAGGATGTACAGCTGGAGTTCGTGGAGCTAGCTTGCAGCTTCTTCTCTGAACCCCTCCTTCGTTGGACTTCACGGTGAGCAGCTGGTACCGTAGCAGAGGAATATGCACATTCTTTGGTGCCTCGTATTTCATCAAACGATCTCCACTTCCGAAGACAGCAATGTAGTTCACAGTGGAAGTCCAGAAAAATCTGCAAGTAAAATATCCCAAAGAGTAGTTTATAAATGTCTTAAAGGAACCCTGAGTCGCCGTAACATGGCGAAACTGGCTAGCAGTGATTTTCACCCAGAGATCCATGACAAAGTGGAAGCTCCTAAAGTTTCCAACATTCTGTCATTTCGGAACGTACGTGTCTCCATAACACCCGATCAGGTTGCTAAACAAGGTGCGACCTCAGAAATAGGTTTCCTGGATGTCACCTGAGAGAAAATCCTGGATGGCCTCGCTAATAAAAATGTCACCAAAGTCCAAAAAATAAAACGAATATAGCAAAGAATTTTCAACCAAGCACCTTGTTTTGAGTTTAATTGTTAAAAACTCCCTGACCAGACCGAAGCGGGGAGCGGGATGACTGCAGTGCTTCTTACATCCAGAAAAGTGGAGGTTGTTTCAACTACCAAAAATTTGGCAATGGCTCCGAGAGGTGCCGTAGCTAGCAAAACTGCTCTAAATCAGATTGAAATCAACATGGTGCTGAAAACTGCGAAGCAGCACCCGCTGCCCTAACTGTGAAGGGGTGCATTCTTGCCACTCCTGGAATTGCCCATTCCCGTAACTAGTCTATCATCAGAATCGTCAGCCAGACTACGCCAACAGCAGGAGAAACGTCTCTCCCATATCTCTGGGATTAATCACCTCATGTGCCAGCTCCGCGCAATAGTTTTTACGTCGACACAATGAAACCCCGCCTTAAAGGTTGGAAAATAGTCCTTATGTGCACTTAGTACTGAAGATAATGCCCTTACCGAAACACCTCTATTGCTCCGTAGTTAAACTGTGTGTTTCCAAGACAGTTTCCAAAAATACACCAAAATAGATGAGGCCTTCGTTACTGAGCTTTCAAGATATATGTAAAGAGTTAGGATTAATAGATGGCCTGCGTAAAGTTGCTCGAAAACACTGCCACCACGGTAGAGACTTGGCGCTGCATGTGACTTCACATTTACACATTTTCGCAGAAAACAAACACAACATGAGCACGTACCACAGGAATATCTAACTCTTGAAGAAAAATTTGACCGACGATTAGATAGTCGCCAATACGAAATTTGAGCACAACTCACCACACGCAACCTGCCACCGATGGCAGACGGCATTTACGCTGCTAGCCACCCTCCGAGGTCTTCCCATGGCAGCCACCTTCAGGCTGTCCATTCCTCTACGCTCTCACCCCGGCAGGGGGCGTTGTGCTCTGCTACTACCTGGGCATTATAGGGCATTATGAGGGTACAACAAATATGAAGTACTGAAAGGAATTTGGAAAGGAATAATGGTGCCGGGACTTACTTTCGGCAATGCGGTTCTGTGCTTAAGGGCAGAAGTTCAGTCGACATTAGACGTAAATCAGAGAGCTGTTGGAAGATTAACACTAGGTGCCCACAGCAAAACCACAAACGAGGCAGTACAAGGGGATATGGGCTCGGCATCGTTCGAAGCACGGGAAGCTAAGAGTAAAATACTATATGAAGAACGGCTGAGGAAGTCGGACGATAACAGGTGGGCAGCTAAGGTATTCAAATATTTATGCAGAAAGAGCGCCCACTCACAGTGGTGGAAAAGAACTAGAAAACTAAACCAGTAAGTATGCAGGTCATGAGGACGGAGAAAGAAAGAGCATTAAACGACAGGTTAAAAACGCGGAAGTTAAACATTGGATTAATTCAATGGAAACGAAACATAGTGTAGAACTATATCGATACTGGAAAAGGCAGATCAGCAAAGAATTTTTCTATGATAACTCAAGAGGCAGTGTTCTACTCTTTGAAGCTAGGTAAGGGTGTCTTAGAACGCGTAGCTACAAAAAGAGATTTAACGAAGAAGATGACACATGTACAGTGTGTGGTAGATCTGTGGAAACAATTGAACACCTCATACTCAAATGTGATGGTATCCATCCGGATGTCGATGCAGGCACAGTCACTCTTCCTGAGGCCCTAGGGTTTAAAGATAACAATGGTCATGTAAGTAAATCTGCAGTGGAAGTTAGCAAAAAGCGATTGTAGGATTGGTGGCTGAAAAGCACAGATGTGACATAAGGTTAGAAGTGTAGGAAACCGTAGGTAAAGATCATGGCGAATCTTAATGAGAATTGACAACACAGTTGAACAAAAATAAAGAAAAAAAAGCTGAGCATGGTGGCAATTGCCACCACCCCGTTTCAAAGGGGGCGCTCCTATCCATCCATCCATACATACATACACCTGCTACGATTGCCAGGTGGCGTGCTACGCCAAATATACCTAGGGTGGCTTGATATGCGCTCGCCCCCGCTTTCAGGGTGGGGACACCCTTTGTACCACCCCGCGCCACCGTTTTCCCCTAGCCCCCTAGCAGCGGCATGTTGGGTCCCACGCGATGGTCGCGTACAGGGTGCTTTGCGTGTGGAGTGGTTTGTATGCACTTGCCTAGCAACTGTAGCTATGCGACTGAACCAGAAATATGCAGTACATAGTTGTTCCGCTCGTAGCAAGAACATTCTGACACTTTTGAGTGTGTATTATGCACGGTGCAATCCCTCAGACTACACGGAAATCGAAAAGTTATGACTGAGTGCTTTGTTCCATAGTCGCTGGCTGAACTGAAAAAGGACAATGGTTATGTTGTTATCCTAGAGAGCGGTAGTATAGACTATATTAAGTTCGCCGAATTCCATAGAATTATGCTGCTTTTGTTGCTTGAGCGTAGGGACTGTTCACAATTCCCCAAGCTTCTACAGCATTCAAGCTGCGCGCAGGATGACCTGCCATATATAAAACTTTTGCCTAGTTAGCAACCACTACTTTTTCAACATTCTCCGAGTTGCCTTTGTCTTATTACTGCACCATATGAGAAAAATTTCATGTAGCAAAGGCAAATTTTTCTTCCAAGCGGTCCGTTTTCTGACTGCTCTGGAGTGAAAGGTGACGACACGTCTGAAACGAAATGGTCATAAGTTCTGAAGTGCTTTTCTTTATTGGCTGGTACCGCCAAAAAATTATGCAGATGGTTGCGTTTCTCTGTGGATGGTGTGGACTACACGTAGACTGATGATGCGATGCGACGACGTCTTCCTAATTCGTAGTGGAAAAGTGGGTTTATTCAAATACAAATTTAGCCTAATAATTAATTTTTTTCCTTTTGAAACATGAAGAAAATCATTAAAATGACGGATTTGCAAAAAATACCAAAAAATCAGCCCCTGATGAAAAATCATTAAAATGACGGATTCGCAAAATGATGACTACTACTTTTGAAGCCCATTGTCCGCGCCAGGCTAAACTAACAAAGAGGATTCGGAGGAAGACAGGCCCCCTTACTAGCTTCCGCGGAACCGTCTGGTCCAGTTGCCAAGATATGCTGACTTGCTGTCTCACACGACTGTTTGACATTTAAGCGAGAACATTTCTGAAAAGGAAGTATTACATGATTTGAGTCATTACACTGAGTGCATCTTTCCCATCCATTTATTTTTCATGCTATTTTTTTTTCAGAATGACTCAATCACCCTTCTACGACTCGTCGCCCAGGCCACCAGTTATCCTTACCTGGCACTCTCTTTCAACCTGCCGGCTCGCCTGTACTACTATCTATATGACACGGTCATGACTAGCATAGGCATAGCTGGCGCTGGCCCGTTTACCCCATGCAATACGAGTCGGTACGAGCAGCCGCGTCGGCAGCCGTGTGGACAGACGCGTAGGCAGCCGTGTCGACAGACGCGTCGGCAGATTTGTCCGCCTGTCGGCGCCACTGCTTAAAAAGAACCTGCGCCGAGGGCGGGAATCGAACCAGGGCCTTTGGCATTTGAGCGTAGACGCTACCACTCCGCCAAGAAGGCTCAAGGTTCCAGCACGAATAAAGGCGCATCTAGTGAATGCAGGGGTTTCATAAATAAGATATAAGGAATAAAGTCCAGGAAATTAACAAAAAAGTAAAAATAAAAAATAAACAATAAAAACAATAATAATAGGAAAAGGAGCAAAAAAAATATGAAAAATAAAGAGTAAATAAAAACAAACAGTTCGCCAGGAAACGCTTTCGCCTTGCAGCACTTTAGAGATCCAAAGTGCCTCCTGAATTTTTTCTTTCGCCTACATAGAAAAGGCGCCGCCGTGGACGTGCTCTTGAGCTTGAATTGTGCATCGAAATTATTCTCAAATGAAGCTAAGCATTGCAACAGCATGTTAAAAAAATTAAAACAAAACACTTGAAATGATGTTCTTCGTTGCCGTAATTATCTGTGAAGTTGAATAGCAGCACGATCTTGGAGCTGCTCATCTATCAGATGTGAACTTCGTGGTAAGGACATCCGCGAAACGAGCCATACGTGAACATGTCGTGTCGATTCGTCTACTATCTAGAAGAGTACAGCCGACTAAAGAGTAGTAAAAGTAGAATACAGAACTCTCCGGGTTTGGCTACGACTGTATGGATGATTTGGTGCTAAATAAGGCAGCTGCAGGAAAGAAAATGATAGGTTTTGCGCTCAGAGAAAAGAAAGCACTGCTGGTCCAGGAATAAAAAAAAGCGCGCTTTAATCAAGAAGAAAAAATGTGCTTGGACAGGGTGTGCGCAGTGAAGACAAGATAGCCGATGGTGGTTAAGTGTAACGGACTGCATTCCAAGATAAGACAACATGGAAGGGGGCGGCAGCAATTGATATGGGCGGATGACACAAAGTTTGCGGGCATAAGATTGCCGCGGCTGGCACAGGACAGTTAATTGGCGAGATGTGGGAAAGGCCTATGTTCCCGCCATGGACGTAATCAGGCTTATAATGATGATGACGATGAATGGGACGATGATGAAAGAACAGCTTCTCATGTCACTTCTCGCCGGAGAGGGTGAGACAGAAATATCTTGTGACATTGCGTCATGTTTGCTTCCTTGGCGCTCAGCATGTCGACGTATTCCAAATCATGCCGTTGGCAGCGGAATGTCTTTCTTTTCGCGCTGCAACTGTGCTCTGGCAAACTCAGTGCCCTGAAGACCGCTTGTTCAGTCGTCTACACGCATGTCTAGAGCGGTAAAGCGGTGCCATCCGTTGTTCATTTTGACAATCGCCGCTCCCTAGCGGGCCCAATAGATATAATAGAAATTAGGAGTTAAACACGCTCCATGCCAATATGCGTGATGCTATCTCGTTTCGAGGCATATGCTGCTCGTAAATGGCGTCAGTATGCTCCCCGGCGCAGCATCCAAGCTCTTTAGGCAAGTCTGCGGACGCCTGTACAGGGGCAGTAATAAGATTGCCTGCCTTACACTCTCTTTGGCCATCTATAAAGACTCGCCACTGTTAGCCGCCGCGGTGGCTCAGTGGCTATGGTGCTCGGCTGCTGACCCGAAAGACGCGGGTTCGATCCCGGCCGCGGCGGCTGGAATTTCTTTGGAGGAGAAATTCTAGAGGCCCGTGTACTGTGCGATGTCAGTGCACGTTAAAGAACCCCAGGTGGTCGAAATTTCCGGAGCCCTTCACTACGGCGTCTCTCATAGCCTCAGTCGCTTTGGGACGTTAAACCCCATAAACTAAACTAAACTCGCCACTGTTACTTCAGTTCAGAAGTCAAGAGATATGTAAAACGCAGCACACAAAGGAATCTTTGCATTTTTAAACGTATCCTTCATGTTATCAAAAGGCTTTTGTTTCGCACCAGGTTTGCAAGCGGCTGAGCATAAAATACTTCGAGTGATAATCAGAACGCATGGCAAGCCCCAGCTGCATTTTTGACATTATCTGTGGAATTTAGTTTTAAACACAAGGCGATTATTCATCTGTTGGTGATAAAGGAATCATTTTATTTATTTATTTATTTATTTACCCTAAAGACCCAGAAGAGGGCATTACATAGGGGGGGAATGATTAAAAGAAAGCACACATAACAAATCAACTCATAACAAATGATGGTAAATATACAGAAGGCAGAGTTTGGGTAACATTTGGTTAAGTGCAGTATAACACATTGAAACCGCAAAATTCAACACGTTCAAACGAGTAATAATTAGGGCAAAATAAGTAACTAAAAATACAATGGCACACAAAAGAGGCTCCGGAGCTGTTCAGCACACAAGAAATGGCAAAGCAAAAAAAGGACCGCCAAAAAGTCATGGACACGGTAAATCATCTAGCACTCTATGACGCATTTTCTGTGTTCAAAAATGTTAGTAAAGCTGTTTGAAACGATGATAATTCAGTATGGCCGACAATGCTGGATGGCATTGAGTTCCATTCATTAATTGACAAAACTAGCGGTGACTTCTGATATTTTAGTGTGCGAGCGAAAATCGGACGTACCTTATGCGCATGATCCAGGCGAGCTGAACAATGAGGTGCAGGAAGGATATGATTTCGGGAGAACGGCGTTTCGCTATAGTATAAGGTGTGAAATAATGACAACCGGGCGAACTGTCTACGTGTAGCAAGAGGTTGAAGATTGATGGCTTGCTTCATTGCTGATACGCTTTGATGACGTGAGTAGGATGACAGTATGAATCTGACGGCTTTATTTTGTACTGCTTCTAGAGCATTTGTAAGAATCGCGTGGGAGGGGTTCCATATAACAGAAGCGTATTCAACAGACGACCTGATAAGCGTTGTATAAGCGCTGTGCCGTGTTTCAGCGTTCGCAAGGGGTAGACGGCGTTTCAAGAGACCAATTTTTTTTAAAGGCTTTATTAGTTTTGTATTCAATGTGAGCATCCCAGGTTAAGTTCTGACTGAAAAACACTCCCAGATATTTTATACACGACACGGAGTCAATTCCACTATTATTTAACCGGTAATTATTCTGTGATGTTTCTGCTACGCTAGAGAATCTTACATGCTTAGTTTTGCTGACATTGATATCCATCTGCCACGTTGAACACCATTCAGTTAGTTCTGTTAGATCTGATTGGAGAGCTAGTGCATCAGTCGGGGTGGTTATCTGCCTGTATATTACGCAGTCATCTGCGAAAAGCCGTATTGATGAAGTAATATTAGAGGCTATGTCGTTTATATAAATTAGAAAAAGTAATGGCCCTAATACTGAGCCCTGCGGGACACCGGATAATACGCGAGTGGGTTTAGAAATGAGGTTCTCAATTTTGACCGACTGGTAACGATCGGTTAGGAATTGCTCGATCCATGTAGTTGTTTTGTCGTCGAGCTGTAAATTTCGGGTCTTCAGTAGTAGGCGTTTGTGGGCAACACGGTCAAAAGCTTTTGTAAAGTCAATGAAAATGGCGTCTGTGAGATGAGACATGTGTACGGATTGATGAAGGTCAGTCACAAGCTCAAAGAGTTGTGACTGGCATGATCGGTTTTGCCGGAATCCGTGCTGGTTCTCGAGAAGTAAGTTATTTAGGTTCAGATGGTTCATGATGTGGGAAAAGAAGATATGCTCTAGTAGTTTGCAGCAGATGCAAGTAAGTGAGATAGGCCTGAAGTTGTTTGGATCGGTGTTACTTCCTGATTTGTGTACGGGAATGATGTGTGCTTGTTTCCAGTCGTCCGGGAGCTGTCCTGTATCCAGAGATTGTTGAAATATCAGCGCGAGCAAACCAGATGATTCGTGACATGTTAGTTTCAGAATCTTTGTACTGATCCCATCGGGTCCTGGGGCCTTTTTTAGTTCTAGCTTGTCGATTGCGGGGGCGACGCCATTTGTTGTGATAGTAATAGGTGCAAATTGAAACCTTACGTATGCTGGAGAAATGGGCGGTAAATTATCAGTGGGGAGTTCTTTTGTGAACATGTCACTAAAAGATTTGTTGAAGATTTCGGCGCACTCGTCTAACGGTAAGGGCGAGCCCTCTCCTGTAGTTAGTGCTGGTGAAATGTTGCTGCTTTTAGGATTTACAGTGCGCCAAAACTTTTTGGGATCACTTTTTAATAGTTTCGGAAGTGTGTCGTTATAGTATTTTTGTTTTTCTTCTTCGAGTTTTCTTTCAGTAAGCGCAGCAATTTCCTTATATTTCATCCAGTCGAGTGGTGCATTAGTTCTTGAAGCTCTTCTGTATACCCTCTTTTTTCTGTTTAAGTACCTTTTGCATTCGTTAGTGAACCAGGGATCATTTATTCGGTTTGAGACTGTGAATTTGGGAACGCATATCTTCTCAAGTTCTTTTAATTTATCGCGAAATAAGCACCAGTTTTCATTCGTAGTACGTTTAGTGAAGTCGTGGCGGAAATCAGCTGCAAAGCTTGTTAGAATGCTATTCATTTTAGGTATATCTGCACGTGCGTAATCCAGTATCTCTTTGCTGATCCTTGTGTTATCAGGGCGAGGCAAGCTGAAGCGGCAGTGAATAATCTTGTGGTCGCTGATTTCCTCCAGCACAGAAGCGGACGCATGGTCAGGATGGATGGTGAAAACTAGATCTAAGGTATTATCGCCACGTGTGGGTTCACGAACCAGCTGAGTTAGTTGATAAAGTTGCATCAGATTGAGAAAGCAAATACATTCGGCTCGGTTATTATGATGGCTGACAGAATAATCCAACCAGTTGATAGAAGGATAGTTAAAATCTCCGCACAGGACAAGAATTGATTTGGGATGTTTAAGTGTTATCTGCTCTAAGGCTTCATTCAGGGAATCAGTAAAATCAGATGCAGAGTCAGGAGGTCTGTAAAGAACTCCTAAGATAATTCTTCTAGTTCCAACATGTGCCGAGACCCAAATCATTTCCAGTCCTGTGTCAATAGGTATAACAGTCGGGCGAAATTCCTTTTTTATTGTTATGAATACTCCTCCCCCTCGAGAACCGATCCTATCTTTACGAAAAATTTGAAACGAAGGCGGAAATGACAATTCAGAGTCGGGGATGTCGTCCGAAAGCCAGGTTTCAGTGCCGACAATGACATCCGCGGAACATGTGTAGATGAATGAATTGAGAACGTGAAGTTTCGGTATTATACTACGGAAGTTTGCCAAGAGAACCGAAACGTTATTGGTGTCCATGTGTTTACTATGGCCGGGCGGGGGAAGTCAGTCTGAAATTTTTTTGGTTGTTCTTCGCTTGGCTGAGAGTTGGTTTGGCTGGTTTCGGCCGAAGCTTATTCGTCTCGTTCTGTGCTCGGTCTATTTTGGCGTATTTCTACGACACTGCCAGTAGCTGCATCATACATAAAGGTACTCCCCCGAAAATGCAATTTGTTGAAGCGTATGCGGAAACGTTCCTTTTCGTCCCGATTTGTCTTGACGAAGTCTCGCAACTTCTTGCGCGCTAACTGAATCTTGGGAGAGAAGTCCTCCTCCAGCCATACTGTCATTGATTCCAAGTCCTTCAGTTTGTGAGCGTTGCGCAAAGCCTCTGTTTTTGTTTTAAAGTTGAGAAATTTCACAATTAATGGTCTGTTAATTCCTGAGCGGCGCTGTCCTATACGATGAGCACGTTCGATGTCAGTGACGTTTAAATCGAGGTGGGTGGAGAAGAAATTCTTCACAATACGTTCAGATTCGGCAAAACCCTCCTGTTCTTCTTCGGGGAGGCCTTTGATGAGCAGATTGTTTCGTCTCATGCGGTTATTCATGTCGTCTACTACATCTGCCAGCTCTTCACTTGTTTTTGCGATGCCCAACTTCACCGCCTCGACATTGTTCCCAATTTCGGGGACACTTCCGATGTTCTGTTCAATGTTTTTAACCCGCGTTTTTATGCTGATTATGTCTTTTTTGATTGCAGCTAGGGTGGCTGTGGTTTCACTATGGCATTCACTGATGAGAGCTAAAACGTCGTCCATCTTTGGACCAGGGTTTGCCTCGACATCCCCAGAACAAAGCAGTAACAGTGAAAAAAGAGTAAGCAGCACCACAGACGGTCTTGGGCAAAGCACGCGGATTAGTCCGGGTGCCCCTCTCCAGCCACAACCATGAGTGTGATCACGACGCTGGTGAGCAAAAAACGTGCCAATGCGCGCTCGGTACGTACACACATCGATCCCCATTAAATAAAAAGCAGGAAACCAAGGGAAAGCAAATCACAGAATCACGAGTCAGTTGGGAATCAATGGCCACAGACTTATAGTTCAAAGAAACGAAATGAATAGGGAAAATTCCTACCTACGACAGCAAAAAGCACGTCTTAGTTGGTGAACAGCGTGGCCACGATTCCCGAGGCGGCGAAGGCGATCATCCCTTTTTGTAGTAGAGTGGCGTTGTCTTCGATGTTACGTCACAGCTTTTATCATGCATGCGTTGTCGTTGCGTGATCTGGCGAGGGCCGTGCGGCTGCTCCTTCGACGACCAGGGTCAATCAGCAGATGGGCAGCACGGCGCGAAGCGATCCTACGACAGCAAAAAGCACGTCTTAGTTGGTGAACAGCGTGGCCACGATTCCCGAGGCGGCGAAGGCGATCATCCCTTTTTGTAGTAGAGTGGCGTTGTCTTCGATGTTACGTCACAGCTTTTATCATGCATGCGTTGTCGTTGCGTGATGTGGCGAGGGCCGTGCGGCTGCTCCTTCGACGACCAGGGTCAATCAGCAGATGGGCAGCACGGCGCGAAGCGATCCTACGACAGCAAAAAGCACGTCTTAGTTGGTGAACAGCGTGGCCACGATTCCCGAGGCGGCGAAGGCGATCATCCCTTTTTTTAGTAGAGTGGCGTTGTCTTCGATGTTACGTCACAGCTTTTATCATGCATGCGTTGTCGTTGCGTGATGTGGCGAGGGCCGTGCGGCTGCTCCTTCGACGACCAGGGTCAATCAGCAGATGGGCAGCACGGCGCGAAGCGATCCTACGACAGCAAAAAGCACGTCTTAGTTGGTGAACAGCGTGGCCACGATTCCCCTCATCATCGATTCCCATCATGATGAAATCCTAAAGAGGGGGGTGGGGGTCGCATTGGATGCTGTCTACTTCATGCAACGCATTTTTTTTCCATCGTTGTATACTTTATCTGGCTGTAGCGCATTTCCTTAATGCTGCAGTGCAGTATCTGGGTAGGCATTTTTATTCTTAGCCTTGGCCTTTGTAGGCGATGTCACATTACGTGATGATCTGTGACTGGCACCTTAAGGTATAATCCCACAATTATGCTGTCGATAGAGTGTTTTGCATATCTTTACTGCTCCACTGAGAAGTGACGGGAATACTTTTCAAACGCATGGGTGAATCTGTTAGGCACCTCTATGTCTTTCTTCTGTGGAAATCGGTTTGTCTAATTACCGATATTTCTTTGGGTAGCACGCCATGTGTGGTCACGAGTCTAGGCGGGCCTAGGATAACTGCAATCCCGGAAGAGAGAGGAAGTTGGGTTGAAGGAGCAGCAGAAATTGTCTCTACGCACACAAAATGAGAACAGAAGCTTAGTTCACTAATTTATGTGTAGTACTAGCCAGCTTGAGCTTCGCATGAGGCAACTAGGTGTGTCTGCTTTACCGCGCTTAGGTTCGAAGTCACCCTTATGCCATGTTTCGCGCCAAACATTTCAATCTACATTACCGAAGGAGTCTCCGCGCTTTATACGGCAGCTAACAGAGTGCACAAGTGCTGCTAGCGTGTTGGAAACATATGCTTTGAACGCAATAGGTGTTCTAAAGTGGCAGGCGAAAAGATCCACGCTTCTGCAGTTACTCGCTACTACCACTATTCCTCTCAAGTTTCTCTGACGGCGGTGGCTGTGGAGTTAATTTCTAGCGGTTACATTCAACTTGCTTAGAGCATCATTCATTAAAATTCTATTCGATTAACAATTACTTTGTACCGACAACACCTTCCTTCACGCAAACGTCTCGTGCACTGGCGACCAGCTGAGGATGGTAAAGAATCTCGAAGTAAAGAAATTGAGTCGTGCCCTCGGGATCCTTCCGTTTCTTATTCTGACTCCGCTCTAAACTATTCATTCAACTTCCAAGATGTGCCCGAGTTCCGGAGACCGGGGTTGGGATAACTACCGCTATAACAACGACCTGCATGTGTCATTGACATACAACTCAAACGAAAAGCAGACAATGACATTCGACAGTGAACGGGCACTGCGGGTCAAGGTAAGCATTTATTTTTTTTCTTCTGATTACGGAAGTATTATATTTGCAGGAGCCTTCCCGTCCCCTCTTATGAACATGTACTGCAAGTTCGTATTGATCCTCCTCCATGCTCGTTGATTCGTGACAGACGCAGCGTGCAGAAATACCTTAACAACAAAAGTACGTGCAACCTCTATGTCTCTATCAGACCGAACTATCCCAGTGAACGCGTTTATACAGCAGCAAATGATATGCCGTGCGCTCCATCGGCACCTCTCCGGCTTCAGTTAAAAAGCAGGTCACGGTCTTCCCTGCTTCGATGCGGCTCATTACATCTTGTATGGTGTGTTAGTCAATGACTGTGACATATTGTTGCTAATCAGCCTCGGCTTAACTACACCGCCAAGATTCTGCGGCGGCGCACATTATCCAGAGAGTGGCACCCTCTTCGGTTCAGGCTTGACTGAGTTCCTGGCACTACCTATAGGACGTGAACATTTGATTACTATGAGGTCAAGGCAATCAGCAGTATTATTAGTAGTGCACAAGATCAGGATACTATTGCGTTGGCCTTCATTCGCTCTTGTGACTGGCGGAATTTCACTTCAAACATTTGGTATTCTTTTCTGCATAAAGTATGGTATTCTTGCATATCAATTGATTAAAAGGCGTAGATGATAAGAAACTTGCTGCCTTTTAGATAAGTACCATTGCTAGTTATTCTGGCCAATTAAAAACGTCAAAAAGAGCTCAATTTCAGAGCGCAACAGAGTGCGCTTTTTAATCTTGCGCGAAAGAATCTCCTCCTACGCGCTGCGTCGATCCAAACGCCTTCTCTAGCTGTCAATGAGGTGCTATGTCCCATCTCATCGATGGCATGGTCGTCCTCAAGAGTTTGGGCCCTTTGTGCTTTCGCGTGTACATGCTAAACAATGTCATATTCTTCTTTGTTCCTGGTGAATCAGCTTTTTTTTGGTTCGTACCCACCCACCCGTACGAAGGCGTTCCTCAAAATTTCTGAATGGCTCATAACTACCTTCTATGATACAGGCGCCATGACAGCGTTAAGAAAAGAATTCTTTTAGCCCGAGCCATAAGAGACACTGCATCGTTAGAAATACGCAAAGCAAAAAAGTCAAACCAGAAAAAAAACGTATTCTGAAAGTAGTCCGATGGATAAGAACTAAATTTTTTTATGTGTGTATTTGGGTCATTCGGTATGATTTCGTGCTGTAGATTTAGGAAACCAACCTGGAGAAAACGAAAAGACCATTACGCATATCCCGTTTTTGCGCGGCAAGTGTTCTCCTACTTTGTCCTTGTTGCTTTCCGCGGTTTTCGTTACGGATTTCAGCCCTGGCTGTTTGGCGCACTGCCTCGGTGCTCAGGATTGTTGCTAGAAAATGTATCTTTACTTACGCCTATAGTTTTTTTGATGACACACCGTAATTTCTCTTACCCACGGCTTTTCACGAAGCCGCTGGACATCAAGATAAGGAACGGTGACAGGAAATTCTTTAATAATGGGTTTAATTCATTCTTTCACGTACAGCGGCAAGGGAGCCCCCATCAAAAAAGTTTAATCAACAAATTAGAGCGCATCCAAAAACTAGCAGTGAGGTTCGTCTATTCAAAGTATTCACGTCAAACTAGCGCTACCAGTCTAATAGTTCAGGCAAATTTACAAAGCCTGTCACAGAGAAGAATCATTTCAAGATTAAAGTTTTTGTTCCAACTTCTTCACGGTCACTTCAAAATAGCCAATTCACAATACTTACACCCGCCATTCAAACACTCGTCTAGAACAAACCATAGTAAAACACTTCGTCAACCAGTCAGCCGTGTAAATATCCACAGGTACTCCCTGTTTCCAGATGCTATATCATATTGGAATAAATTGCCTGAAGATGCGGTGAAGTGTACGTCCGTGGAACTATTTCTTAATTATATCGAAAAAATTGACTTTTCTGTTTAATTCTCTCCTGGTCTTTTTGTGTTTGGGTCAGAGAACATCTCTGTATTTTTGAATTTTTGTTTTTACTCTGTTTGATCAATGATGCATTGTAAACACTCCTGCATGGGCCCGAAAAGGGCCTGCAGTATGTTCAAATAAATAAATAAATAAATAAATAAAAATTATGCGTGTTGATTCTCAAGTCGCCAGCTCTTCACCGTCGTCTATTCAGTTCTTTAATGTCTTGCAGAGCTAAGTGCACGCTTCCCGTCCAATATTGTTTTAGAGAATGTCCTTTTTTTCTGGCCTCTCACACTTCGCAGGTCTGCGAGACCAAGGAGAGTGCACTGGCGATTACGTACGGGCTCGCCGCTTACGACATCGACTATGACACCTACTCGAGAGCGTGTCCCGAGCTGACAATCACTGGGCCCTACGAGCGTGTCAGGCTGCTGGCCAAACTGCACGCATTCTTGCTCGCGCACTACAAAATAGCAGCGCACAAGAGCGCTTGTACAGTGCTCACCTAGCACTCGCCATTGTGGCGTATTTTCAGGACGATAATTATTAACGTTCACCACTGAACAGTAAAATTTTATTTTTTTATTTATTTGCAAATACTGTTGGCCGTGGGGTCTTTACAGTGACGGGGCGTGAAACTTGAATAGTAACATGTTTCCTTTTGATTATAAAAATACAAAGTTCATCTTCATCTATACAATCATATTTCTTGCAGCATAATGTTTCTCTTTTTTTACAGAAGCAGTGTTAATAAATATTCACTTGAAAAACTGTTATTTCACGCTGAAGAGAAAAAAAACAAACAGAACAAAAACATTTCTGCATCCCAGCCTTCACCTTAGGCGAGTTCTAACCACCACATGACACTGAAAAAAACAACTTTTTAGTGTGAAACTGAGATAGCTTTTTCGAAAGTTGTTAATATACTGGACTTTAAGAGTGATGCTGGTAAATCATTCCATTCTGCTGTCGTCCTCGCAAAGTAAGAATTAGCATACACATTAATGCGTGGGTTCGGGGTTTGGTAACAGTATTCATTGCTTGCTCTCAGATTTCTAAATTGTTTTCTGACCAAGTAATGGGAACTATTGATAGTCAAGGAATTTCTTGAGAGCTGAAATAAAATGTTTAGTCTGGTTATTCGGCGACGTTCGACTAGAGGTGGCAAACTGAGAAGACACAGCATCTCTGTTACAGAATCTGTGTGCGCATATATAGACATCAAAAATCGAGCTGCTCTTCTTTGCACACTTTCAAGTCCAGGCATATTGTAATGTTGGTCGTACATAAGTTAAACCGGCAGCTAACTTGGCACACTATGAGGCCAGTTTCAATCTTCGGCGCAAAAACCAGAGTTTCTTTTCAGGGGCTCAACAAATTTTGACTACACGATTTTTCTAAGATCTCTAGAAATGAGGACTCCCAGGTATTTAAGTGTTTATACTGTGGTAAGTGCGGTAAATGCTAGCATGTGACAGTACTCATGCACATGTTTGGTCCTGTTCGTGGCGCTCAAAACTACTGTTTTCTCTTCATTGATTTTATTTTCCAGCACTGGCACCATTTTTCGACAGCTACGAGAGCATCATTAAGTGCTTTTTGACTATCTGTATTTATGCAACCGTAGAGCCGGCAGTCGTAGCGAAAAGTCTCACTAACATGTTTATCAATATCGGAAGCAACGTCGTTAATATAGATTCAAAATAAAACGGGACCCAAGACGGACCCCTGAGGTACACCGGAGGTTACGCTTAGTAATTCTTATTTAATACCATTGATTTCGACAAATTGAGTTCTTCTGCTTAAAAAAGCTGATATCCAGTGCACAATTGTGTGATTAATACCAATTAATAGTAGTTAATTAAATCACCATGTTGGACTCATTCGAAAGCCTTTGCAAGGTCAAGGCGTATTGCATCGATTTGTTTCTTGTCGTTCAGAGCCTTCGCGAAGTCTATCTCTACTAGTTGTGTTACTGTAGACAACTGTTGCCAAAAACCATGCTGATTTGAAAAAAAAAAGCTTTAGTTGAATCAAGATGTGTATAGATTGCCTTTGATATTATTTGCTCCAGAAGTTTCGAACAAACACAAGTTAGAGATTGACGTGTAATTTTCAACTGTCTGCCGGTTTCCATTTTTGTGTACTGGGACCACTTTAGCGGTAAGCTAGTCACTTGGGATCTGCTTCTGTTGGAATGAGCTTTTGAATATAATAATCAGATAATGGGTTACCGATTCCGCGTACCTGCGTAAAAAAGGTGTTTGGTATGCTGTCCGGTCCAACAGACTTTTTTTCGTTTTATTTAGTACAAGAGATAACTCGGCTTCATAAGCGAGCTCAATATCGGGCATTGGTGATTCTTGTATTTGTGACGACAAATTCGATGACAGAGTGTTTGTTGCTTGGGCGGTAAACACAGACTAAAAATACTTATGCGCGGTCTCAATCACAGAAGAGTTGGTAATCACCTGATCACCGATAACAATGCTATAAAGTTCTTATCCCTCTGGCACAAGTGACACCAAAATCGATGTGGAGTATATTTCATGTAATTAGTTATTACCTCATCATAATACTTTGTTTTGGCTTCTCTCAGCATTTGTCGTAAAAGGCTTGATAAATGAGAGGTTAAACTATAATTTCTTGACACTTTCCTTCTTTGTCGATCAATTCTTTGTTTTAAATGGATGATACCACGCGAAATCCACGGGTTATGTTTGTTTATTTTCTTTCGTTTTGTTGGAATGTATGAGCTAACAGAGTGGAAGACTGTGTCCTTGATTCTTAACCACATAGTATTGACGTCACCTTCTTATTTAGAACTGTCCAAGGAAAAAGATAGGTGGTCGATAATACTGGTATCATCCGCTCTGTAAAATCCAGGTACATGAATGACTTTTTCTTTTGGCCTTTCGAATCCAGGCTGTGTATTTATCCGTAAAAAAACAAGCTTGTGATCGGACGCTCCCTCTTCGACATTTACTTCACAGTTGTCGATCCGCCCGTCTAGGAACACCAAGTCCAACGTTGATTTAACAGTGCCTGCTACACGTGTATTCTCAGTCACCACCTACGTTCAGTCGTTGTTAAAGGCAATATGCAGGAGCAATTCACTGCTTTCAGTTCCTCTTCAGTTATTTGTCCGAGTATTCCTGTCAATGACTGCTAGATTAAAATCTCCGGAAATTATCAGCTTATGCTTTCTCGGTTTCACGTGTTCGAGGTAACACTGCAATTTTTCTAGGTGCGAAACTGGTTCATTTGGTGGCCTATAGAGCGCTGCAACAAGATAAGAAGTTTTATCTGAATTTATCTGGCATCAAACACTTTCGTGATCCGGGATACCATAGACGGGTGAGAATTGAATGCCTTCTTTTATCATTATTGCGACGCCCCCGCCTCGAGTTTCCCGGTCGTTACTCACTATGCTGTAGCCTGGAGGTACCAGCTCGCTATCCCTTATTTAGGGCTTAACCAAGTTTCACTGAGCATAACTAGGTATGGATCAGAATTAACTAATAAGTACTCTAAATCACCAGTTTTATTTACCAGGCTCCTAGTGTTCAGATTTATCAGGGGAAAGGACGGTAGTTGCTGGTTTGCTTGAGTTCATTCCTGTTCCCGCAGAGGCGGACGTTCTCTGGTACGACGAATTTTAAATCGGCGCTCATTGGACTCATCCCAGAAGAAAATCTCGCCGTTTATAACCAGTTTATTATATTGAGTTCGCACTTTTTGTCCTTCGTCCCGATCTTTCTTGGCAAAATCCCACAGCTGTTTGCTTTTATGTAGTGTTTCTTTGCCAAAGTACTGGCCAATCTAAATACCAGTTCCTTTTACTTTCTTACAGTTCCTGTTGAGGTCTTACTTTTCCCGATAGTCGTACAGCTTTAGAATAACCGGTAGGAGCTTCTTCGTTTGTGCCCCTCAGATTCTGTACTCTTCTTTCTACGGTTTCCACTGTGATGAATAATTTATCTAAAAAGAGGTCTGTGGTTTTGAGCTCTTCAATCTTTTCTTCTTCACTTTCTTTAGTTCCAAACACCATTAGATTATTTCTTCTGCTCCTATCTTCTAAAGCAGTTATTTTTGCATTTTGTTTCTAGAGGGTGTCATCAAGGTAATCCACTGTCTTTGTCAGCTGCTCAGTTCTACGAGCATGGTCTTTAACAGCCTTTAAGCTGTTTTCAACCTCTAGAAGTAGTTTGCCCAAATCGACTAGTTCGGCCTCAATTGCCTTTTGGCCATCACATAACTCTTTCAAAATTGCCTCGGTAACAGGGCCAGGATTCAGCTCCACATCTCCAGACAACAAAAGAGACAATGATGCAAAAGCAGCAAAAATCACTTTGGGGCACGGCAGCACTACTACAAAACGATTGTCATTATTGTAGCCATAACAATAATAGCAGTAGTAACCAACCTGCTCGAGAAGCAACAGCCGTATGTTTATACGCCGTAAGTTTATGCCGTAAGTTTATGCACTCAGTTTGCTCACTGCGTCTTATTTTGCCTTAGTTCTAACTTCGCGCGTTGCGTTAAGAATGCATGATGTTAAGAGTGCCAGGCTAATCTGAACGACGAATGATGATTTCTCATGATATAAGCGTAAGGCCGTGAATTCTTTATTACTCTCGGTCGTTTACTATCAGACTGGGGAGACAAAATAACCTCAAGAATTTATTTTTATTTTCAAAATCGAATTTTAAGGAAAAAGCGCTTTACTTCACCAAAGCAGACACAAATATGCCCAAAGCATGTGCTCTAGCGCTTGGCAAATGCCTTGATTTCCGATTTGGCACTGAGAGGCAAAAGAAGATAAGTAAACTACTTGCTTACCTTCTTTTGCCTCTCAGTGGCGAAGAAAACTCATCGCATTTGTGTTTGTAACCTTTTGCCATAGCATAGCTCACAATGCCAGGTGCGTTCGCTGCAACTTGCACCGTCACGCTTGCAGACTGGCTCGCGCGGGGGCCGCAACCACCGTTGACATATCGGCTTGCCGGCGCATTGAGGTCGTCGCACCTTTCCAGCAGCTGATTTAGTTCACTCAAGCCACGCTTGAGAGCAGGACAATCGCTGCGCGCGAATGCGCTAGTCACGTCACTTTTTTTGTATTTCGCGGGCTTTCTTTGGAGCTCGGGAAAAAAGATACACGTGAGGTTTTCTTTATCGCAAATAAATGGAATGGGGGTTTCTAAAGGTGCTCTCCAACTTTGCTATTGATATTTTCTGCCTAAAGTCAATATTTACGCATTTAGAAAAATTTCCTATGATGCGCAAGCCGGTTGTCAGATGTATGTAAGTGGTTTCCCTGTCCAACCTCAAATATTTTATTTTTGAACTCCTGGCTAAAGTTAGCATGGACACCCTGTATATATATATATATATATATATATATATATATATATATATATATATAGAAACTTTCTGCTTATCAAGCTGGCTCGTTAAAACGTCTTTATATTGTTTAACGAGATCCAACTAAAATTTAACTCTTTTCGCACTTAACAGGTATCCGATAGCACTGGCTGGACAACTGTTCATAGAGCAACAAAATCTATAGAGCTTGTTTTGTGCCTTCACTATATGAGCTCGCTTCGTTCGCTTTCAAAACAAATTCTATAGAATTCGACCCTGGAGATGTCATAGTCAATCAAATTCCATAAAGCTTGTATCCTGCCTTCACTATATGAACTCGTTCCGTTCGCAGACAAATATTTGTAGCGTGCTATCGTGGTCCAGCCGCAGAAGCACATGAAACGCCCGGCACTAGTGCCAAGCGCAAGCAGATTTGACATTTGAGCCTGCTGCGGAGAGAGGCTGTGAATGAAGTGAGTTCGTGCAGTTAAGGCCCGAAACAGGATCTATAGTTTTTGAATCATTAGGATTTCTTACCGAGCAAAAATTATGGAATCTCTGTCGACTGTGACAAGTGCAAAATTTTATAGTTCTCTTTTGGAGAAAGTGAACACGGTGGTTGTAACGATATCTTCATATGTCATTCATACATCTCATACTCGTATGTCTCTCATTTGTCTCTTGCTCATATGTCTCTCATAGTCGTATGTCTCTCATACCTCTGATACTTATACTCCCCTCGTTTTCCCGTCTTCGTTTCCGTCCATTACGCTCCCATGCATTTTCTGCAGAGTTCTTGTGCTGTATTGGCCTTTTGTTCTTTCCAACAGTCAATGAGGTTAAAGCATTAGTGATTTGTATAGGACATATTGCAGCAATAAAATAAGTTTCAGCCATGTCAGACATGAATGCTGAGGTGAATGGAACTTATGCTGGTTTTTTTTTCAGCGACGCCAAAATTATCCACACTTCAGGTGGCATTTCATTTTAAACATGCGTGTTTAAGGACGTCATATATGTCATTCCTGTCATTTTTCGGCGGAAGGAAACTTAATTCTTCTACGACTAGCCGCATCCATGATTCATAAGGGTCACCATGATGGCAGCAGCAAGCCCCACAATAAACTAGCCAGCCGCGACAGAATAGCACATGCTGCTTGTACTGGCATCATCATCATCATCATCATTTATTATCCCTTAAGGGCCCTGGTTTGGGCATTACATAAGGGGGGGGGGGCACAAGAAAGTATGGCCATGGTCATATTTATACAGACATGAAAAACACAACGAGGCATGGTGATGTACGTGCATATCTATGATCCGTACATTTTGAAATATAGGGAAAACAAACGGACGAAAATTACACAGGCAGTTATGGTCCGCATACTTTTAACAAACAATAAAACAGTATATTCACACACAAAAAGGAAAAGCAATCGGGTACTGAACAAACAAATGCAGTGTATTAGAGAAAAGTAAAGCAAAAGAAAAATGAAATCCTATTGCTGCTCATCAGTTTATTTAGAAAAATGAGCGGATGTTAACTGCCTGAATTTTGAGTTGTCACGCTCATGGACAATAGTTTCGGGAAGTGAATTCCATTAATCAATAGCCAAGGGCAAGAATGATTTATTAAATGCATTTGTGGAACCAGTAATACGCTGCACACTCAGGGAATTGAAGAGCCGCCGGGACGTTCGTACAGGTGGTACCAGAAGGGAGGTTCGCAGGTCAGGGCGGTTGTAATATAGATTATGAAATAAACTCAGCCGTAATGTCTTCCTTCGATGAGTTAACGAGTCGAGATCAATGGATGATTTGATGGCACTAACGCTGATCCGTGTATCATATTTTGAGCAGATGAAGCGAGCTGCACGATTCTGGATGCTTTCTAGTAAGTCAATCAAGTATTGTTGATGAGGGCTCCATATTGCGCAGGCATATTCAAGTTTAGGTCTAATGTATACTTCATATGCGAGCTTACGAATGTTACTGGGGGATAAAGAGAGAGAACGCCTGAAGAAGCCAAGTGTTTTAGATGTGTCCCCCACAAGTTTCGTGATATGCTCAGACCAGTTCAGTTTGTCTGTGATAATAACTCCCAGATATCGGTATGATTCTACACGTGAAATGATCATGGAGTTCAATGAGTATGAATAATCAAGGTTGGAGCGTTTTCGGGAGGCTTGCATGCTCTTACACTTGGACACATTCAGTTTCATCAGCCAGGTGGCGCACCAGGTTTCTATTGTGTTGAGGTGTTTCTGCAGGAGCAACTGGCCAGATGTATTAGTGATGCGACGATAAAGTCCACAATCGTCAGCGAAAAGGCGGATTGTGGATGAAATGCCTGTAGGGAGGTCGTTTATAAAGACTAAAAATAAAAGAGGACCGAGGACAGAGCCTTGGGAAACGCCTGAAATGACATTGGAGTTTTTGGAGCGATGGTCGCCAATAACAGTGAACTGAGTGCGGTCTGAAATAACAATAATAATAATAAACACCTTTATTTTCAGAGAACAGAATACAATCTTTAAGACAAGTCTGCCCAAGCCATAAAGGCTTGTAGGGCAGTACTCGGCAATCGATGAAAGACAGATATATTAAACAATAGGTGTTACAAAGCAAGCAAACAATGATAAACCGCAATACCTAAGGCAAACAAGAACAAAGAAACAGTTTAGGTTACCGACATATGTGTTTTTAAGAAGTTCTTTAATAGAGAAAACGAAGAAACTGAAAAGATTGAATCAGGCAGAGAATTAAACATTTTTGGTATGTAATAATTACGAGTGAAGTGGCCATAGTGAGTGTGGCAGCGAGGTACCGTAAAACGGGGATGATGTCGAAAAGGACGAAGAGGAATGAAAGGCACCAAAAATGTACTCTCCCAAAAGTGAGCACGAATGACTACATGATGGAAGAGGGCATCAAAAGAGGGCAGCTGTAAAAGCGAAAACAAATTGCAATCAGGTGAAACATTTGTGTTGTATGCCACGGATCGAAGGATGTTCTTTAGTATCGCATTTAATTTCATTCGCCAAGTCTTTGAGCAATGATAACAAACAGTAACTCCATATCTGAGAATCCCATAAATGAGAGCATGTGCAATAAGCTTGCGAGTCTGAAAAGGTAATAAATAATGAACATTGTATAGTACACATGATAAACCACGAAGCTTGTTGCATACTAGGGTAAGATGACTGTTCCAAGGCATATCACTGTCAAAAAGTATACCAAGGTACTTGACACTATTTGAAAAATTAATTGGAATGCAAGAACAATTAAGACAATGCGAAGAATGTAAAAACAATGGTTCAACAAAAGAAAGCTTTTTATGAGGATTACGAAAACAAATGCGTTTAGTTTTCTGTTGATCATTTGCAATAGAATTATTTAAGAACCAGTTCATAACATGCACCACATCTGTTCTAAGAGCATCCATGGCCAGAGGCAACGAAGTATTTGTTGACAACAATAACGTGTCATCGGCGTATTGAAAGATGTAACATTTTGCGACAGCATTCAATAAATCATTTACAAATAAATTGAAAAGCAAAGGCGATAAAACAGAGCCCTGTGGAACACCTGCCGACAAAAATGATTCAGAACTTCGATGCCCGCTTATTTCAACAACTTGAGCCCGATTAGAAAAATATTCTTTCAGCAAATCTTTGAAAGGACCCCTAAAGCCCATGACATCAAGTTTTTCTAGCAGTAGGTCATGCCGAACACAATCAAAAGCTTTGCTAGCGTCCAAAAACATGCGAATTTGTTATTATCAAAGCATGAGTAAATGATATCAGTAAAGGTTTCTAATAACAGAACAGTTCCTTTACCTTCAATAAAACCAAACTGTGCCTCTCATAAGATATTATTCGTGAAAACAAAACTGTACATAAGTCGGAATAGGTGCTTTTCAAGAATCTGCGCAATCGCAGGTAGAATTGAAATAGGCCTGTAATTTTCAATAGCTTTTAAAGAGCCACTTTTATGTAACGGTTTAACTATGGTAACTTTTAAATTGTGTGGAATGAAGCATTCAGTGATAAAACCATTCAACATAAAAAGAAGTACCGACTGCAGTTTCGTGAAGTTCCGTTGGAGGTCACTCATCCTGATATTGTCAATACCTGCGGCTTTCTTCGAATTGAAGCTAAAGATTATGCTGTGAAGGTCCTGGGGTGTAATAGAGTGGAGAAAAGCTGAAGAAGCTGTGCAATATAAAGACCGAGGAACCTCATAGTGGGATAATGGAAACTTTCTGGAAACCTGAGAGAAAAATGCATTAAACTCAGAGGCAGCAGAGGGAAGGTCTTTGAAGGATTTGGCAAATGCATCGCTAATGGATTGTTTAGGGTTTCGTCCAAAAAGGCAATTGATAGTTGACCAAGTTTTACGCGAAGAGTGTTGGTTGTTACGGAAAGCCGAATTGAAGTAGTTACGTTTCGAGGCTCGAATCATGGCAGTGACTTTGTTTCTAAATAACCTGAAATTATCTTTGAGGCGTGTGTTGTTGGGAGAACGCTTGCAACGTGTCCAAAGGGCGTCTTTTTCTGCAATGGCCTTTAGAATGTCCCTTGTTAACCAAGGAAGGTTTGGGTTACGTTTTTTGATCACTTTGACCTTTTGTGATGAGGCTGTTATGGAACTGACAACCTGCACAAATCTATCGTATACGTTAAAAGAATTCGCTTCCTCGAGGAAAGAGGCCCAGTTAAAGTCGGCTATAAGTTTATCGAATGTGGCAGTGTCTGTATATGAAATTTGCTCCTTATTAAGGCATGATTTATTTGAAGGAAAAAGGATATGAGAACCTACAAAGTAATGATCTGAAAGTTTGTATGTAATCACAGAAGAGCAATTCTGGGCAAATGGAGCTCTTATATTGATATGATCGATACAAGAAGCTACGAAATGTTTTCCCAGGTACTCTTCTCTTGTGTAGTCTTTTATCGTTGGTTCAATACCATGTTTTGCCAAAGTGTTGAGGTACTCGCAAACAGATGAACGTGCTGGTGACAAGGTGTCAATATTGAAGTCTCCAATGAGGCATATAGCATGATTTGGCAATAGGGAGCCCAAAAAATTGTCGAGCTCAGAAAGAAATTCTTTCACATTTTGGGAAGGAGGCCTGTAAACTCCTAGAAGTGTAATCTCCGAACTTAAAAGTGATATCTGCAATGCAACACACTCAGCAAAGCAAAATGTTGACTTTAAAGGGTAAGCATTCCATTTGCTGTGAACGAAAACAAGAATTCCGCCGCCTATCCGATTTGAGCGTGTGAAAGAGAAACTAGAATAATTGGGTAACGAAAAAGAGGAGAGAAGTGTGGAAGGGATGTTAATTTCTGTAAGTATGAATGCATCTATGGTATTCTTAGTGTTGTCAACAACAGCCAAAAATTCATTCCAATGTTTTCTTAAGCTGCGTATGTTTACATGAACTACACTGAATGCGTCCACCTTTGGCGAGACTAAGTTACAAAATTCACCAATATTGGCGCAAAGGGAAAAGGTACAGTTCATGATTCAAACTAGTTTATCTAAATCAGTAGAATCATGGATTCGAAAAATAGAAGAGACTTCGGTCTTCCTAGCAAAGATTTTTCCGTGTTTGACCCAAACAAATTTAAAATTACTTGCCTTGCCTTTCTGCTTAGCCTCCCAGAGCAGTTTCCTGTTTGATGTGGTGAGGTTGTCGTTAAAGTACATTTCAGATAGCTCTCCCTTTTGCACTAGGGGCGTGATCTGGCTTCGATGACTCATCCATTTTTCTTTTGCAGCGACAGAAGTGAATCTCACCAGCAAAATTGGTTTTTTTCCTTTTTTCTGCGGAAGACAATGAGCTGCTTCGATATCTGAATCAATTAGCTCAATTTTCAGCTTCTCTGCCAAGTTCTTTAGTGCCTCAGACACCTGCTCACCTTGCTTAAGAGAGAACCCCTGTATTTCTAAGTTCTGCAGCCTACTGTATTGTTCCATGTCATTAATCTCTTTCTGAAGGTGCAGTAGCTGTTCATTTTGGCCCATCACTGTGGTGCTCAGAGTAAGCACTTCATCTTGAAGCTTCTGGATTGTGGTCTGCTGTTCAGCAGTGGATTTAACTAAGTCATCATATTTCTCAGAGAAAAAAGAAATAGAGGCGTGTATACCTTTAACTGATTCTCCCAGCGACTCAACATTAGATTTCAGCAACAACAACTCATCCACTCTGCGAGAAAGTGAGCTGATGGCGTCCTTAATTGGCAACAAGCTCTCTATCTTGGCAAAGAGCTCCTCAAGAGTTCTTGACGAGCTAGCCTTTTCATTTTCTGAATCTGTACCACTCTGTAAGCCACACTGCACACAGCACCAGTCAGCGTATGCTTCAAACCCTCTTTCGGCAGCAGACTTTGCCGTAACCCCTGAACATTTTTTTTTTATAATGAAACACCTTATCACAACCCGAACATTTAAGTAATTGCCTTCGGAGGGCAATGCTTCCGAACATTTGAAGCAAGTTGACATGGTCACAAAATAAAACGATTAAACAGAAACGCAGTCGGTGGTGGGCAAAAGGCAAATCTGAGAGTGCAAAAAATACAACTGTCACCTGCAATAAAGCTGTGATCAGCTCCAGCCAAACGCCCGCCACTGACTGCGCGCAGTGCTCGTTGACAGCGCCTTTTATCCTCCTGGAATTCGGCGGGGGCGAGGCAGGAAGCGCTCAGCACGATGCCCTGGTGATAGTGACCACGCTGCGCAGTGGTTTTCCAGGCATGCTCCGTCTTGCTTCAAAGATGATATGCATCGCAGGTGATACCATCCGCTTGGTCCTTGTAGTTCTGCAATAAAGCTGTGATCAGCTCCAGCCAAACGCCCGCCACCGACTGCGGAAGGAGGAAAGGAGGAAGGAGGAAGGAGGAAAGGAAGGAGGAAATCCATGATAGTACCAAGGGGTCAAGAGAGAGGGATGAGAGTTTAAACATAAGACGTTGATGTGGGACAGAGTCAAAGGCCTTAGAGAAATCCAGATAGATAATATCAGTTTGAAATGAAGAATCCAAATTGAGGTTAAGATCCATAGTAAATTCGTAAAGCTGGGTATCACACGAGAAACCAGAACGGAATCCATGCTGGTTGGCAAAGAAGAAGGAATTTTTGTCTAGATGAAGAGCAACCTGTGAGTATATGATATGTTCTAGCATTTTGCAAGCAATACATGTTAATGAAATAGGGCGATAGTTTGATGGATCAGAGCGATCACCTGACTTGAAAACCGGAACAACCCTACTTAACTTCCAGTCATTTGGAATCGAACTACTTGAAATTGATTGGCTAAAGATTATTTGTAATATCTGACATGAAATTTCTCTAGTGCCTTTTAGTATTTTGGTAGGTATCTCGTCAGGTCCAGGGGCGCTAGACGACTTCAAACTGTCGATAAGTTTACCTATGCCTTCGGCAGAAATGGAGATTGGGGGCATCTGGCTGAAATGAGAGCTGTTATGGTTGGGTACATGGAGGACGGGTTCATGAGTGAAAACGGAAGAGAAGTAATTGTTCATAACATCTGCACAGCGATCTGCAGAGACGTGCGTGCCATCTTGCTCACGCAAGATAATACCCTGCGGCGAGTTATGGTTTGGCAACAGAATCTTCCAGAATTTCTGGGGGTTATTTGTAATTATGTTTTGCAAATCATTATTAAAAAAATTTCTTTTTGGAGCGTCTCAAAAGATTCGTATAATTACGGAGACATTCGAAGTATTTATCCCATTTTGAAACGGTGGCTGAATTTTTGGCTGCTCGGAAAAGACGCTTTTTCTTTTTTAATAATCTTCGAAGAGAATTGGAAAACCAATGCTTATCAGCATCTCCGCGTATGCACACAAGAGGCACATATGACTCCATCAGCGAGAGCATTTTCTGCTTGTAAAGCAACCAGTTACTATTAACTGTTCGAGAGGGAGCAGAGTTACGGAAATGACAAAGAAACTTTTCTAGAACCTGGTTTATTTGAGCATCGTCAGCTTTGTTATAGTCGCGAATATATTTTATTGATGGCTTGCGGGAAGGAATGGCAAATGACAAATTAAAAAATAGCAGGTTATGATTGCTAAGGCCACTGGTACACGAGGGAGACTTAAACAACTCAGGCTTCGAGACGAATACAAGATCGAGGACGTTGCTACCACGCGTTGGATTATTAACCCACAGAACCATGTTAAACATTAGAATTAATTCAAGAAATTTTTTTGACTGACGAGAAGGTGCTGATAGCTGATCCCAGTCGATGTCGGGATAGTTAAAATCGCCACAAAGGACTAAGTGTGCACGGGGAAAGCGGGACCGCAAGTCTAGAAAGACCGAATACAATTCATCAACAAAAGAACAGTCAGAATCTGGCGGCCGGTAACAGGCGATAAGTATGGTCGCGGCAAAAGTAAGGGACAGGTTAACACAAACTAATTCAAGGCTACAGCCGACTGGCACGAAGTGTGAGCGTATGCTAGATTTTATCAGAACCAGAACACCCCCTCCTCTTCGGCCAGCTCTGTCAAACCTGTAGATAGTGAAAGATTTACTGCCCTCGAGTAGTTCATTGTCTCGAAAGTCATCGGTAAGCCATGACTCAGTAAGGATAGCAATATCTGAGCAGTGATCTTCGAGAAGCGCTTCCACAGCCTCTTTCTTGGGTGAGTAGCTGCGAATATTTGTTAGCATGACAGCCATGTGATGATAAGATGGGATGGCGCGTGAAATATGCAAAGGCTGGGGCGGCGCTTTAGAGGGAAACTTGGAGGCGGACGATGACTGCTATGATGAAAGCTCGACTACTGAATCTGTGACGGCGTTATATATGTATTGCTTTTTGTTGATAAGCAGCTTGTCGTAACGTATTTTAAACGTGACATCTCTTTCCTTGCCAAAACAGTATAACTTCTTTCGGGCTAATCGAACATGCGCCGAATAATCTTCTCGAACAGAAAAGTTTGTTTCTTTCAGCTTTGGTCCTGCAGCCAGAATCTTTGACTTGACCTTAAAATGTGCCAGTTTCACAATGATTGGGCGGTTTCTCGATTCCTGAAAGCGGCCCATTCGGTGGGCGCGTTCTATATCATCACTGTTTATCGACAGTTCAAGGTGTTGTGAACAGAAGGTGACAACCTGCGCCTCTGATTGCTCCCAGGTTTCGTCGCTCGTGTCCGCGATACCAAAAAAGATTAAATTTGACCTGCGTAAGCGATTTTCTGCGTCGTCACACTTTTCTGTGAGCATTTTGATTTCAGAGGAAAGTCTGGTAATGTCGGCGTTCGAGCTTGAGGGCGAAGCTTGTTCTTCGGTTTGACCAGCATGTACAATTTTTTCCAAAGCATCAACCCGCAATGAAAGGGCGCTGACGTTCTTTTCAATACTAATCTGTGCACCACGTATGCTGGAAAGCTCGGACAAAACAGTATTCTGGGACAATTCAAGGCGCGATATTGCCGCAGCGATTGATTCTAGGGTTGCTGGGGTGTCGTTTTGGTCAGGTCCAGGGTTCAATTCAACATCGCCAGAGAGCATAAGCAAGACACGAAAAAAATAGGCGTTGATGCAATGTAAACACATGTCAAACAACAGTTCGCGGCAAGAATCAATGAACTCAAGTGGGCACGACACCGCGAATAAAAAAGGGTCACTTGTACGGGTAGAACAAGCATTCGGTAAGTAACTAACCTGCGTAAGGAACGGAGTTGACATGACCGTGTTTCAAGCGGTGACGTGCCCCAAGTCGCGCCGGTGCTTGTGCCACGTATTTATACACGAAGATCCCGCGTTGATTGTGCCACCAGGTTGCCAGATGAGAGGTTCATTCCACTCCGGAAACAGCGTGAATGCCGAGGTTTGCTGATCAGTGTTCTCGATCCGAGGTAGCTGACGGAACGGCTTCGTGGGATGATGTTCCTCGACCGGGTAGAAGTGGCCGAAGCAGAAAGGCAGCGTCGATACGGTCCATATCAGGACAGCCTGCGTAAGGAACGGAGTTGACATGACCGTGTTTGAAGCGGTGACGTGCCCCACCGCGGCGACAAAAGTCACTGATCCTCCCCCACCAACCTTTCCATGTTTCGAACCACAGCGCACGCCATGCGGGTATGGTTCGAGACTTGGACGAGAGGGGTACCGTTACTTCTGACCTCGATAGTACGTGGTTGAGGGCGTGACTACGTGCTGAAGCACCGTGGTAAGATGCGTGCTTAAGGCTTTGAGCCTGTTCGAGTCAGCGGCTTTCGGGTTGCAGTCCTTTGCGATCTATTCCAAGTAAGCACCTGTGTAAAATAAGAAAACCGAAAAGAAATCAGTCTATACTGTCACGAACAAGCACATATACGTTTAAAACACTTTACATATATTGAGACGTCTAATTAATAATATCAATTCAATGTATCTTTTTAAAAAGCCAAATTATACCAGTCACTTCGTTTCCAGGCTGAAGGCACAAGCCGAATAGTCGCATATGTTTCATATTTAGTTCTTTTCATATTTACACATTTTCCAAAAATATGAAAGCGACTTTTATTGGAGGAAAAAATATGAATTTAGTTTATTAGTTCAAGCAAACTTTCTATATTTCGTTATACTGTGCATATATAAAGCACAGTTCAGCTGTAAATGCCTCATAAAATTACCTTCAGATCTCCGCTTTGCGGTGCTCATAAAATGAAAGGGTGTGCTCGGTTTTAAAGACCAGTTGTCACAACTGATACATTATGCTACCCTACTACAAAGGTGAAGACTGTAGCTGAGACTATACTCCTAAATGTGGCATTTTGCACAAAAGCCAAAGCAACTGAAGGAGAAATGAAGCCTGAAATGGTGCCCTACCTCGACAGTTACGCACATCGTATAAAAATGTTACAGATGGCGACAATTTGAACTCCGATTTTGGCTTCAGATGTTCGCTCATCTGAGCTCCAGTGTTGTAATTTAAGCAGCAAAACCGACAAGGCTGTGGGAGAAATCATAGCCGCCGCGGTGGCTCAGCGGCTATGGTGCTCGGCTGCTGACCCGAAAGACGCGGGTTCGAACCCGGCCGCGGCGGCTAGAATTTCTTTGGAGGAGAAATTCTAGAGGCCCGTGTACTGTGCGATGTCAGTGCACGTTAAAGAACCCCAGGTGGTCGAAATTTCCGGAGCCCTTCACTACGGCGTCTCTCATAGCCTTAGTCGCTTTGGGACGTTAATCCCCATAAACCAAACCAAACCAAACCAAATCATAATAAGCCCTCTGTAAAAGGCTAATCAGTAATGGAATAAGCACTTGCCCTCCAATGCAATAATACATGTCACCAAACACGGCTATTGCGTCAGTCTCAAACTAACAGAGCATGTATAAATTGTAGAGAAACAAACAATGGCATTAAAAAGAGAAAAGCATGGCCGCACTTTTGAACCGGCCCTATGTCAAGGTGATCGCAGCAGTGATCACCGCCATTCATGGCAGGTACGAAAAAGGTGGACCGGCACCTAGACAATGTTGTAAAATTCAGAATTCTACCTTTTAATAAAATATATTTTCTTTTATTGGCATGATAACAGTTAGAGCAGAAAGCAAGAAAGAAAAGCTTGCACCCTTCTTTGGGACCACTAGAAAAAAAAGAGAATAAAATAGGTGCAAAAACGGAAAAATGGAATGATGTACTACGCGTTGACACAACGCGAAACAGCGGTTCTTCTCTTTAGTCCTGTCTGTAAGCGGTGTTCAGTTGTTTCCATCAGCAACAAAAAAACAGAGGAAAACTAGGTACAAGGAATGAAGCAAAAGAAGTACAAAAAAGCAAGCAGCTCTAAGCACATTTCGTGGAAATGGATAGCAGTGAAATGTGTAACCCGTATAAAAATTTTCATGACATAAAGCAGAAGTGCAACTGCCTGGCGCTGGCATTCAGAAGAAAACAAGTTGCGCATATATTATATATATCACGTGAAAATTCTCAGCCATGCGAGATGAGGCAGTTTTGGAGCGTTATGCAAGTACGGCACACGTATCCCTACTTTGCGGAATTTCCAAAAAGGTATCCATGCACAAGTCAAGTCGAAATCCTCTTTATTGCTATTCAGCACAGAAGGGAAGTGAATTGACGGGCTCGTTATAACATACATATGAAGCAAGCGAACAATGATGATCCACTGGACATGAATGGTGTAATTTTTTATTGCCTAAAGGTAAACGTTTAGAAAGCAGAATAAAAAAATGACGGGGGCATAGCGTGGTTAAGCCAGGAGAATTGCGAAAGCAATGCATGAACGTCCGCTCATGAACGCGCGCGCATGAATGCCCCAAGCAACACAACAACGAAGCGAGTTGGTCGCCCATAATCTACAGCTGGTATGACGTCACAGCGGCAACTTTCCTGCTCCTTCGCATGAACGCGCGCCCATGATACCGCGCCCATGAACGCGCGCGCATGAGCGCCCCACGCAACACAACAACGGAGCGAGTTGGTCGCCCATAATCTACTGCTGGTATGACGTGACAGCGGCAGTAGCGCCACAGGTGCGCAGCGCGGCAAACACACACCGTAACTGCAGCCGGGCTCTCTGAAGGAGTGAGTTGGTCGCCCATAGTCTATAGCTGGTATGACGTGACAGCGGCAGTAGCGCCTCAGGTGCGTGGCGCGGCGTAACTGCAGCCGGGCTATCTGAAGGAGCGAGTGGGTCGCCCATATTCAGTCCGCTAAAGGTCAAACGTAACTGCGGCCGGGTCACGCGAAGGCTTGAAAGTGTGAGTAGTATTGGTTTCGCAATAAAACAACCACAATCGGTCGCTTGTACCCCAACCCACGACCTCCGAATATCGCGTCTGGCGGTCTACCACTATGTCCACTCCTTTTCGGTCCATTAGGAAAAGATGTCGCAATTCTGTACATCTATTCGCGGTTTGCTCTCCTTGGTACATGCTCTTTTATATTTCTCGGTATGCCCACTACAACCCATACATTTTGACAAATTGATACTGTAAACAGTTGTGGCAGCATACAGGCATTCATTTCTTTTATGCTGTTCTTTGCCAACTTTCCTTAAACATGCCATCATTCAACATACATAGAGCGGAGCCAACCCAGCCACCCAGCAGTTTTCTGTTGACGGTGCTTATTTGGCTCTCAGATCTAGTGGAAGTCAAATATTTCAACTGCATTGATTGTCAATAGTAGTCACAATAATATCTGCGCCTGCTTGCGAGAATAGCTGCAAGCAAAAGAGACCGCGAGTAAGGCTGAGAGTCCAGTTACTGCTTCACCGTCAAGCAGAATTCATAGTTTTACGTAATGACTTTTATATTTGCCCTTTCAAGTGAAATCAGCTGCTTTTATTTTCTAAAGCAATACTGTTCACAGTTTGAGCCCTTCAGCGTAGCGCGGCGGTGGACACGTTTGACCTTTAGCGTGACCTTAGACGTGACGTCGTACCAGCTACAAAAAACCAAGGCCCCAGCTCGGGTCGTCAGTGCAGAGCGGTGGTAGACACGGCGGGCGGTGAGCCTCTCGCTTCTCCCACTAGAGGCGCTGCGGTAGGAGTGACGTCATACCAGTTGTATAAGCAGAGTTCCAGCTCCTGCCGTCGGCAGGGGTTTGTAGCCTTTGGGCTGCGGCCGTGTATCTGTTTTTTCAGCCAGCTTCCCATCCGGGGGACGCGGTTGTTGCGACGCGCGTCTTTACTCTCTCTTTTACTCTGTCCTCTTATCTTTCAACTCTCTTCTATCTGCGCGTGGCAGCGGTGGTGGCTCGGCTTGAGCCAGTTGGCAGGCCCGTGCTTCTTTTTCATCCTTCTCTCAGTCGCAACCAACCAACCAACCTGCCGTCGGCGCAGAGCGGCGGTAGACACGGCGGATGCGGGCTGAAGAAACGGATGAAGTTGCTTTCGCCATTTCCGGGCTTAACCAAGCTAAGCCTCTGTCAATTTTTTTTAAGGATCTCAGTGGAGGGGTGTGACATTTTCATTGCAGTAGAATAATGACAGCGCTATTATTCTGCTGTAGTTGCTATTAGGAGTCCATGTGACACGGGTGTAGAAAGATAACAGGATTGTGGTGCTGCTGTAATATCGCCGTTAAATGACGCCTTGTAGTCCATTACTTGACAGCCAGGAGATGCCTGGCTGGTATCAGGTCTATCGGCGCCAATGAGAAAGGCGAGAAAAAGTGCGAAAACTGAAATGGGTGCATTGATCCCCGCATCAATGACAACATTTCTGAGCGCGGTCTCATTATCACGGCCGTCAACAAATTTTGGTGGCACATTATTTTTGGAGAATATCTGCAGGCGCCACGGCTTTCTACTGTTCTGAGCTAGAGTGCGTGCACGCTGCGCCGCGAGGAACAGAGATGCGTGTTCTTTTCGCTCTGGGCGATATTCGATGGAGCTCGTAGTGCTTCAAAACAACGTCCTTAGGGGCAAGTTGGTGCATGATGGAATGAACAGCGGCGCAACAAGGAGACTAACTTGAAAGGCACACCACATGCGCACACTACCAACCGTTTATTACACGGAAAATTGGCATATTTAAGCATTAATCTCAAGCATGAGACTCATCGCAATATCACTAAGTACATGACACGTGGAATAAAAAGGAGGAACATCAGGATAACAGACAAGAAACCTTTAACCCCTGCAAATAAAATAACAGATTTTGATAAAAGAATTTAGGAACGAAAAGGAGGGGGCCATCTCTTAGCAAAAGCAGTGTCAAACAAACATTGCAACAGGAGATTCATACATAAGAAGCAAAGGCAATCAGAAACCAAAAAACCAAATATAAAAATAAAAAGTAGAAAACGAAAGACAATCGTAGCAAAAGCAGAGCCAAATCTATGAAGCAAAAGCTGTAAAAAACCGAAAAACAACAAAAAGGAAGTGTTCAAAGAGCTTGTATATCACCGTCATCTGCGGTGCCTGTCGGCGTCTTATATGCCTCTATGTGCCGGTGTGGCCACAAAACGCTCAAAAATTGTCCAGCGTTTATTTCCTGCTTTTTTTTAGAAGAAAACGTTTTTTCAGTCCTGTAAACGCAGCTTCATTCTTTTTGGCGGGCGGGTGTACAGTCCTTGAGCTCAAGGAAAGGATGCATTGAGAGTGAGATTTTTTTTCGTGCAACCTACGCTAATTATCCTGAAACAGGGTCTTGCGTGAATTTGATACCTTTCCTGCCATCCCATTTGATATGTTTGGCGCTTCCCGTTGTGTTTTGAACAATTTCAAATATGAATTAAAAATGGCTTCTGTCAGCTTCTAACACACATGAACACTGACATACAATAGCTGCAACTTGAATCTGCCAGCTCGTAATGCCCCACCCATTGGAAAATTGATTTCTGAGGAGAGGCAATGGCGCAGCAATTGCCTCATATTTCGGTGGACATAAGCAATGCGCCGTAAGGGAAGGGAGGAAGGTAGGAGAGAATGAAGAAAGGAAGGAGGAGATGCCTTAGTGAAGGGCTCCGGAAGAATTTTGGCCCCCTTGGGGTCCTTAACGTGTACTCACATCGAACTGCACACGGGCGCCTTTTTTCGTTTCGCCTCCGTTGAAAACCTGCCAGCAATTCCAAATTGCATTTCGGATGTATATGCCCGACTGTGAAAATTACACTTTAGCTGTTGCCTTTGATTTCTCATTGTTACAATACCATATATTGCCGGTGCATAATTTTGCCTTCAGTCTGCATTCTATTTTGTAGCCAATTTAGCGGAAGTGCACGCATTGTGCCAAAAGGAATCACGCATACGTAAATAAGCGAACCTGCACGAAATTTTATTATTAGTATTAGCGGTTTTTGAGGAAGCGAAATCGCGCAGTAACTGTCTCTTTTCTTGATGGACGCCTCAACCGTGCCGTGATGAAATAAAGGAAAGTGGAAGTAAAATAAGAAAGAGAAAAAGACGTGCCGTAGTGGAGGGCTGCTGAATAATTTCGACCACCTGGGGATCTTTAAAGTGCACTGACATCGCACAGCATACGGCTGAGTTTTTGTGTTTCGCCTACTTTGAAACGCGGCCGCCAGTACATTTCCTTGTGAACTAAAGTATCGATGTCCTTAAGAGTGAGGAAGCAGAAAATGGGGCAGTGTTCAATATTTTTGTAGCGGTTTCTTACTTGACTGTCTTGGTGCTGTATAGATATGAGGAGAAGTATATTACACTAGAAGGGAAGGGAAAACTTTATTCTCACTAATGGTTTTTCCTGCGGTTTTCCTAATGGTTTTTCCTGACCCCAAGGGTCAGTTATCTCACCCCTACTCTTCAACATAGCTATGACAGGCCTAGCTCGAAAACTAGAGAACATCGAAGGCATCAGGCGTGCAATGTATGCTGACGATATAACAGTATGGACAAACACGGGCTGCCTCGGAGAGAAGGAAGAAAGGCTACAGCAAGCGGCCTCTTGTGTGAACAATACCTCGTAGAAAGAGGACTCGCATGCTCGACCGAGAAATCGGAACTGCTGAGAGTCTGGAGAGGCAAGCAAAACCGGACCGTCCCAACCAACGAGGACCTAAAACTCAACCTCTACCTAGAAGGGACGCCCATACCCGAAAAGATTACACTAGAAGAAAACAAGTAGATTCCTCCCACAAAGAACCACCATGGAGGTGTTTCACTGCCATGAGGCTGTTGTCATCTCCGGTCAAGAAAGAGGAACAAGGCGGAAAACTGCTTATAAATTGGTTTTGAGGAAAGGAAGGGCGCTGTAACTCTCTAACTACATAGAGAACGACTAAACCGCGCCCCGGAACTTAACCCGATCTCCCCCAACCATTCGCTTATCCAACCAATCTCCACAGTCTACAAAAATATACTCTACCACCAACACCTCATCCACCGATTCCTACCACCACCTCATAAACAACTGACGGCGCAGGAAGCTAGGGAGTGTACAACTACAGAACAACACCTTCCCCACAATACACAAGTACAACATCATTCCCTGAACGATACTGCCCCAGCTGCCCATGGTGCGCCGGTCAACCAACTTGCATGTGACATCGGGTGCATCGGAAATAAGCCCCCTCACCTCAAAACATATAGAACAAGGGACCAGTGGTTGGTCTCTCTGTCCAGCTCTGACCTGCAAGACCAACGCCAAATGGTTCGTCAGGTCTGTGCGGCAGCGACGGCCGCAGGGGTTCTTAACTAAGGACTCCAATCGCCTCTCAAGACCCTTGAACCTTTATTACTGTGAATAATATATGTTTACTACTACTACTACTACTCAACTGCGCCTTGGGGGAACGGCACTTGGTGGTGGTGAAAGAAGGTAGAGGGAAAGAGAGCCGCAGAAGAAACAGGCGCACAATAAACATTATTAGCCAAGTGGGACGACTGGAACCCCTCATAATGGAGCAGGTCCAAGAGCTTATGCCAAGAGCTTATGGCCAAGAGCAATGGCCTAGAGCTTATGCGCCTAGGCGACCCAGTCAGTTTATCGGACGAGTAGAACCGGCTCCGAGCTGTACAGCGCGGTCTACCAATACTCCTCGGTAGTGATTAAGCGGAAAGGGGTGATAGGGCGGACCCGCATGGTGTGGAATGGGGTAGCGTACCCAGCGCAGAATCTGCAGTTCGGAAATAACGGGTGGAGTAGATATCGGAGAAAAGAACGGAATTTGGGAAAGCATGCATTTCAACCTGGCGCCAGCAGATTTTGTGCGTGCCTGATAGGGACCTGTCGGCTGGTGAGTGAAGGTCTTGGTCAAGTCGTTAATTCAGTGTGATTTCCTGAAAAGCGGTCAGCCAGTCCTTCGCTGACCTCTCTCCCTGGCGTGTATAAAGATTCGGTACCGCCTGGAAAGTAATACCTCGGGCGTGTGTGTGGGCCGCCTGGTTGCCTAAGAATTTCCGGAAGAGTGAGCGGAGGTCCAGATGTTCAGGATGGTTTAAGGGGGGGGGGGGGGGGGGGGGCTTTGAGAGAGCTGTCCTTTAGATTTTTATTGATTGCGGTTTTGGGGTCCCTGATAATAATTAGGAGCGGGGGGGGGGAGTTGTTTGGAGGAGCTGATCGCTAGCACGATGGCTGCCTGATCGCAATATCGCAGGAGGCAGTCATGACGGAGGCAGAGAAAGTGGGCGGGCCGGTATGGCCCGTAACTGCGACCGCAAAGACGTTTCAGCGGCATTACTCGGCGGTATCTACATTGGCCACTGTCACAGCGCTTCTGCAGAGTCTGCGCCCTTTTCTGCCGTCGACGAGTACGGAAGACATGGTGCTTGCTACGGGGAAAGGGGCTAATGTGTACGCATTGGTGAATTGAAGGCGAAGGCAGGCTTTGGGTGGAAAGAAGGATTCGCAGCGGATACCAACATGGCTAAGGATGTGGCGGCCCGTCGCCGTGCGTGAGAGGCGCCCATATTTGCCCATTATGTGGGCTTCTATAAGCCCCGCCGCCGTGTTGCAGAGGCCTAGTGCCTGAAGCCGGGAGCTAGAGGTGCCCCGGGGGCGGGCGTAAGGGGCATAATAATGCTTTTTATGTTTAGCGGATGAAGCTCTCTATCTTTTACTCTATCTTGAAGACAAAGCAAGCGGTTGAAACCACCCTGGTCATTTGAGAGCCTCTACTGTACAGTGTCTACTCCCAACATGCGCGCTAACTGCAGATGTTCTTTAACGGTAACGCGTTCGCTCGTAATTTTCACTGATGGTTCTGTGGATAAGGACAGAGGATAAGCGCAGCTGCTTTTCATAGTCTTTATTTTAATACTGCCTGGTCTATATGCTCTACTGAAGCCATGCCCTCCACAAAAGCCAAAAGCGTTGTAATCAAGGCAGCTTAACGGAGATAGGTTCTTGTACGGCTCAACCTGTTGTTATCCTGACGGAATCTAAATTGCCGTTCTTAAACTAGACCGCGGGTCCCTACTGATGTCTTGCCTCGTAGTTCGCTACGAATGGTGCATAATACGCAGAGCTGAGGCTTCTCTATACGATTCTAGTGCGTGCCCTCACATATATGTTTCAGGCAACGAGGTGGAGGGCAGTCTCGCACATAAAAAGCTGTAAGGTAATGCATCAAGAAAATTGCCTGAAGATGCCCCTGGCGTTTTCAGGGAAATAGTTCTCGGCCATTTAGTACCCTGTAAAGTTCACCCAACATGCAATGTGTGAACAAGGGACTAAAAAAAATTCCAGGCTATATTACTACATCAGAGTTAGGCGGGCTGTGCTCGTATCCCTGCGTAGATGTATAAGACTGGTCTGGCGACATCTGCGCTGTGTTCTACATGTGGTGTGTGCGCCGATACATAACATTATCATATATGCTGCCCAGTGTACAACGCGGAAATGTATGTGCTGCTCACTTCTCTCAAGAATACAGGAGGCCTTCAGAGTTCCCTTCAGGACATTTACTACCCCGTGCGGAAAACAGTCATGTAGAGAGGAGCCTTCATGGTTTCTTTTAAGTTCCTCCACGACTCTGATTTAGACTCCAAATGGTGAAAGCAAGAGTTCACTACAAACTGTTATAGATGACCGTGTTTAGAGCTGTGTCAATCATTCAGATATCAGGTATGTTCCTGATTTGTGCGCATTCTTTAGTATTGAAATGTCGCTACGGTGGAGCAATTTCCAGCATGTCCTGCAAGACTAATCCCATTCTCGCAAGCAAGTAAGCCCACCAGTAGGTTGTAACAATCCCAACCCTGAACCTCTCAGAGAGCACAGCTTGCTGTGTTGATTTATTCTCGGACTAACTCGCCGGCTACCTCATTGCTCCTGATTTCTTCGTGTCCCTGAACCCATTTAGTTTTTGCCGATGGTTGTGCTTCTTGGTGCCTTTTTAAGTTTGCGGGTTACTGCCGTGTCGATTCAGTGTCGCATGTAGTTCCGACAAGCTTTTTGGGAGTCTGTAGCTATAACAAAATCTTGTCTTGCTGCGCTTCGTTAGACGATTGCTAGAGCGATGGCAGCTTCTTCAGCAGCTTCCATGCTTGGGATGGCTGTCGTTACGCTTGCTCTTTTAGCCCCCTTCCGGCCTGTGTCCGTTGCAACGGGCGCTCATATCTGTTCTTGGCTGCGTCCTTGTAAGCCCGCCGAGGTTGTCTCAAAATTTCCTGTCGAGGGCCCGGACCCTTGCTTGTCTTCTCTTGCGGTGAAGTTTCGCAACCATGTGCCAATGTAGTAGTGGTCTTACGTGGATGTTTCTCCTGTCTTCGTCTCTGAGTTGGTGCTTGCTCTTATGGGTGCCCCTGGATATTCCTATAGTTGCACTAGTAAGTGCCTCCCTGTTCTCGTCTGCGCAAGTATGTCCGCTTGTACGTCTCTCTCCGCTTCTCGCAGGTCGTTAATTGTGTTCGATACTCCCAAGGCCATCAGCTTCTCCGTCGTTGTTGACTGCGCAAGTTGGCGCGTCGTTTCGTAGGCTTTGAGTAGAATTGTGTCGAATAGCTTGAGCTTATCCTGCTTGTTGAATTCGTCGCAGGAGAGCCTGATGTCACCCCCCTCGTCACTAGGCCCTTCCTTCTGCTGCTGATTTTTTGCACCGTTCTGGTGACTTGCTCCATTGTGTTCTTCAGGGAGCCGATGGTTTGCCTGCGCCGTCCTGTGTTTTGCAACCGCATGCCAAGGACTTTGATTTGTCTTCTCCTGTACCGGCTCGTTTCCGAATTTCAGTCCGATCGGAGAGCCGTACGTTCACGCGCCGTTCTTGATTCTTACGCCTTCCGACTTTTTCGCCTAGCACGCCAGGCTGCTCGGCCTCATGTACCGGTCGACTTGGTGTATTGCCCTCTGCAAATTTTCTTTTTTCTTTTTGCTAGCGATCGCATAGATGTAGATATTGTGATACCGTCCACGTACACTGCGCAGGTGATGCCCATGATATTCCGGAGCTTTTTCTTGAGCCCTATTACTCCCACGTTGACAACAACAGCGATATCACGCAGCCATGTAGGGTGCCGCTGTTTGGCGCCATGAAATCTGGTGTGACAACAAAGAAACTTCCTGTTGTGCTTTCCCACTGGGATATGCAGCAGATGTGTACCAAATAGAAACAGTTCGGTTTTAAAAGGGGACAGTGCACCCTTCCTCGTCACGTGTCGTGAAAATGTCATTCACCCCCGACGTGTATTTTTACTGTGCGTATGGTAAGGCTAAATTTCTGAACTTCCGCGCAGCTGCCTTCTGAGCGTGGTTCATATATTTGTTTGTTTACCGTGCGAGAGCAAAAAACTCATTCATCATTACCGGTCGTCGTGTGCAGGATGCTCACATCTAAGACCAATGCCTGTTTAACAGCCTGGTCTGTTTAACAGCCTAGTTTAATAGCCGCCTGTCAACCGTTAAGGGCGCCTACGAGTTCACAGCCATGGCGGCCTCCCTTGTCTCTGCGCTGTTAATCCTGTGCGCCACTCCAGCAGCTTTCGGCAGCGAATCACCGGTGAGCAAATAGCACCACAGCTTTGGCGGCACCCGTCTATCCGTGGCTACATTCTGTAGGGCTGTACCGAGCTCATACTTGAGAACCTTGCCAGTTGAACGGGTGCGCTTGGATCTCGAACTCCCACACTTTGGAGGTCAGCCGTGTTTGAGGTTTCACCACGGAACCACACTCTTAGTCTGGTTCCACCTAAGGATCCACTTAGTAGCTGGAACATTTTTGCAAAAATGTTCCACCAATATAGCTGGAACTATGCTCCAGATACTCCAAAATATGTGGAACAAATTTCCGAGGTTTTAGCCGGAACAGTGCTGCGCCTATATATCTGAAACAGCGTTCCAGGAATTTAGCAGGAACGCTGCATCATATAGATAGCTGGAACCCCGTTCCAGGTATCTTGTGAACCACATATTTCACTCTAGAGTTCCTTGCACACAGTGCACTGTTTGTACAAACCATAGTAAAATAATTTTGTCTATATATGAACAAAATTATTCCACAATAGTATTGTATATGCAGTGCACTGCACACAAGGGACTATAGGGTGAAATATAAAGTTCACAAAACACCTGATATGAATGAAATCATTCTGTAGTAATTCTTAACAGATACACTATATGCATATTCCTGTACCCTTAAACCACACTTCTTGCATCAAATTCACAGTATACAATCATGATTTCTGTTGGTTGGACACCTAGTCCATCAGCCAAACTATACAAATAGAGTCTGATGCACCCCTAAGTTTAAAGCTTGAGGTTGTGGGATGAGAGATATTAAAACTCTTCTTTCATCACTATGCAACCTAGAATCGCCTCCTGCATAGACAAATGGGCAATAATAAACAGATATTATGCATGCACTTCAGCAGTGTTGTTCATGGTTGATGAACACAAGCATCCATTACATTAAAACTTTATTTCACTGCCACAAAAAATACAATACTTAATTACTCGGAGGAAATTGAGGCTTTTATTTTCAAATATGACAGCTGTCTCTTAAGATGCTATATTTGATGTGTTAAGCTTTACCTTAACGCTTATCCGAAACCTTCAATCCTTTATTATCAAAACCATGAACTATACAGAAATGGCTGTGTCTAAATAAGTCTGAGGCCTTTAAGCAGACTCTTCAGTTTGAAGGATATCAGCCCTTTATCAAATTTTTCGTTTTGCAGCAGCAATGTCTGAACTAGTCCCAAAGTTTAGCCAAAAGCATGCGGATAAGAAAGGTACAAAATGAAGTAGACAGCTAGGCACAAAATAAGGGCCCTCTCCATAGATGAGCCGGGAGCCAAGGCAATGGTGTTCTTCCTGGTGACGATCATTATCAGTCCGTCGTCAGTAATGATACATGGGCCTGGTACGGGCCTGTCAGTGTTGCATCTCCCCTTTAATGCAAAAACAGTCCAGGCTATACGCAACAATTCATTGACAGCCTTGATACGATGATTTGCATGATAGTTTATTTCAAATGTAAAACAATAAATGCTAATTTAAATTACTCAACGAGGATTCGAAAGACACTACTACATATGAATCAGCATGTAATATTAGCCTAGGCCCCTAAATAATTTATAATTGAACTTTTTTTGTCATGCTAATTCGGCTTCAACAGCTGAACGATAGCTGTAACATCAAAAAGTGCTTTTGTGTCACGTGAGGCATGGAAAAACGTCCATGTAGTCACTGCTTCTTTGTTTTGATTTACTACACTGCTGAAGTCAGCCTTCTTCAAGAACCACAATGACAACAAATGAGGAAGCAGTGATCATACTGCAGTTTTTTCACGTCTCACATGACCTGCAAGCACACACTGACGTCAGAGTCCTAATTCGGCTGTTGAAACCGAGACAGCACGAAAAAGAAATGCAATTATAAATTATTTATTGGTCGTAGGAGAACACCGGGTGGTAATTCATGCATAATAATGCCTCACACATCACCACAAGCAAGAAAACACGAATCAAAATGTTAAGTGTCTATAGTTTCTTAAGCTCAATTTTAACTAAGCATGAAAAACATTAATCACTGCCTATAATGATTTCTATTCTGCATTCTTTTGAATGTATACCAGTGAACACTCATTTGAATGGCTAGTTTTTATAGCAGTGGAAGAACTGAATGCTAGCCTCCATACATTCTTTGTCAAGAAAAATTCATCATTTATATTAAACAATAAAATAAACATGCACCACAGGTTCTTGCACATTTTCAGCCAAGTATTACAGACATACCTATTATGCTGCCCAGGGACCCCAAATATTTTATGCATTTTCATTGTTGCTTAAGTCTATCAGCAGTAATTACAAAAGGAAGCTGTCTTACCTGTGTGATCACACAGAATTCAGAATTTTTTGGTCGAAGATACCCATCCAGCTCCACAAAATCTGCCCTGTGAAGTGCCTGCTGGACATCTCTTATTATCTTTCCATATCTTGCATTGTTGCTTTAAAAAGAATTTCTGCTTCAAGTGTAAGCTGCAAAAAAACACCAACTTAAGCACATATTTTACAGAAACTATTATTCGACCTTCGTAAGGAAACTGCCCATAATTTGCAAAGATATCAAAAATATTGACAATTTCATGAGTCTACTGGAACCTCACACAGCAAGACACCAAATGCAGATGCTAGGGCAAATTGCAAAATGCAGAATCTATGCTCTACCTTTCCTATTTTTAAATAAGTAAAGGTAAGGCCACTAAAATGATCCAGATACTGCCGATCATTACCTGTACAGATGACAGTTATGTAATGCACTGCATATATGCTGATTCATTTATGTGCTCCAGGGTAAGTTACATTGAAACCACATCCTTGCTTTCCAATGCAACTTGCAATAGCTCTTTACAGATGAAGGAATATGCAACTAGTGACATGCACTGAGAAAAGTGATCACTACCAGCAACAGAACAGTTTATATTTACTCATAGGGGATGTGCTGAAGTGCTTTGCAGGTTGCATTGTGCTATGAAGCTTGTTCAAAATTCTAGACAAGAACCAAAAGCAAAATAGCATACTCTTACCACGTCTGCATTCAATGAGTAGGCAGGCAGCTGTTGTGGAGTCTCAGCCTTATGAGCCGCAAATGTTACATGCAGAAGAGCCTTCATTCTTGTCCGGTTCAAGTGTCCAGCATCAAACGCAGCATCCTGTAGTGCCTAAGTGTGCAGAAAAACTTTTACAAAATTCATTCCAATGAGTATTGTTAGCAAAATCACATGGCAGCCGAAAAATGTGTGCACTGAAATCCCATGATTGTTTCAAGGACATTGCATATCATTGCAATGCCTTTTACGTCACTGCAAGGTCTTGTGATACCAGCGTAACATTTGAAGCTGTGCATTTTGATCATCAGGTATACTACTGAGGTAGAAACTATTTATTATAAGCAAAGAAAGGCTACTGTTACCTTCAATTCAAGCAGGGCATCATTTAGAAAAACAGCTGGCTGAGAAACATCAGCATTGTGAACAATAGATGCAGCAGCTACTTTCTTTGCATGCAGTTCTCTTGTTTTCTTTGCCGAGCTTACAGAGCTAATGAATTTGCACTGTGGGAAAACCATAATATGAAAAGGCTGAGTGCATCAATTTAGTGCTTACATTTCGTACAATAAAACATATTTAAAAAGATATCTTTATTTTCACAAAATAGACCTAACATAAGCTTACATTATATTTACAGGAGCTTTCAAAATTTTACTCTTTTTCAAAAATATAGTAATATAATATAATATAATGTAATATAATATAATATAATATAGTGATATTGCATGCAGTTACCCTTGCAATATCAAAAGTTTTTCAAATAACAAGCATATACTTTATCACATTTTACTCATCGCCCTGACAACTGGTTCAATATGCCATTGCACACAAAGAAATCACATTTACGTGTCGTCTACAAAACAGATCTACGATTCGCACCGTATTTGCTACAACAGGAATGAACACTAAACAAGATACCATACAACCAAACGTGCGCACGCTTACATTACCTGGACGTAAAGGCACAGGATCATTTCGCTCACCTTTTTGAAGCCGCTAACTTTTTAACGAGGGAAATATAACGGGCGCTATTAGCTAGTATACATACTTCAGAATAAGAACGATGCCTCAGGGCTTGTCGATCGGCACCTTCTACGCTTGATATAGGCGCAGATCGAGCTTAACGTAATTCGAAATCCAGAACTGAAATCCGCCCGGCACCGGCAACTTGCAATCCACAACCACAGGAAACTATAGCGTATGGTCCATTTCGTTGCGGAACCCGAATTCGCAAGGTCCATGACGAGCGCGCGTAAACCTGACCACACACGTAAAAAAGCGCCCGGAACGCAACAGCCGTGAACGGCGCCGGCCGTGGAATTAGCAGCTCCTGCTACTTTAAACATAACCGCCGTACAACTGAACAGCATTCCTAATTGTACGGCGGTCATAGCTGACAAAGAATTTCTGGCAATATCTTTAGTAACCGAGAGGAGGATCCTGGCGGAACAGCGAGCCCTATCCGCAAAACTGACAACGCCATTGCCCGCGTGCGTAGCGAACATGTGCACATTTCAATCTTCCAACCGTTGGTTCCTGCTCTAACCCACAGGCGCGGCATAATGACTAACCTAGCAGGAGCACAAAACACACATGCGCCACTAATTAACCTTACAGTAAATAAGAAAAAACCACCTACCTTTAGCAATTTTCAGCGATCCAAAGGAGACGGCGTCCTCTCTTGGCGAAAGGTACTCAAATATCGCGGCGTAGTGCGGAATACAAAATGAACGCAAAAATTAACGGAGCTTGCCGCCAGTGGCGCGCGAGAGAGATACTGTATCAGCGCTGCGGGCGCCTCAGTTGACGAAGCGGTGGCGCTGTGGTCGTGTTAGTGGCTCCGAGAAAAAAATCTGTGCTCTCCTAAGGGAGCAACTTTTCTTTACTATGGTGTTATGTTTTTCGGGCTCCTGCATGTCCGGGGCCGTCGGCGCGGGTCATGGCGGGTTCCGTTGCACGCACACGAACGTTAGTTGCGTCATACTACCGAGCTCCGTACGGGCTGTGTGTGCGGGCGGTGTTGACGACTTTGTGATGGCGCGGAAGTGATTTCTGCCGTCTGGGCTCAGTAACATGCACTAACACTGCGTAGCACAGGGCTGTTTTAGCATTTTGCGGGCATCTAAATGCGCACGCCGCTACCATGGTTCAGTGCCGCGATCTTGGAAAGAGCGTCAGTGGCTCTTTAATATTTCTGCCGCTTCGAGCGTAATGGTCATGCATTGCATTCTTCCGGTCCCTGCTGCGCTTTAGGTGTGGGTATCGTGGTATACGTTTGAAATAAAAAGAAAACTACGGTCGCATTGACGGATGTGTGAAGCAACGGATTTGTACAATATTCAAGCTTTCTGCTGCAATGATATGGAACTCTTTCACTTTAGAGTCCAAACATGAAATGGATGTTTTAACATCCTACACTAAAATGTTACGAGAAGTTGCAAGACACCCTGCTTATTGCGTATAGGGGGCCTTTTATGTGCTGTGGCCGTGGGTGCATAAAAGGCGTTTATAAGCTAGAGCACAATGTGACGCTCAAAGACGGTAAAAGGTCATCAACTGTCCCGCTCCTTGTTGAATGATTTCGCGCGGCAGACGTCCTCAAAACACTCAGCGAAAGCACGGGGCAAAAGCAATAATAAAAAATAGGCAAAAAGTGCGATGCTTCAAGAAAAATTAGCTGCGGTTTAAACTTTGGCCAACCATGGTGAGAAGCTAAAGCTTCCTTTGCATGGCTACGTTCACAAACGCCACGCACACTGCCGAACGAATTGTCGGTAAAGCGTCGATGAAATGCACGCGTAGCCGAGTCGTCACACTCGCTGAGTCTGATCACAAAGTCAGTGTTCCGGTGCTCCATCTCAGTTGAAACCATCTCCGCGTCCAGTGCCGAAGTTGGAGAAGCCTCCGACTCTGCGTCGCTGGTTAGTTAAAAGGTTAGGTGGCCTCTCAGCCAATAATCAGTTTAGCCCGCCGCGGTGGCTTAGTGGTTATGGTGCTCGGCTGCTGACCCGAGAGACGCGGGTTCGATCCCGGCCGCGGCGGTCGAATTTCCTTGGAGGAGAAATTCTAGAGGCTCGTGTACTGTGCGATATAAGTGCACGTTAAAGAACCCCAGGTGGTCGAAATTTCCGGAGCCCTTTACTACGGCGTCTCTCATATCCTGAGTCGCTTCAGTATGTTAACCCCATAAAACAAACCAAGCCAAACCAATAATCAATTTAATCTCCACCTACCACGGTAAGGAGGTTCCTCACAGTCCGATGGTGCTGTTGCCATCTGCCATGGTGGGCAGATTGTGATGACGTCAGTAGGTCACATGACCTCTCCCAACCAATAGGGGAAATTCAAGGATAAACTCACTGGCGCTGCTCTCTTGAAAACCTGGCGTAGTAAAGCTTTCGCTTCAAAAATTCAGTCCTGAACAGGAAGCGAACCCGGGACCACCATTATCTGCGGGACAGTTGCTCTCCCAACGAAGCTAACCGTGGCTATTGTTGATGGTATGGCGAGGCCGAATCGATCCACAAATCTAAGTGAAAACGATTCTGGGGGCGTATATACAAATATAGCAGCGCATTGACCCATAACAACAGTATCCTCGTGGTGCATTACACTGCGGTGTAGACAAAGGTTGCAATGCAGAAAATTCTCAAGCGTGCGGTCTGAGATCTTATGTGGAACGTGTGAGAAATAAGCGGATCAAAATAAGTTCAACAACCAGCAAGTTCCACTTAAACCTGCATGGTTCGCTGCGGGACGGCCTGTTCCACATAAAGAAAAACAACTATAAATGAAAAATTCTTATGGTTCCACATAATTAAGTGTGATCCAGATAAAATCCCCCTTGTTCCAGTGAAACTGGTGAGCCAACTCAGTTTATGTGGAACATAAGTGGAACCAGATTAAGAGTGCAGAGAAGGCCTCTACGCTGCCACTTCAATGTGGTCCCGCCTTGTCTAGTTAACAACGGCATGCCACGAGTTCAGGCCACAGGTGCAGTAGCGCGATGGTCGGGGACGGAGAGGGAAATGGTGGTGGAGTCTCGCCAACTCTGTAAAACAAATTCGCCGTCGACACAATGTTTCCTTTATATAGAGCGCCGTAAGGAACGCGTGCCGGCATACCATTTCAGCGTCGCGATTCGATGCCTTCGGTGCCTTCTCTCAACTGTGTACCGAAACGAATGAAATTTTCGCAAAAAGGGTGCGTATGCGACTCAATGTAGCAGAGCATTTGCTGTTGCTGTGACCTAGTTTCGTATTCCCGCAGTGCCCGTAAAGCTGTTGTATTAAACAACGCACTAAATTATAGATCAATGCTCAACAAGGCGGATATCATTTCCAATACTTAACTCAAGGGTCTTAACTTTCCACTCATCTGGGTAGAAACCTAGCTTATATTGCAGGATTAGGTTACGCCATTACAATTCCAGGCTACAACTACACTCCAGCAGTAGTAGGCTATCTTGCTCATTTTGCGGCATCGCCGTCCAGACGAGTATATTAGAAAGAGCCTGGGCTGCAGCAAAAACTAGCGGTGCGCTCTAGGACCCAACCACGACGAATATTCTCAATTAAAGTGTTTCCCTCGCTCTGAGGTGCGCGCCAAAGCACATGCACATCAGGCATTGCAGCAAGGCACCCTTGCTGTGTTTTCGATGCGAGCTTCCCGAGCAACTCACACATTGCAAAAAGTCGTCGGAGTGACTTGTCTGCGAGTAGTTCCTTCACTGCGCAGGCGGCTCAGCGCCATCGTCTTACCCTTCATTACGATGCAGAGTAAAGGTAGGCAGAAAGTTCTTGATAATCACAAAGCGACAAGGGTAAGGAAAGCGTCAGGGTGATTGCCAACGTTTCGTCAAGAGTACTTGTCTTCGTCCTCTATTCGAAACTCGTCGACAGCTAGCTGAACGCTAGTTACTGTCACTGAGCGGACGGTGGCCGATTCTATTGCGTTCCTTAAAGTCTGTCGCTTGGCGTCACGGAGCCTTGTCCGCTAGCGATGTTCTTCAATACATTCCTGAGAATGCAATCGTCTCGGATAATAATGTTTTTACGAATATTTCATATAGATGGAAACTGAACAGTGGAATGAAGCGTAAATATTAATTTACTTCTATTTGAGGTTTTTCCATAAAATTTTCTCTAATCCCACTTTATTAAAAATTACCATTCCTATATCTATTGTTGAAGAAATTTTTGAGCCTAATCTCTCTCAGCGCTCGCGCTATGCGATACACTACGTCTTTCCTAAATTTCGTAGTGTCTTATTGAGGCCCAGACGCTAGTTCAGGCGTGCTGCTTCAATTATTTCAAGTCGCAGATGGAAAAGCTTGGCTCGAGGAAGTGAAGGTTAAAGTGAAAGGCAGTAAATCTCCCACAGAAAACCATGGGAGCTGCCTCATGCTGCTACTCTCCCATGTGTCACACCTCAAAATATGCCTAAAAACTGTTAATTTGTATAGCGCCGCTATGGATGGCTGGTTATGTTTTTGTGCGTGAAAATTGAAACGGTTCATGGTTTCGAGTAAATAGACTGCATTGATATGCTAGCCAAACAGATACAACAAGAAAGAAATTGAAGCATCTTTGATGCAATTCCTACGCTACGACCCACTGAGACTTTTTAAATTAAGTATTCCGTAGAAAACTGTGTTTTTGATTAAAGAAAAAGGAGCAGTAATTTTCTCAAATCTCAGGGGACACGCGAATCGTGACGTAAGGGAAGAGAGGAAGGTGGGAGTGAACGAAGAAAGACAGAAACGGGTGCCGTAGTAGAGTGCTTCGAATTAATTTCGACTACCTGGGAGCATAGTCCTCGCACTGACGTCGAACAGGATCGCGTGTGTTTTCTGAAACTGTCCTCACGACGCACTTCACAAATCCTTTTCAGAATAACCAGACGCAGGAATTGATAGATGCGGCCGCCGCGCTGGCGAGTGAAGTGGCAATTTTCGACTCCGTCAACGACCCCAGCCAGCGATGCATGTACAGGGGTAGTCAAAAAATCCCAGGCCGCTCCGAACAGCCGCGGAGCGGCTGCTCTCCGCTATCGGGGCGCTGTTATCGCACGCGTGTCTCGCCGCGCTCGGGTTGCGAGGGTATCCGCTGAGAGGAGGTGACGCTCCCTCTCTCTCTCGCTCTCCATGATAACAAAGCAGTGAAAAAGATAGTGAGGCGCGCGCCTTCACGCCTTCGCTGTTCGAGATTTCCGCACTCGGCTGCGGTGCAGCGCGTCGCGGAGCAGACGACCATTTGCGCAAAGTGACGCACGCTGGCGGCCGTATTTAAATGGAGTTCGCCTGCTTCTCCCAACTTCTCGGCTTCCTGGCATACGATATAATGCATTTACCTTCACCTAAGCTCTGTTGCGATTGAAGATTTTATTCACGTATATTTGACGCCAGCGAACATAATTGAGTTTTCAGCACCAACTGCCATTTCCATCACAAGACAATTCAATCAGCACGCGGGTAGCACATCCTGGTTCATCATATTTCGTTCCCATCTTGGTTCTATTCTATAATTATAAGTGGTCGCGGACGTTATACGTGTAAATACTGTTCAACAACAATTTTTTACCTCTGAAATGAATTGACGCTATGAACAGCTCGCCGGACGATGGCTGCGGATGGAGTATAGCTACACAGATTTCATGAGCAATTCAGTTCCACTACAGCTGAGCACGCAAGGCCAGATACTGACGTCAACGGCGGAGACAGTCGGCTTATAGTACGAGCTCCACGACAGATACAGCGGGAGTCCGCCGTTGAAGAATAAAAAACTGGAAGTTTGTCAAAGAAACAGCTTATTTTCGTATATGATATTCGGCTAAACATATTAAATTCCTACCATTTCTGCGCTCCTGAATGAAACAGTGAGGACGCAGAAGCAAAAAAATTCCCTGACAGGGACACCGCGCGTATATAGTAGAGATGCGTACAAGTGCCCAGACGCGAAATGAATCGCTCTTTTTCCGAAGCCGAACGCAACATCTTTGAACGCAAAGTGGACAGCAGTCCGGCAAGCCAACCACAAACACATCCGAGTACAAGCACATAATCACAGATGCCGACTTTACGCCTATCCAGAGTTGACGAGTATATTGGCGCGTCTAAGAGCAGCGCGGTGCCTGAAATCGAAGGAACGGTGCAAGAATATCTGGCTGAATCTCTACAATTTTGATTGCCCATATATGACGGCATGTCGTGAAACCCACGCGTTGGGCGCTTATATTCTGACATTGTGACAAAATACTCATTCTCGCTACGAATTCGCGAGCGCCGAGGGAGGAGTGCAAGTGCCGGAAACGTAAACCTCTTAGCTGGAGCATACTGCATAGCATTGCATGAAATACTCGCCAAAGCTTCAGTAACACGTGCTAACTCCCCAACACACGACCGACTCTACCTGCTTTACCTGCGCGAAAGCATTAAACCTACTCATTAATACAAGACTCGACATGGCGACATGGCAATAACGGAGCAATAAAAACCCTTGAGAATTTCAGGCAGAGAATGCGTCCTGAAATCGTATTCGAGTGTACTAAATTTCTAGAAAGTTGAACAAGAATGCTTTAAATATAGCACGTCACAACTCAAAGTTAGTGCTCAGAGAGCCGCAACAGAGCTTAGGTGAAGGTAAATGCATTATATCGTATGCCAGGAAGCCGAGAAGTTGGGAGAAGCAGGCGAAGTCCATTTAAATACGGCCGCCAGCGCGCGTCACTTTGCGCAAATGGTCGTCTGCTCCGCGACGCGCTGCACCGCAGCCGAGTGCGGAAATCTCGAACAGCGAAGGCGTGAAGGCGCGCGCCTCACTATCTTTTTCACTGCTTTGTTATCATGGAGAGCGAGAGAGAGAGGGAGCGTCACCTCCTCTCAGCGGATACCCTCGCAACCCGAGCGCGGCGAGACACGCGTGCGATAACAGCGCCCCGATAGCGGAGAGCAGCCGCTCCGCGGCTGTTCGGAGCGGCCTGGGATTTTTTGACTACCCCTGTACACCACTCGGCCAGTATTCTTCCCTGAAGAACAATTCGCTATTTACGTTCTTCACTACCCAGACGGAAGTGGGTAAGTAAGCAGCGTGCCTGCTTTCTATGGCCTCCTTGTAAACGCACAACTACCGACATCATATCGTTGACCTCTTCATGCTGCAAACTTCTTGAACATATCGCAGCCAATTACATTAAAACATTTCTCGATGACAACAACAAATTATCGGCTTTCCAACATGGTTTTTGCAAAGGCTTTTCTACGGTCACCCAACTTACATCCGTAATTCACAATTTCGCTCAAGTTCTGGACAATTCCGGCCAAATAGGTATCATTTTTCTAGATTTTAAGAAAGCTTTTGATTTAGTTCCGCACAATAAACTTATCCATAAACTTGAAACTGTAGGTCTTCCTTCTTTTATTGTTAATTGGGTTACGGCTTATTTATCTAACCGATTTCAATATGTTAGTATCGAAGGTCATTGTTCTAACAAACTTCCAGTCACTTCTGGTGTCCCGCAGGGCAGTGTCCTTGGGCCATTACTGTTTCTAATCTATATTAATGACATTACAGACATCATCTCTCATCCTGTTCAAATTAGGTTGTTTGCCGACGATTGTGTTTTGTTTAATGAAGTTAAAGTTCCAGGCGACCAAATTTTACTTAATCATAACCTACAGAATGTTAGTGAATGGTGCGTTAAATGGGGGATGGAACTAAACGCTGACAAGACAGTATTTATGCGGATCACTAATAAAAGAAACAGTCATTCCTTTTCATATAATCTTCCCACTCGGCACCTTTCAGAAGTCAAAGAATACAAGTACCTAGGAGTAACACTAACGAATAATCTTAGTTGGAATAAACATATTGAAACCGTATGCTCTTCTTCGTTTCGCAATCTCTGTTTTCTTAGGCACAAGTTAAAACAAGCTCCCCCTAACGTTAAGCAATTGGTATATTACACCATGATTAGACCAAAACTTGAGTATGCATGCACTGTTTGGGATCCTCACACAAAGACTAACATTAATGCCCTTGAAAGAATTCAGCGCAAAGCAGTTCGGTTTATATTTTCTAAATATCGCACCACTGACTCACCATCTGCTCTGTTGCTTCAACATAATATACAGTCCCTTGAAACTGGGCGTAGAATACTAAGGTCAAGATTTCTCTTTCTATTGAAAACTAACAAACTGTCAATGGCCCCCGATTTGTATCTCCAACCGATAACGTCCAGGTCAACCAGAAAAAGGCACACTGAATCGTTAAAACCTTACTTTGCCAGAACTAACATATTCAAATTCTCTTTTTTTCCCCGCACCATTAACGAGTGGAATCAGTTGCCACCATCATCAACAGTTGACATTGTTGCCATTGAACAGGCCGTTCATTGATTTTTTTTTTACTTGCCTTGTACTTTTTGTTTTGTGCTTTTTTGTATTGTGTTTATTGTGCCCCTCCTGGCAGGGCCCTTCACTGGGCCTGCAGTATGTCCTAAATAAATAATTAAATAAATAAATAAATAAATCATTCGAAATATTGTTTGCACTTCCTTACAAGCTCACAAATAAATATATTGCATTAAGAAGTAAGCTTATTAATTATAAGAACGGTTACCTACTTACGATTTAGATTATTTGTTCACAATAGCAGACATCAAACCTTAGAGCTGTATCAAATTGAGCCAACTCGAAAACAAAATGCAGGTAGCAATGAAATATTGGACCCAACTCAACCATATTGCCTCGAAATGTTCATTGTGCATATCTTGGGCATTAAGCTTCTTCCTTTTGGGTGAAACACCAACAAACTCAGCTTTTAGTTTTCCGTCCAACGAAATAGGAAGCCTTTCTCTTGAGGCATATGGTTGAAGCCTTTCACTTTAAGCGCCGGTACAAGCTGACGAGGAAGACCAATGGTAAGGAAATGATCAGCGGTGATGGCTACGCAAGACTAGATACGAGTATTTCAGAAATAGTGGCGTCTTGGGATAAAATCCATAATACAAATAGCTAAACTGGCGTGGCGGCAAGGTGGTTTAGCAGTTTTTTGTACACGGTCATTCATGCAAATCTTCGCATATTTTATTTCCTCAGAGGGGAGACAAAACGCGCTTACTGCGTTGGCCTTAACGTCTCCGACTCGGGCTACTACCCATTCGGCCTCTGCGAAAGTAAGTATTCAATTTTTGCGCCTTTCTTGACGGAACCTTTTCCATAGTGCTTCAGCTTACTAGTGTCATACCGAGACCTGCTTTAATGGACATCGTTTTTAATTTTTAGGCAACTCTGCGCTATTTTAAGATACTGTTATGTACGTACTGATAGAAACTGACTGGCTTTCTGATGCACAGCAAGATGTGCCTTTTAAATTTTCCCCTGCCCTCCCACCGAGCAGCTAAGACTGCCACAAAAATCCAATGGTGTGCTTTTTTCGCAATTTATGGTAGGTATTTTACTGGCACTAAAGAGGACAGTTTATGAAAACCTAAAGGGACATGTCAGAGGTGATCATTTCATTCATTTCACAACTCATTGAGTACTTATCATCTATTGTAATTGTTGTCGTCGCTTGCATGCTCCTTCTTCACCAGCAGCGCTTCAACAGCTCACTCTAACCCGCATACAGCTTGTATTGTTTTGTGACTGGGGATATCGGCCTTAGTGTGTATTTTCACCAACTCGGATTCCAGCGTGCCCACTACACTCTCGCAGTATTCTCAGTAGTCAACGTTCTCTGCTGATCGAACAAAGCGAAAGGTGTCGGTGGCGGCCCTGCCCTCAGCGCGCGAGCGCAGCTGGCTTTAAGTTCCTGCGACGAGTTTTTCCAAGGCGATAGCCTCGAGCATATTGTTGCCTTCTCGCTCATTTACTTGCATGACTCAATTACACGACTTGGGTAGACCTAGACCTGTCACCGCACTGTGTGCCAGGATGAGGCAAGTGTTATCAGCAAGCAAATGTTCCCTACGAGAAGCCATAGTATTGCGTGCACTTTTCGATTTCTTACCTGAATCTCAAAGCTCAACGACGAAGCCTCAGTCGCTGCAAGAGTGATTTCCGAATGTTTAACCTGCGCTGATTGCCACTCACGTTGTCGGAGGCCACCGAGCGTAGACCACATGCAGGCGAGAAGTGGAAAATAGAAAAACCAGATCACAACCGCAACGACGGCAGGGTGCAAGCCAGAAACAAGCTAGCGAGTGTGACTTAGTGTAGCCAGCAGCATTCAACAGTGTATCGTTGTGCAGTGTACTTGGCAGATCAAGCCATTATTGCAGCAGAAATTGCGTTCCTTCCACTCAGTATAACTGCAAACAGTTTTTTTTTATATAAAAGCGTCATGTCCTCTATGTATTCTTATGTGGACTAGCAGTTTTACATAAATCAGCGCGCTAACCACTCGGGATGCTCGCCTTTGAAAAAGCTCGTGCCCAAGTACACTCAACTATTTCTCCTTTGGTGCCACCTTATCTTAATTTTAACGAGCTGTCGAATTTCCGTCTGACAGGGGTAGTAGGCAGCTTACTCTTGTGAACGGAAACTACATCTTTTTCGCGGACAAAGAAGCAGCTGCATCTCTTAACGCTCTCTCTGAAAATAATGAGAATATTTCAGGCTTACTGAAATTTGAAAAGTCTCTAGTTTCCGCGATTTGTTCAAGTTCTCAGGAAGCATCAAGAATACAGAATGTTAAAAAAGCTGTGTTATAAAGCAAAACTGCAGCAAAGAGCGCCTGCGAGATCTTCCGACCAGAATCCTAACTCCAAGCAAACTACGAGCGGCTAGCGTGAGGAAGTGTGTGCGTGCATATTGGACTCCCCCATTGAAGATTCTATTCTCATTTGGAGACATACCTAACGGCGGCGATTGCAGTTTATACCTCCATGCTAGTTGGACCGGTTATTTTGTTTTTTCTTTCCAGATGCCCCTATTGAGGACTTGGCTCAGCATCTCTACTTCGACGGCGAGATTTGCTACATAACCCGGCTTCCACTTTCCGGCACTTACCGTAAGCTAAGCGTTCTTCTTTTGATATGAAGCGGAACAAAGCTGCGTTATGAAACTGCTCAACAATTTTGCGCCCGAGACTGGTGACTCATGCCTGTAATTACGCACCATTTGGTAAAGATTAATAATTGGTAAAATGCACGAGGAGAACTGAAGTAACAGTTGCGTTGCACCACCTCAAATATGGCGCGATTTTAGCAAGGAATGCGGAGGAAGGGAAGAAGGGAGCTGCAGAGGTTCGCAGTTACGCGTAAGAATGGATGCAACTCCTTCTGCAGCAGTGCATACTCGATGTTTCCACACGCAAGAGCACCTGGATTCGTTTCAACCTAGACTACTTTCCAGGACTTGTCCGTCCAGCTTTTAAAGATCGCGTGGATAGTAACCACTCTTCTCTCACTTGCAGCACTGAATAGGCTGTAGGCTACACGTGCTCGTGATTGCCGGATGCGTAAGCGAAGTTTACCACTTATTTTTAAGGAAGGCTCCTGTATACACCACTTCACTTTGGCAGCATACCACCGGATTATGGATGACATAGAACGGGTGATTTATGTAAACGTTTAAGACCTCTTGTACAGAGGAAGGACCAGATATAGCCGAGATTTGGTCAAATGTTTAGGGGAATCCCCCAAGGTGGAGTAGATTTCTAATAAGGGAGTAATTACTCATTGGCATCCACCCAAGCGCAGCCATACGGCTACAAAGGAAAGCTATACAAAGGAAGCTATAGAAAGGAAAGCTCCGGTGTGGCGGTGGTTCCGGGTTCGAACCCCGGACCAGGACGAATTTTTCTTTAACTACGAAGTTTCTGAGAAAGCTGTATAGCTTTCCTTTGTAGCCGTATGGCTGCGCTTGGGTGGATGCCAATGAGTAATTACTCCCTTATTATAGCCGAGATTTATATACGCAGGTTTCTGCACAGTTTAACCTTAATATGCACTCTAAAACGCAGCCTGCATGCTCTCCTTTGTGGGCTGATAAAGGTGTAGAGACAGCCATGTTGTAACATATTTGTAACAATCAATCGCTGCCGCCGGTTGCATGTCGGTTATTCCTAACTCCCTATTCTTTGCATCGCGTGAAAGAATATGGCCGCAGTTCATTAATGTGTGCACAAAGCTGCGAAATAGGCTTGCAAGACTGCGCGTGCAAAAACAAAATTGTGCATGTTTACTCGAACCAGGACGTGGAAAATGGCGCGAAAGTAATCATTTGTCTACCCTGCCCTGGCAATTCGGTGTGATGCAATGCTTTGCGTCAATTTTGTCGTACGCAGTAGGTCACAATCTCTTCCGGAATAACCTTTGGAACAGCGTTTTTTGCTGCAAAAAAAATAATTTTTTAGCTGGTTCAATGTTAAGAAATAAGTGTCCTTATTTAAATTCCGCGTTCTTGTTTTTTTTCGCATGCTTCATATTTGATGGAAACGAATTGGCTGCGCGCTAATAGACGTTGCATTGGAGAAGAACACAGACATATGTGCTGACTAGCAACGAATTGATTAATCAACATTTTCATCAATACGCACCAAGCGGCCCGTCCAGCTCTTAATATGAAATCGTTTCGTACACTTCTGGAAAAAACGCATAGGAAAAGAATGTTCTGTTTTCCGAGGCTCCAAAATTAGTACAATACTACATCTCTAATATGAAGCAGCTCGCGCCGCATAGCACCGCCCCCATATAACCGTGGTTTCCGATGCCTGTCGGCGGAGCGGCGGCAGTTTTCTCCCCGCCACTTCCGATTGGCTCTTTCTCTAACACTGGGCCCAATACAGGGGTTTCCTGACAGAGCACATGGGCTGGCGGTGAGGTATAGGTCGAGGGACTCCGTGAGGCTGTCCCCGAATGCTGTGTTCGGCGCGCTGTTGTTCCGAGCCACGCATCTCTGACGAATCCCGTTTTCTCTGCTGCGTGACGCACGCATCACATACGGTCATTCTCGCCGTACACCTTTTTCCTATATGCATCTATCTCTCCAGTCAGGCCGACTGTTAGGTAAGGGTCTTGTACCACGTCTGAGGACATCACCAAAAGACGACGGTGCGACTGTGTGAGAAGAAAATATTTGAACCTAAACTGACCAATAGCCAACGGTTTGAACGTGGCATTGGCGCAGAAGCCAAGAACAACTGCCGCACTACAATCACATCTATAATAATGTCACTACGTTTTTATCGAAGAGAAAGCCGTTATCTAAATTCAATAAAAGCTCCGTTGGTGTACATGTTTAGCCGAACGGACTGTTCTGCATAAAGCGATCGGCACCAGAAACGGCAAGTTTATATGTATGAATCCCTTCAATACAAGTTGACGGTGAATTTGAAACATTCATCACCAAGGAAGTACGCGATTTTCTTTAATTTTGAACAGTTTAAGATCTTACATGATGCTTTCTCAGCGTCCACGACACACAGGAAAATGTTGCTAGTTGCAAAAAACGTATTTTCCGTCCTCGCTCCGGCCTATAAGGGATGTGTTGCGTTGAGCGTTGTGGGACATAAGCGAATAAGGCTGTCAAGCGCCAAACACAGGATGAAATGTTTGTTTCTTGTAGGAAGCAGAGTGTTATTTTTGCAAATCTGTAATAAGGAAGAACAAAGTGAAACGCGCACCTCCGCCTTGTGCCGGTCATCATGTGCAGCAGCCAGTTCCTACAAATAAATACTCACATCAATCGTACACGAGGAGTAACTTTGATTCGTAGTTGTCGATTACGGGACGAAAGGTCCACAAATAGATGGACCGCTCTTGTATAGCTAACATTGCATTTGCAACTGTTCTGTTTGTGACAACCAGTTAATCAGAACACAGGCGCCACTGCTCCAAGTAGGAAATGGTGTTTAAAAAAATTATAGTCGTGTAGCAGAAAACAATACGCACATTGTGCTTAAAAATCCCGGTGTTCTGGTTTGGAAATTATTTTTTGTTCCACGCTGGCTATATTTGTGAGAGGAGCTGTGTTGTTGTTATTGATGTGGCTGTATTTACGTGGAAAGCTGCGTGCATTTATGCCCTATGACCTATTTATGGCGTAAGATATTTACAAAGTAAGCTTGCGGACTGTTCAATATGTTGACCATTAGCTATTACGCGTACTATATTTTCTGCAATACAAATAATTTATTCAGTTCTGATTTCATTTCTCCCTCAAAGAAGAAGGCAAATCTTAGGGTGCGAACAAGCCATTATAGTTCAAAAGCCACTCGTGTTGGAGAGATATACCTGATTCGATTGAGTGCGCCTATTATAAGGCTGAGGTTTGCAATAAAAAAATCGTATCCTCATGGCAAAAGGAGTACCGCAGAGTATAATAGATTGAGTGGGTTCAGATAGTGCAGATATGTACTGCAAGCTAAGATCAGTGGATATATGTGTGCCCTTTGTACGATAATCTACAGCTTTGGTTTTGCTATTACTTTTTCATAAAAAGTTAGGAAAATTATTCTCTACCATACAGTGACACTGTGGCCGTATTGAGGCTCACAGACAGTTTTCTATAGTGTCCAGTATTTACTCTCAAAAAGGTATTTGTAAATGATGAGCGGGGTTGATGAAGAACTTTTTTAGCTTTACTATTTTGGTAAGAGCATGAAGTAAATTATAGGTACACTCGTTAGCATACATTAAAAAATTGACTTTCTATAGAAATGTTATGTAATTTAAATGGATGCTTAATGGGATGGGTGCGGGTATACTACCTTGCGGTCAAATTATATTATTCCTTGAATATATGTTGAGAAACAATTTACAGAAGTAAACTGCCAACGCTTATTACAAGTTCCTGAGTGTATCAAAACGTTGGAGTCAAGAACACAGCGCTTCCAGTTCGCAATTTATAGTTAGTGATGTTACAACCTTGCTCGTTTCATGCATCATTCTGTTATTGTGTCTTTTGCGCTGTGCTTGCAATGGCTCTATAACTCAAGATTTTTCAGTATGTGAGCCTCAGGTGCAGTTTTTCTTTTACATATCCTTCTCTGACCGATCTCTCACACCCGTCTGTTTCGCAATAGACTGTGAGACCGTTCGCATTTAATCCTATAGTGAACTAAAGGCAAAGCTAAAGCAGCTTCTCACCGAAAACACTGAGCTGTAGTCCTCTTTCACTCTTTCTAGGCAGTTAGCTCTTCATAGCTCCTTCCCCAGTCTCGCTGCGTCCTCGGCGTCAGCGGTGCCCTCCGCAGCAGACATTGTCTGAAATGCAATGAAAGGAAGCACCAAGCGCAGTTGTCATCGCATGGGCCTCCTTTTTGCGCAGTCCGCACCTGTTGGTGGTTCCTGCCCGAGCTGCCTTAGCTTCTCCGTGTGCTTGAGGCGTCTCCGCCATCAGTAAATCGTCGCCTGAAATGGAGTGATGCCTCTAGCGCCTAAGCTCTTAGATGTTTATTACGTGCCGTGCTACTTTATGGGCAAAAGCGCCGGGGACAACGGCTCGCTTGTCAAATTTCGCAGCATGCCAAGTCACTGCTGAGCTTTCTCCAGCAGTGTAGGTGTAAGAAAAAAATGGCCAGTGGTTTATCTCTTTTCAGCTTAGTGAGACAGAACGAGAGCATCACTATGCACTTAAAAGGCCTCAAAGGCCTTTCAGTCACGCTGTCAGCCGCGCTATCATCCATGGCGAAACTCCGTGCACGAGCGGCGTCGCCTCCATAGCAAACGCCGAGTTACGTGCCTAATCACATGACCGCATCTGGCGAAGCGGCGATCGGCGCACCACGGTCAGCGCAGCGATGCGGCGGCTGCAGGTGCGGCGAGCACCGTGGTCTGCCGTCACCGCCACACCTCCGGCACTCCACCTGCTGAAGGCCAAACTGCTACACCCGATGACCTTGGCGAAAGATGTCCTAGTAGAGCTCTCGCTCCAAAAAGGCGGCAAGACTCTTCAGAAGGGGCGTGGTGCATAATGCCACGCGTGTTGCTGTATATGCGCTTTAGCATTAGAAGAGCGAACACTATTAAAATTCCTAGTACTCATAGCACAGCTAGCTGAAACATTCTATTTACAAACTTTTAACCACATTTTGGGGTTTTTCAGCTGTATTATCCAAGTTAGCATGCATGCAATTCTCATGCGGCTGCAGCGTTCATTCGTCGTGCTCGCAACGGCTCTAGTCTGCGCCGGGGTCTTTCACGTTAGCCACTCTGCGATGCTCTTTGAAGCTAACTATAAACCTCAGCGTTGCGGCTTTCACTAATAGACCAGCCAGAGTTACCTCCGAATCAAAAAAAGGTAGGAAAACATTTCTCGAAAAGTCATCTGGCAGACAACATAATCAGTCCGCAACACATGGTTCTGCTCTGTACCTCGTGATATTGATCTTGCACACGCGTGAGGCCTTAGGTGAAACATAGTTGATCGCATACACTGCAAGGCACACCCAATTTTATTTGCATCAAGTGATTCGCAAAGTAGTAGTCGGGGCCGACAGTAGACTTCTGGCTGACGACGGCGCCTAATTTTACATATCATTTCACTCCATGTCTCATTTTTCTCGGAGAAATGGCGGACGCGTAGTGGTCGGTGACGCACAATGTTGCATTGTCGCATCGGCGACGAACAATGTCCCGCATCTGTTGTAGGCTCTTTTGCTTTCCACCGTCTTGTGTCTCTGCGTATGTTGTTGTTATTGTTGTTGTAGCCTTTGAGAGAATGGCACATACCCCCACTGGGGCATCGGCCAAGAATCGGGAGGTAAATGTTGGTATTCACCTGTACGTAGTAAAGGCAAAAGGGAAGCAGACGGGAGAGCAACACCACCGGGGGAGTCTACCACAAGAAGCGCCTCTTCTATGTGTGGTGCTAGCTTGCAATGCGCCATATCGTCTGACAAGATGCCTTCCTCATAGGCCCATGTTGTAGGAATGCACCAAGTGGCCGCCCGGTTGGCAAGCAAGCACCAGAGAACAGGAAACTTGACCGACATGATGTGCGCAGGGTGCAGATCTTCGATCGGTCCTAATGCTGCGAGCGCCCAGCGCACCGATTCCCTTCTGGGTTGAGGTCAGATGGATGCAATGGGAAATCTTGTAAGGTATTCAAAGAATGCTCTCACATTAAAATACGGGAAAGCGTTTACTAGGGCTCGGATCGTTAGGGGGCCGTCGGGCGTCGGGCAGGAGGACGCATGAAATGTTTTTCACCTATGTTGTTCAGCGATAATAGGCGTGCACTCGTCTTGATAACATATATTCTTTGCATCTTCTATTCCATCGATTATCACCAGTATTGTGCTTCGGAGAAGAGAGTGCACTGTTAGCTTTTTTATGATAATTCTGCCTGGGACTCATAAATGGGGCACCTGGATTAAGCTCGCCTCAATTCCGCCTTATCTGAACTGAGAGTTAAACACTGACCTCTCCTCCTATTTATAAATATTACACCTGAGTTACGGAAGATGTGTCAATTATGTATTGTTTGCTGGTTTGCAGTGTATCTTAATAAGAATCACCTTTCTGTAGAGAATACTCATCCCTAAAGAACCTGAGAGATCAAGAAATGTTCTGGCACCTAGAAACGATGCCTGCCTTTGACAGAAGTATTAGTAATTAAAAGTTATTTGCCACCAACTTGACTTATTAGGCAAACGTGCAGACCAGCGATTGCACACACTGCATTACTAATTTCATTCGGCTGCCTCCGCAAACATGAGCTGCATGGAATAGCACCTCATCTGAGCGTTTCAACATAACATAAGGCAGTACAAAAGGCATATCATTCACGATGTCTTCAAGACATATCAATTAACGTTTGTGCTTTGTGCAGTGGCCATCAGCGGGCTGTTGTTGTCAAAAGGCATGCCTCAATTTAACGCATGACAAAGTTATAAACTCATGTCTTTATGTTCTTTTTACCGAGTCTCAAGAACGCACCTCTAGAAACATTTCATACCTCGCTATCTCTACGTGAATCTTTTTAAACGAAAATATTTCACGCAAGAAACAGGTGAAAAAACGTTCCTGTCTCCAAATGTTCCTGCGTTTTGTCTCTCTCCCTGCAGAATGCATACTCTTTGTGAAGATCGAGGACAGGGATTCGGTGCCGGAACACTGCGTCACGCAGTTTCGCAACAAGTGCGGCCCGCAAAGGTACACTCTGTACAGCAAGGAGATGTGCCCCTTTTAGCTTGAAAGGAAAACAATTTTGCCGTAAGAATTGTAAGTTAGAGGTTCAACACCTGCAAGATGAATACAGCTTTTCCTATATTGTTTCGTTCCAGCAAAATAAACGCTAGAAAAGCTGCACTGTCTTTCCATGATGTTTAATATTTTGTTTTAGCACTTGCAAGCTTAAAGAAGTGTATAAACCTTGAGTAAAACTAATGTCAATAATACAATGCCATCGAGGGCCGCCAGGGAGCTTCAACTTTGGCAACATGAGCGGCTCATGCACTGTAAGTTTCTGTTTTCTTGAGTTTCTTTCTATGTTTGTTTTAGGTGTGTTTTGGTAGTTATGGGATCTTAATTTCCCTGGACGGTTTATTTAAGTGTGGCCATAGCCTGTGAAACACGTTACTACTCAGGAATGAGCCCCATATATTTACAGCTCTAAAGTAATCAATTCACTCTCCGACAGCACAAACGTTTTATTTTCTTCTGTGTCCGGTTCTAGCCCTCCAGATTAGATCTCCTGGACGCTTCTCTCCAACTTTCTCAAACTAAGAAAATGACTAAGCTTTACCAGAAGCCTAATGGCCCATACAGCCCGTACCACCCGTGGCCAGCGCACACGAACATCCAGAACACCTAGACGACTCACTGCAAGAGACCCACGTGCTGTAGGCTGGCAAGCTGCTTTGGGCACTTCCGTTAGAAAATGAAGACTATAATTTACGTTGTGCGTATGCAGATAGCGCACTTCTGGGATTGAAGTGCCTTGCACGAATCGTACATGGGTTCATACAGCGAGCGAGCAAAAAAAGCCAAGATGTTATCCAAAAGCGCACTAAATGACCCCGAAGCACTGCGCCCTAGCCAGCTACTAACATACTCAAGCTTTGTGCGAAATGGCTCGTGCTTCCGTTAATAATTTAAAACATATTCACGATCAAGATTGCTTGAAATGTTTCTTTACTAAGCGCGCTTTCTCCAATAAAAGGACATACTTTATTCTCGAAGCCTTCGACTGCCTTCCACCGGTCTGCCGGTCGTGAAGAAATGTTTCACGACCTAATATGGAGCCTAATATGGAGCCTAATTTTTACGATACCTGTGCTGCTTTGATTGACATGGAGACAGCAGAGGTAGGTATAAAACGTTATGCACAATCTCCCAACTGAGAGTTTATCCTATTACAGTGCAAAAGGAAAACAAGGACACGGGACATTGCTATAATTATAAAAGGAATGACAAGGAAGAATCCAAAGTACGCAGTGCTGACCGCAAAAATCTAAACAAAAAATCTTTCAAGAAGGAAATATTTTTTTTTCATTGATTATGGCGCTCTACTGCTGACCCGAAAAACACGAGTTCAATCCCGGCCGCGGCGGTGGAATTTCGATGGAGGCGAAAACCTTGAGGGTTGTGTAGAGTGCGTTTTAGCGCACATTAAAGACCCCCGGTGGTCGAAATTTCCGGAGCATTTCACTACGGCGTCCCACATAGCCCTAGTCGCTTTGGGACGTTGAACCCCCACACATCTGATATATTACTGGCTCTTCATGTCGGTGCGCCGCCGGGCACCTTGGTGCCAAGAAGAAAGAAGCGAAGGAAGAACACGGAGCCGAACCTCAACGAACTTTGGCGATAAAATTTCCGTCCCTCCCCCGGTATCCACGTGCCGCCCTACCGCCAGAGAAGCACATGCGTCCTCAACGTCGTCTTCGTCGTCCGGTGTTCGGCGAAGCAGCTAACAACCTGCCCACTAGCCCGAGCAGATCAGACGCCGTTCTCTTAACGTGTGAGCGACGCGAGAGCGCCGCAATTTTTTCGTAATGCAGGCCCTGGGACAACTCGTCTCCAAAGTCGTGGCGCCGTCGTTTGGAGCCGCACTGAATCCGTTGTGAACAGTGAGGGTGGCTGAAGAAAGGGCAACTAGACGTTCCACTCTGCCTCCCGAGCCACATTGCGGGCAGAAGGTTATGTTTGGTCAAGACGACACCTTGCAGTGAGGATCAATCTCTCATGTGTGCTACTCCCGTAGCAAAGCATTTCATGCTTACGTCGAGTCTCGACTAAGAGAAAGTTTGCATTTCTCAAAACTGGTAGTTCCAACACAATGTACGTATCCGGTATTATCGCTTCCTGCCAGTATCAATTGCAGCTGATGCATAGCCAAAGATCGCCGTGAAGCACAGCACTAATCCTCGCCACATTAGCGGTCGTTCCAAAGGGATCATTTTGCAGATAAGAGTGCCAAAGGGCGTTTTGAATACATGAACACTACGCGTCTCTCATAGCCTCAGTCGCTTTGGGACGTTAAACCCCATAAACTAAACTACATGAACACTACATACGATGCACAGGCCCCGTACATATTAGCGCATGCGACGTGTTGCTCTATCTGACATATTCGACGCTGTGAAAGGTCATGCCTAGGATTTCGATAAGGAATTTCTGTCCAATTATGTTTTGTCTGCAGAATGCAATTTGACTTAAGCTGGTCGCCTTCGTAACCTACGTTTGGCATCCGGGCCTTTGGCACCAGCCTTTAGTTGTTTTTGCTGATAGGACACTGTACTGTGAAACTTCACGTATTCAGGCTTTCTTGCTCTGCTGTAATGGCTTAAAACTCATTACATTCTGCGTAAATGAGTCAAAACAAGCAGCGCTGATTTCGTTGTCCTTGCCACACTGCAAGTTGCTGCTGAACAGCGTTACTTCACCGCCTGTGGTTCAAAGATGTTTTACAATGTCAAACTCTTTATGCAGCGGTTAATATCGAGCACAAGTGGCGAATATAAATTTTGCTTAACTCTCTGTACGTGCCTATTTGGCATCGGCCAACGTTGACGCATACATTTGCTCGTTTTTATAATGCGAACTATGAAGTTTCTGGATTTTACGCTTTAAGTTAGTAGTCCAAGAAAGACAATTTAAATTCTGAGTAATTTGTAACTCGGATGCGTAGCTACCAATTTTCTTGCGAGGCTGAAAATCGCACTACGAAGTTTTTGCTTAAAGAGCATAAAAAGGTCCTTCTTGTCCAGGCCATCTTGGAAGCCACATCGGTTCCAGTGCTTTTTTTTTGCCGGCAAAAAATTTCTGTTTCTCTTAGGAGTAGCAGCGAGCATCAGAAGGACCTCAGAATGCATGGTTTTAGTTCTTCGTAAAGAAAACGTCAAAAAGTGTGCAAGACTGCAATCCTCCTCATCAGAAAGGATTGCTCTCAAATTGCTACCACTGTGCTAACTCTTTGGGCCGCCTAATTTATACCAGAGGTTTGCAGCACATATATGCTTCTCGCACTGGGGCAGAATTGTGTAGCAAAGATTGACCACCGCCATCTCTGCAGATACAGCCCTGTTGCCTTAAGAAAGGACCTGGCCTCAACATGGTGGATGCAGGGAAGCAAATGTTTGCCGTGCGCTGAAGCAGACAGCGGATCACGTGTAACGGCACTTTTTTCTAACAGCGGCAATAGAATTTCAGTCCACACGAATGAGTGTGTCTGGATGCTAATCGTAAGCAAACAACTTCAAATTAATCCGACAGCCCATAATGAATGCCTGCAAGCGTATATGCGCGTCCAATGACTTATCAAGAATGCCTTTCAGCTCATGTGTCTTCCTCTTTACTGGGGCAATGCAGCTTCTTTTATAGTCTCCTTCATACGTTAAAGCCGACAAGGCGTTTTGCGGCTCCTCTATAGGGACCGGGCGGCAGTTGTATGGCACCACCGTCGCCCCAGACGAACAGCGCCGCCCGTGGCATCACGCTCGTATAGGAAGGAGGAGTGAGCAGTGTAGCTGGCTGCGCTCGGCGAGAATAGCTCTACCCGTCATTCTGTGGTGCGGCATTCGAAGCTTACATATTCGCACTCAGTTTTTTCGATCAGTCAGACTCGAAAAAGGGAACAGCCCTTACGAGACAAGTCATGTGTACAACATGCGCGAGTGTCAAGGGATGGTTACGCACATGTTCAGATGAAAGCCTTTTATGCCTCATACTCGCGGCCAAAGTCACGTCCGGTGTAACGCTCTTCCATAAATAACGCGGCATCTAATCACGATAGCAGAAAACGAATGGTAGCATCAGATAGATGATTCAAAATGTAGCTCCGGCGCCAAGTTTAATGACTGTAGAGTGATTAGTTATTTAATCATAGGCAATTATAGCAAAAAAAACAAAGAAAACAATGAAATGCGTCGATATAGCGCAGACGTCGATATAGCGACGGGAACGGTGTGACATCACATCCACTGGAAGTCGTCACAGCACAGTGAAAACTATCACAGAATGGGCGGAAAAACGCGGGATTTGTCTCAAATTAGGTCCAGAAATGTGTAATTAAGCGTAATTAGTACTTGGCATCATTGAAATATCTATAATTAGGGTAAAACTTGCTCAAAATTGAGGAAAACTGGATGATGGCGTCACATCAGACGAAAGGACGTCGAAGCAGTGTGATCCGCCGCCAAGCAACAACTGCCAGTGCGCGGCGCATGCGCAGCGCAGCGTGACGTTACTGCTTTCTCTACGCTGTTCTCTGTGATGAAATAAATTCAAAACACGAAGCTACGATCTGGACGTCGTAATTATGATGCCACCAGCTCCCTGCAGCACTAGCGGCGGCCTGAAGCTCGGGAAAGAGAAGAAAAAAAGAAGAGAGACATGGGGCGTGGCGCGAACGGCGCCGAACCCTTACTGTCTGACTGCCTGCCTGCCTACTTTGGTTCCCGGTGGTGCCGGTTATTTCTGGTTGGTGAGGCCGCTCCACGTTCGGAAGTTCTTGGCCAGGATTCAGGGTAGCTCTGCAGATTCGAGTAATGTGAGTTTGCCTTTGCGCTGTCTGTAGGCATGTCTTTCACGTCCCCGGGTGGAGGTTCGGCAGCTTCCTTCGCCAGCCTGCCGGTCGAAAGCTTACCTCTGATTTCATTCGGAAATAGTGGTATCGATGCAATTCTGGTGGCACTTGTACCGTTAGGTGATGGAGTACTACAAATGAAAAATGCCATAACGATCCACCATGACTTGACGAGTCTGTCGAGTCACTCTCTCGACATTTCTTAAGTGCGACCTTTCGGGAGGTGCGGCGTTCTTTGCACGACGGCAAACATTGAGTGTGTGTCGGATCTGCACCGGTGTCATACTTTCACGTCTATTCCGGTCAAAGCCTTCATTCCGGAACAGCTTGCGTGCGCCAAAGGCATTGTACGGGGAGTGGACCAAGAAATTCGGAAAGTCGCCCAGGAAATTCTGGACAATTTCCAGGATGCAGGAGCAGGGGTTATTTATGTATACCGCTGCTCGCGCGAGGTCGCTGGAGTGCGTGTTGCCGCAGAGTCAGTAATTACAACTTTTGCTGGTCGCACATTCCCCTCTGAGTTAAAAATATGGCCAAATGTATATCGCGTGGACCCGTTGCAACCTCGTCCTCTGCAATGCACAAAATGTTGGCGATATCGACATAGTGGTAGAGCCTGAAAGTCGGCACTAGATACCGGGCCTGTGGTGAAGGACACTCTTCCGACAGCTGCACTGCTGAGCAACACAACAGTTGCTTATGCAATAACACCCACAGCGCTGATGATGCCACTAGTGAGAAACGGTCACAGGGGAAGATTGTATTAGAATTAATTGAGCAAAACCGATGTTCACGAGCAGACGCTCATGCACTCCTTAACCGCAGAAATCACTCCTACGCAAGCCTTGTGCGTTCCTCTGCTCCTGACCTTGAGGCCACGTTGTCTGTCAAGATTGTGTCAAGCGTCGAAAAAGAACTTTCAGTAGTGGTCGAGCGTATGCTCAGCAGATTCACTGAGGCGTTGTCTGATATTGTTGCGAGCCGAGCAGTTTGTCACCCCCAGCCAGCAGTGCCGCCAGTTTCAGCTTCACTTCAAGCCTGTGTTGAAAGTTTAATTGGACTATCATCTTCCAATATATCGACTCACGTGCCACCTCTCGACCGCCTCCCTGTTAGTGTTCCTCTCAGCAGTGTTTGCATTACTGATGCTGAAATGAACTGCCCTACACAGAAGTGTCGTGCTTCCACCTCTCCCTCTAAGTCCTCTGTTCCCCAGGTAAAGACAAGAAAAGGGCCTTCTAAATACTCCTGATATGCTACAAGAGGCTGTTTCAGCCTCTATTCTCGACTAGTTATCATGGCTGCTGTAAGGGTTCTACAATGAATCGCCAATCTGTTGCTTCTGCTCTTCCAGATTTAAAACTTCTTTTATCGCGTCTCTCATAGCCTCAGTCGCTTTGTGACGTTAAACCCCAATAAACCAATAAACCAAACCAAAACTTCTTTTAACTTCCCGTAATCTAGACATAGTGCCTTTAGAAGAAACTTCGCTCTCATTTGTAAAATCATTTTCATTAAATACGTTATGTGTTTTTCAAGCAAACCGCATAAATGACAGGGGCGGCGGGTTAGTGACCATGATTTCGTCAAAACTCTCACCAAGCATCAATTAATAAAATGGTGATGCTTCCTGACTGCGAGCTATTAGCTGTTGACCTTACTTTACCGCACTGTTCCCGTGTCGCAGATGCTAATGTATATTTTCCGGCAGGAGTATGCAGAACCGACCATCAGGACAGCTTGCTTGGCAACTCTAATAGGGTCATTCTTGCTGGTGACTTCAACTAACATCACGTTGTCTGGGTTACCTACACTTACTCTCATGGTCAAATGTTATGGGCATGGATTTCGGCAAATAATGTGCTCTTCTGAGATTCTCGGGCCATAACCTTCATCCGTGGAAATTCGCGCTCAGCTCTCGATTTGTCCTTGGCAGCTGTGTAGGCATGGTCCACAGTGGGAAGTGGTACGTGTAGTGACCACTTTCCAATTATTTTCACCATCTTGGTGCAGCTACTCCGTGATCAAGGTTCTGTCAGAAAGCTAGTTAGTCTTGCCGCCTACAAATCATCTCTGCGCGCCTCCCTTATATCTGATCTTTGTTCCAGCAGTAGCGACAGGGCTCAGCGAGTGTATATTTCAGTTTTGAAGGCTACAGAGAGTTCCCAGTTCATTGCGCGCTCTGCTGTTAGTAATAAATCACCATCCCCATGGTGGAAGGCTGCGTGTGAGGCAGCCTTCCGCTGTAGGAAAGCAGCATGGAAGAGCCTTTCGCATAACCAGAGCCCTGCTAATTGGATCAACAATAAATTTTTCTCGGCCTCATTTAAGAGAACAATAGCAAAAGAAAAAGACGGCTACAATCAAAATTTCAATACGTATTTGTCAGCCCCAAACAACATGAAAGCTTTGTGTCGTTTTATGGAACGGAATATCACCTCTTCAGCCATGCAGTTAAGCTCGTTTGTGTTGTCTCCACATGAGGCGAAAGATGAGTTACAGCGAGTCGCACAAGGGCTCACATAAAGTTTTCAAGAGCAGTGCAGAGTCCCTCTCTACGCCCCCTACCCCTGTTCAGACTATGGGGTAGTTGACTAATCAGAACTACTAACTGTAGTTTCTTCGATGCAATGCTCGGCTCCGGGTCGGGACGGTGTCACGGTCGGCATGTTGAAAATCTTAGCTCACGAGTTTACTCAGGACTTCCTCGATCTGGTCAATGCTTCATTGGAAGCTGCATGGCTGCCACACTCCTGGAAGGTGGCGAAAATAGTATTACTCTTAAAAGATTCAAAGAAAATATTCTATCTTAATAACATTCGGCCGATAGCTCTCACATCCAGTTTGGAAAGAATGGAAAGAATTGTGCACAGGCGCCTCTCAAAGCATGCTTCAGATATCAACGCATTGTGCCCAGCCCAGATTGGCTTTCGCCGCGGAAGCTCAATACGGTGTGCCAAGTGCTCTTAACAAGTAGGTTCCAGACACAAAAAAACGTGATAAATTCTTCCACTCTCTGTCTTTTTTTTTAAGGGCGCATGCGAAAGCCAGAAACAAAGATTTGGTGTTGTGTCAGGCGTTATTAGAGAAAAGTGCTGTTGATAAACTTAAAATTAGCACGTGCGTCATCGCCTCCGAGAAAACGTTCTTTTGCTCGTTTGCGCATCTCGAGCGATACCTTACAAAAGAAAATAAATTTTGCTAAGACAGTGGTAACATCTGTCACCGAGAGCAGACCTCTTTCATAACTACACTATGCACAAATTAGTGTCAGCGACGCTAATATTGTCACGAATATTACACGCCACACAGTTAGAGACACAAGAACTGTACCAGTCTGCCGAGCGGTCACCAGCAAGAAGACGAACCACTTCTTCTTCCTCGACACAAGCGAGATGGCGAAGCACTTCTTCGTCCACTTCTGAGCTGTATCATTGTCCCCCCCCCCCCCCCCCTGCAGAATCGCCTCGATGCGGGCCGCTTTCACAGAGGGGAAAATGGGTTAGACACGGAAAGTGAAACACAGCTATTACGACACAAAACCGGCGGCACTCGCGTCAAGTACAATCAGCAGGATGGTCGTGGTACGGCTTCATACGAACGACGTGCACAACATCCGGATGCGGTGGTATGCGCGAAGGGCGGCCTGGGGTTGCCGGTGAAACTTCGTACGTCACGTCGCTAATGCGGCGGAGAAGTATCAGCGCAGTAATTTTTCGGACAACCCACGGCGACGAACTGGTGTCCAAACCCACACATGGTAACCTGGTTCGTACGCAACAAATCGCAGTCCGAGATTGTAGCGGTCAGCGTCGACGTGCTGTTGACGGTGTACTTGCTGCCTGGCCAGTTGACATGCTTCTTCAGCCCGCTGAACGAAAGTGGCGACGTCAAGATCTGGCTCTAGGTCACACTGAGGGTCGACGGGCAACATGGCATCCAAAAGCGGTAACAACTGGACGAACGAAGAGAAGTTGGAAGGGCTTGACCCGCGTTGTCTCCTGCAGGGCCGTATTGTAAGCGAACGTTACGTATGGGAGAATTTGGTCCCATGTTTTATGCTCCACATCCACATACATAGAGAGCATGTCGGCCAGGGTTCTGTTAAGGCGCTCTACCAAACCATTTGTCTGTGGGTGGTACGCTGTTGTACGCCTATGGCTGGTGTGGGTCAGATCTAGGACTGCCTGAGTCAAGCGGGCTGTGACAGCAGCTCCACGGACAGCAATGATAACCGCAGGAGCACCATGACGCAGCACGATGTTGTGTACAAAAAACGTAGCTCCTTCGACAGCAGCTCCGTTCGCAAGCGCCGTTGTCTCAACGTACCTCGTCAAATAACCCGTCGCGACAGGAATCCAACGTTTTCCAGTGGATGACTTCGGGAAAGGGCCGAGTATGTCGATTGCCACTTGTTGGAAAGGCGTCTTCGGAGGCGCTATGTCCGCACTGACGGAAGTAATCTTGGTCAGTAGTACCTTTGCCGAATCCTCGCTAAGGTAGGACTGACCCCCAGGTGGCCGGCAGATGGTTCGTCGTAGCAAGCGCTCAAGATATCAGGTCGCAACTCGGACGGGACTACGAGCAGAAATGTTGCAGTGTTGCTCTCAGAGTTGCGCTTGTAGAGGACGCCGTTCTGCAGAGTGAAAGATTTGAGCCCACGAAGAAAAACACGAGGCACGCGGGGACCATCGCAGCCTTCCAGGTACGCGATGAGCGGCGCTAACTCTGGGTCTTCCCTTTGAAGCTGCGCCATATCGGTTCCACTAACAGCACCAAGGAAAGAGAAGTCTTCAGTGATTTCCGGGGAAGCAAGGTCCACTGGCGCGCGTGATAAACAATCCGCATCTTGGTGCTTCCGCCCCGACTTGTACACGACCATTACGTCGTACTCCTGCAAACGGAGGCTCCACCTCGCCAACCGCCCAGATGGATCTTTGAGGCTGGCCAGCCAGCATAACGAGTGGTGATCACTGACAACGCGAAATGGTCTTCCGTATAGGTATGGGTGGAACTTACTGATGGCCCAGACTACCGCAAGACATTTTTTCTCAGTCGTATAATAGTTGCATTCAGAGCGCGAAAGTGTACGGCTTGCGTAAGTGATGACTCGTTCGGCGCCATCCTGCCACTGTACCAGAACCGCCCCAAGGCCTACGTTGCTAGCATCGGTGTGTATGTCGGTTGCTGCGGTGTCATCGAAATGGGCGAGTATCGGTGGACGTTGCAGGCGGTGGCGGAGCTCCACGAAAGCATCCTCTTGGTCGCTTCCCCACAAGAAGGGTGTGTCGTCTCTGGTCAGCACTGTTAAGGGGTCAGCTATTTTGGAGAAATCTTGGACGAGTCGTCGATATTTAGAGCACAGTCCCAAAAAACGTCGAAGAGTCTTTTTGTCAGTAGGACGCGGGAAACTGGACACAGCAGCGGTCTTGTCGGGATCTGGGAGAATACCGCGCGCGCTGACATGGCCGAGGAAACGAAGCTCTTCAAAACCGAAATAGCATTTCTCAGGCTTGATCGTAAGTTGCGCACATTGGAGCGCCCGGAGCACTGTGCGCAGCCGCTCCAAGTGTTGCTCGAAGGTGGGCGAGAAAATGACGACATCGTCGAGGTATACGAGGCACGTCTGCCACTTGAGCCCAGACAAGACAGTGTCCATCATGCGTTGGAAAGTGGCCGGCGCTGAGCGTAGTCCAAACGCGAGCACCTTAAATTCGTATAGACCATCAGGCGTCACAAAAGCAGTTTTCTCGCGGTCTCGCTCGTCCACCTAGCCGCCGCGGTGGCTCAGCGGTTATGGTGCTCGGCTGCTAACCCAAAAGACGCGGGTTCGATCCCGGCCGCGGCGGCTGGAATTTCTTTGGAGGAGAAATTCTAGAGGCCCGTGTACTGTGCGATGTCAGTGCACGTTAAAGAACCCCAGGTGGTCGAAATTTCCGGAGCCCTTCACTACGGCGTCCCTCATAGCCTTAGTCGCTTTGGGACGTTAAACCCCATAAACCAACCAACCGCTCGTCCACCTCTATCTGTCAGTAGCCGCTTTTGAGATCCAAGGAGGAAAAGAACCTGGCATCACGTAGTCTCTCGAGTGCATCATCGATCCTGGGGAGCGGGTAAACGTCCTTTTTGGTCACGTTGTTCAGTTGGCGGTAATCGACACAAAATATCAAGGTGTTGTCTTTCTTTTTCACGAGGACCACCGGTGATGCCCATGGGCTTGTCGACGGTTGAATGACATCGTCGGCGAGCATTTCGTCCACTTACCTTTTAATGGCTTCGCGTTCCGTCGAAGAAACGCGGTATGGGCGCTGGCATACGGGTGGTGTAGTGTCGTCGGTGATGATGCAATGCTTTGCGAGAGGCGTACGACCGACCCTGGAGCTTGTGACAAAACAATCCGCGAAGTCGGTTATAAGCGCCGAGAGAAGAGCCTTCTGCTCAGGCGCCAAATCCGGATTGATTCTGACGAACGGAAGGACAGCGCATGGTGGGGCCTCGTCTTCAGGGCTTGTCTCCAGGGCGCACACTTGAGGCACCACAGCGAAGCCATGCAGGAAGGCGACAGCCGTGCCCTTGGCGAGGTGCTGCAACTCGTTGGCAAAGTTTGTAAGGAGCACACTAGCACAACCGTCTTGTAGTTGGACGAGCCCGCGAGCGATGGCTACTCCCTTCTCGTGCAGCAGGGGTACGTGGCTATCAGCGACACCTTCGTAGTCGTGGAATAGGTTTGGTTTATGGGGGTTTAACGTCCCAAAGCAACTAAGGCTATGAGAGACGCCGTAGTGAAGGGCTCCGGAAATTTCGACCACCTGGGGTTCTTTAACGTGCACTGACATCGCACAGTACACGGGCCTCTAGAATTTCTCCTCCAAAGAAATTCTAGCCGCCGCGGCCGGGATCGAACCCACGTCTTTTGGGTCAGCAGCCGAGCACCATAGCCACTGAGCCACCGCGGCGGCAGTCGTGGAATAAATCATTCCTCACGAGAACTAGCACACTGGACCGGGGTGGCACCATTACGTTGTCGTCAACAAGTCGCAGAGCAGTGAAGCGTGAATCGTCTGTGTCAGTGCGTGCCACGGCCCGTTTCGTCGAGAACGTGACCCGTGCTTCGTGGAGGTCAATGACAGCACCGTTCGTCTGGAGAAAGTTGAGACCGAGGATCAAGTCCCTCGAACACTCACGGAGGACTACAAATTCACCGACGTACACAAAACCACGGATATCGACACGAGCTGTGCACCTGCCGGCCGGGATAATCAGGTGACCCCCAGCAGTGCGAATGCTAGGCCCCGACCACCCCGTCAATACTTTCTTCAGTTGTACGGCAAGGGCCAGGCACATGACAGAATAGTCGGCACCAGTATCCAGCAAAGCGGTCACGTCGATTCCATCAATTTTGACGCACAAATCGGAGGTAGCGCGTCGGATGCTGTCGCTACTCGCTTCCGGAGAAACATCGTCGCGTGGTAGTGGCGCAGGAGGACCTTCACCAGTCCCGGCATCAGCGGCCTTGCCTCCAGAGGCCGCTGGAATCAGTTTTCCCGGCGTGGACTCGGAGAACCGCGTCCGGAGTAGCCTGCAGCTGGACGGGGGCTTGGAGAACGATAGCGTCTCGGCGACGGGCATCGAGCCTCTTGGTGGCCTGACGTGAATGAATGAATGAATGTTTATTTTTGGACAGAAATACAAAACGTCTGTCGAGGAGGCTGACAAAAAGGCAACGAATGCCTGACTAAGTGTCAGTCCCCTTTCTAAAAACACAAAACACTCGAGCAACACGGGGTAAGAAAACTACATAAAGTATATACATACACTTAAAATGGAAGGTAAGCAACACGCAATAAATAATAGAAACAGTGAAAGCATGTTACACTTTCAAGGAAAAAAAATCATATCTGAATAGATAACAGGTACAAGATCACTTTTTTTTATGTTTCCTAGCGATGACGATTCGTTTACAATACTGAGGATGGTAGGATGATGATTTAGGAAATCTGGAATTATAAAAGATAGCTTTTGCATACCGTATTTTGTCCTTATCTTGCCTGTGTTGTACGTAGTGTGTCTTGTATTATATGTGTGCTCTTTTGGAAGGTATGTTTTGAAAAAGGCACTTTCATTATGGCTGATCTTTCGAAATATTACAATAGCTTTTTTTGTTAATAAGATTTTGTATTGTTAATATACTATTCTTCTTGAAAAGAGGCGCAGAATGACTTCTATAGGGCGCATTTTCAACGACACGTATCATACGTTTCTGTAAGGTTAGCAAACTGTCTATGTTAGTTTTCGTCGTGGTACCCCAGACAGATAAACAGTATTGGAGGCTTGAATGCACTAGGCTATAGTACAACTGTTTTTTTAATCGAGAAGGAAAGAGATGCTTTAGTTTATTAATAATGCCGATGGATCGTGCAATGTTGGTTTTCACGCTGTCGACGTGGGCGGTCCAGTTTTCTTCCAGTTTTCTTCTCCAGTTTCTTCAAGTTTTCTTCAAACGTAACACCAAGGAACCTATGGCAAGTGGAGCGCTGGACGACTTCATCACGGAATTTTATTACTATGTTGTCATCAATGCACTTGTTACGAGGGCGAAAGGCAATGTATTTTGTCTTTTTAATGTTTAATTCTAACTTATTTACTCTAAGCCATTCTGAAAGATTCCCGAGCCAAATATTTGTTTCTTGTTGGAGAGCATACAGGTTTTCGCCAGAAAAAGAAACATTAATATCACCAGCGTATATGATTATGTCAGGTGCTAGAGGCACGTTTGTAATGTCATTAATGTATAAGAGAAAAAGAAGAGGCCCCAGTATGGACCCCTGCGGAACACCGAATTTAATTTCACCAAGTGATGATTTGTGGTGACGAATGTCGGTATACTCCAGTCGGTTCGTTAGGTAGTTTTTAATTAAGTTAAGAGCGGTACCTCTGATCCCATCCTCATTTAACTTTTGAAACAAGATATCATGCTTAATAGAATCAAAGGCTTTTTTAAAGTCTAGAAATATTCCTATTGCATACAACTTGTCTTCAAAATTACTTATTATTTTTTCTTTACTGTTTAGCAGCGCCGTTTCGGTACATTGGTGTTTCCGAAAACCGTACTGTTGGTCTGTTAAAATGCTGTTTCGTGTGCAGAAATATAAAATCCTGTCATTAATAGCTTTCTCTATGACTTTTGAGAAAACTGGTAGAACTGAAATCGGCCTGTAGTTTTTCATGTCGTTTCTGTCTCCTCCTTTAGAAATTACCGATACTCGCGCAACTTTTAACTCATCGGGAAATGAACCATTACACATTATTAAATTACATATATGTGTCATAGGCTTACTAATAAGCGCCACCACAGCTTTTATTGGTTCTGCCTTTATGCAATCCACACCGCATGCTGCGGAATTTTTTAACTTGGAGAATAAGCTACTTATTTCAGCTTCAACTGTTGGTGCAAGAAAAAGGGATTTTCTCATACTGCATGGAATATATGACTGATAATTCGGGCTGTCAGAATCGAAAGCATTTGACGCACCACAATTTAAGAAGTGCTGATTAAACTTATCTGCCAGCGGAGTCCCTGTGAATACAGCACCTTTGTCAATGAGCTCAGAAACTGAGCTGTGTTCACTGTGCGGGAGCAGATTATCCAATGATTTCCAGACTTTTTTTGGATCATTAAGAATATGAGTAAACTTATTCTCATAATAGCTCTCACGCGCCAGCTTGATGTCGCGGATTGCTTATTCCTTACCTTTTTGAATTCCGATAGGTATTCTGGTTGCCTTGTCTTTATGAAAGTGGTAAAAAGCCTATCTCGTTCTTTAATTCTTTTTCAAAGCGCGGTGCATTTCTTGTTTCTTCTTGCTTGTCTAAGATGAAATGCCTTATAATAAAGTTCCTTGATTTTACTAACAAAAAGGCTGTACGCCTTAACAGGATCCGTCAACGTGTATATCTCGGACCATTCGATTTTGCTTACTAATGCATGAAAATCAGAAATCGTGTTCTTTTTTATCAGTCTATATTTTAAGTTGCTGTCCTTTTTGAGCTGCGGTCGTATTTTAGTCTCACGTGATGTGATTCTGGCGCGACGACAGATGGTACGCCATCTCATGCGGTCGTTCGCCGTTCTGTGGGTACGGGTCGTCCGGCGCGAAACCACGCAGGCCCACGCGGCGGTATGGGCACGCCCTGTAGCGGTGACCCGCCTCACCACAGTGATAGCAGAGGGGCCGACGATCCGGAGCACGCCACACTTCACTCTTTCGCGGTCGCTGGTAAGCTGGCGGAGCGTGACCACGAGGGGAGCTCGGTGAGAGCACTGCTGGAGTCGCGGCGGTGACGTCGTACCCAGGGGCCTGGCGTAGGACGGACGCGTACGTGGGCCTTGCATCATGCTGGCGAGGAACCTCGGAAATTTGGGGCTGTTGTGCTGCCAGGCGCACCTCGTCCCGGACGACTTCACTCAGTGCAGTGAAAGATGGCGTCTCGGACGGCATACGGAAGGCCTGCAGTTCCTCTCTGACGACAGATCGGACCAGCTCGCGTAGAAAGGTCGCGTCGATACCGGGAGGCATGCAGATAGGATCCGGCCCGAAGGTGTTGACGTCGCGATTGTACTGGCGGGCTCGCTGTTCCAGCGTCTTCTCTATAGTGGCCGCCTCGGTGAGGAACTCTGCCACAGTGCTCGGTGGGCTGCGCACGAGTCCTGCGAAGAGCTCTTGCTTGACACCCCGCATGAGGTGGCGAAGCTTCTTATCTTCCGTCATGTTGGGATCCGCGCGTTTAAAAAGCCGGGTCATGTCCTCGTAGTACATGCGTACACTCTCGTTGCGGCGCTGGTTGCGCGAGTGTAACGCAGCTTCTGCTCGCTCTCGACGGTCTGCATTCGGGAAAGTGGCTAATAGATTGCGGCAGAAAGCTTCCCAGGACGTAAACGAAGCTTCATGGTTTTCGAACCATGTCCGAGCCGACTCTTCAAGCACAAAATAAACATTGTGAAGCTTACGGTGGTCGCTCCAGCCGTTGTAACGGGCAACACGTTCGAAGATCTCGAGCCAGTCCCCGGCGTCCTCGAACACGTCGCCATGGAACGACGGGGATGTTCGTGGCTGATGACAGGATGTGCGCCGGGAGCGTGGTCTCAGTTGCCATGGCAGCTGGTGCCTCCGAAGAACGAGGGTGCGTCGGAGGCCTGGTTGCAGCCGGAAGGAGTCCGAATTCAGGGGACGCTCCACGGAGGCGGCGGCCGCGGCTCTGTTGAACTGGGGTGAGATCCGTATTGGTCGGTAGCCTACGCGGATCTGGAAGCGTACCCCGCACCTCCAGCAGATTTGTCACGAATATTACACGGCACACAGAGACACAAGAACTGTTCCAGTCTGCCGAGCGGTCACCAGCAAGGACACGAACCACTTCTTCTTCCTCGACGCAAGCGAGATGGCGAAGCACTTCTTCTTCGTCCACTTCTGAGTTGTATCAATATGACCAGATTAGCGCGAAACAAAAAGAAGCTTTTAGTCGAACTTCCAAGCAGACCAGCAGCGCTCACCCAAACGGAAGCGTCGTCTTCCTCGCTCCATCGCGAGCCAAGTCATGCCGCGCGGCCGCATGGTGGCGCTGGCAGAATGTGAGCAGTGTGGCAATACGTTTGGCATCAATCCCCGCTGTGCTACCTTTGGCTCAGTATTTACAGACATCATTGACGCACATCGCGCGATTCTGCCGTCCCACTTTACATCCGCCTCTAGACCATGCTCGCCACTTTGGAGCCTGCACAATCCCCGTGGGCCTCTTTCAATACCTGGCATCAGGAATAAGATCGACTTATCGCCGACAGAACTGAAGCAAGTGACTCTTGGACATTTCCATGAGCACCATGCAAACCGTGTGCACCCCTACACGAACGGCTCAGCGAAACCTATCCTATCAGTCATTCGGGCTGCGTGGTCAGCCCCGCACGGACTACAGAAATTAGACCAAGGACCACTCACCACACTTCTTCCACGGGTGCAGAACTCACCGCTCTTTCTGTCGCCATTGAGCACATCAATCAGCAGTGCCGTTAGCAGTGGTCTAGTCTCACCGATCCTAAAGCTGCCATCCAATGCTTACTAGCTGCTGTTCGCCGTGGAGCCCATGAACAACTGGTCACGGAAATTCGACGACTACATCCCTCTGCCATCAATGCAGGACGTGACAGTATCTACCAATGGCTACCGGGGCACAGCGGCATATCAGGCAATAACCGCGCGGATGAGGTCGCGCGAACTGCTCACCACGATGGCGATTTTATGTCGATCTACATTTCGAGATCAGACGCAGCGGGCAGGCTTCGCGCACTTGCGCGGGTCGTTACGCTTGACGCGTGGAATTCTGGCCAATTTCGCAATTCGCGTTTAAAACCCCTGACCTAGATCCGAAGCCCTGGCTTCCATCCGGCCTACCACGACGCGAAGAAACTCAGCTGTGTCGCCTCTGGCTTGGTGTATCTTTCATCAACCATTACTCTTTCTTAATCGGTATGACTGATAGCCCTGCATGTGCCATGTGCGGGTATAACGAGACTATATCCCAGATTTTTTGTGCCCAAAGGCAGTCTCGCAGCCGTGCGCTGGAGCGTCTAGATCCACGCCTGCTGACGGAAATGAAGATTCTCGGTTACTCGTCGCGGCGATCGCCGGTGTTCACGTGAAGGCCTCCAAGGCACTGCTCGGCTTTTTGAGAACTTCTGGCCTGCACGATGGGCTCTGACTTTAGCGATCGCTGACTTTTAGTCATTTTAATTTTCTGCTACCCTCTTCTCTGTGTCATTTTTTATCCTCTCACCCCTTTCCGTCCGTGCAGGGCAGGAAACCGATTGTTCTTGCAGTTAAATTCAAATTCAAATTCTTTATTTCTGCCTGGTAAAGATACAGACAGCGGAGGCGCAGAAAAAGCTGTGAGAGACAGCTTGACTAAGCCGCAGCCCCCTTTCGCTTGGCGGCAGCTTGACAGCAAGGCTTTTAATACAAAAAGCAGTTGCAAAGCGTGATAACAAGTATACAATAATGAGCAGGTACAAGAGAAAACGAAAGAACATTATACAATATTAACACAATATTCACATAGGGTAGACACAGGTAATGGCAGCAAAGAAAAAAAAAGAGAAAGAAAAAAAAAGCACAAGACAAAAAATCCTACATGCTAGCATACAAAGCACGCAAAGACCTGTTTGACGAACTGAAAAGGTCAAAATTATTATATATATACGCGTTTAGCAGGGACGGAAGAGTGAACTGCAGGCGTTCTCTACCCGAGTTTAACCGTGGGGTCGGGACTATCCATGTCTCCGCATACCTTGTTGTGTAGCTTGCATCTCGGGTATGTAGTTCAGCAAGTTTACGTATGTGGTTTACATTTCTACGTGTTTCGAACATCCCTCACTTTCCTCTTCTACGTTCTCCTCCTTTGCCTCAGTTTTACTAACTATATTTCCTTTAGAAATGTTTTTCTTACATTACTTTTGTGACTCAGAAATACATCCATTTGTAATATGAGGAAGGGAAGGTAAGCACTGCGTGTTCCCAAACACTGAAACGGAAGGACGGGAATTGCGCATGATGAAAATTTAACAGTATGCGGTGGACATCAGTGATTTTTCCGTCACGGCAACGAGGCACCTTCAGCTCGCACTTATTTTTTAGAGTAACAGTTGTTTCCCTGTTCGTTTCATAAACGGGCGTTTAGTGCAACCGCCGCGCTACTTCTGTTTTTTCCCAACAAGCAACACATTCTTTATCCCCTAATATAAGGTTCCTAACCTCAGTAATGCGAAATTCTCAATACAGAAATTGACGACGCCTGAGCGGTACAATGCGATAGCGTTAGAGATCACTTCCTCAGAAGTACTCGTTCTCTCACCTAGATTCATAGACCGCGGGGAGCCTTCATGCCACTGCTAGCGCATTGGCACGGCGGTGCCCCTTCACCGGCACGGTGCAAGCGGTGCGGGGGGACTATTTCAAACGCAGCCCCTAGTGGGAATGGTGAGTCTAAGCCTGCTCTTCTAGAGCTCCAGAAAGACTTAATTTCGCACAAACAGCTCATCATCGTGAGACTCTTTGGATTTCGAGCAATGAGGTGGTTCCCAGTGCCATGATTGGCACGCGATTGTTGCTTTGAATCTATACGAATTAATTTCATTGCCACCTGCGATGGTGGACAGTGCACCCATACTCCGGGGGGCCGGCAGCAAGTTGCCCAAATTGGCAGGTGCGTTACCTGCTTTCGCGTGGCATAGACGGACGGGTGCAGTCCTTTCTCTGGAACGGGACCTATAAAGCTAACGTATTAACTATGGTAAAATCCAAACGTCGAAATAGATATTTGAGCCAACACGGCAACATAGAAGATCACAGGCACCCTAAATGCTACGAGAGAGCTTCTGCGCGCGGTGGAGAACCTTTGACGTGTTCTTTGAATGCTCTGCTACACGAAACATTAAGCTGGCACCTATTCTGTTGCAAGTGAACGTTGTGGTCTCCATCCGTTTGATGGGGGGGGGGGGGGGTGCAGATAAAGAAGCTCCGGGCCTTATGTGTCTAGGGAAGAACTTGTTCTGCACCATGTGGTTGTTTGTGACCCTCTGACTGCTACTGCCAAAGCTGCGACAAAAATTAAATTCGTTGTCAGAAAATTCATGAGCATTAACTCATTCAAAATCGCTGGCCAGCGCAACTGCATTGCGGGGGAGGTGATGAAGCCGGGAGGAAATGTAGAAAGAGAAAATTATTTGCCATTTTACAAAGGCCTCAGTAATCAGCACACGTTGGGATATTTTTTTCCACGCCATGGGAACTAGTCCCTGCTTAGCCTTTTCCACACCGTGTTGGCTTATAAAGCCTGGTAAGGCGGAGTCCGGTAATACACAAGAAAGTTCCTTGCTTTGAATTAAAAAAAATACCCGGGCATGGTTATCTATTTTCTGCAATGATCAAACACATGCGCAAATAAGCCGATGAGGATTAGAACACTGCCTACGAGAATAAGAGACGGCAGCACAGGCTCAATGTTTGGCCGTGTTTAAAGTGAGGGGCAAGTCAGAACACAACAATATGTAAGAAATATTTGAATATTCGATTAAAACTAAGGTTATGATGCAGCCAAAATTAAAGTTTCAGCAATGAAGTTTGCCTGTGAGATATTTAAGGTGTTTCCGCGGTAGACAGTATTGAAATACTGTTTGTATAATTGGCGTCTGAAACACAGCAGCTTGGCTTAATGACACGTACTTAGTCGTACAATTTCAAATAGTCTCATTCCTCTAGGAATAAGGATTTGGAGGATGTGCAAAATCGGCAGGTATATCTAGCATCTTTTAGTGTATAAATGAAGAAAATATTGCATATACATCACGCGGACAGCCGTTTTGTTCTAAAAGAGGCATGTACAGTATATTACCACGCATCCATCTAGTCCTTTATATGTGTATCAGAAGAGCGGCTAAGCTGGATACGTATGTAGTGCTGTTTATGCACTTTACATTTTATTTTAATGATTGCCAAACGTACAGAGAGGTTTTATTTTTAGTATTGCATGCACAGCGCTTAAATTTACTTATTGCTTTTCACATGCACGTGTTAAAAGTTTATAGAAGTCGATTGAAATGGCGAGCTCGCAGCGGACTTCAAAGTGATATCGAGAAGCAAAAAGTGATTTTGCGCTAATTATCACAACGTTGCTCACATAATCACGCAGATTCAATTGACAATAGGGAGCCGAACAACCAGGCACGCCGGAAGCAGGTTTTCCTTCAAGGTAAAGAGTTAACGCCTACTCCTCGTTATACTTTTCCAATGTATATACTTTTATGTGTGCCAACATGAGAGATTAAATGTGCGCTAATTCATATTCGTTTAGTGCATTCTCAACTATAGAAAACTACAGAGAATTTTGGCCACAATGATCATCATCGTCAACATTAGCATGAATGCGTCCACGGCAGGGCAAAGGCTTCACCCATGTCTCTGAAATTAACCGTGTCCTGTGCCACTTGCGGCCATCCTATCGCCGCAGACTTTTTAATCTCATCCTCTCATCGAAGTTTCTGCCGCACCCCAGTACGCTTGCCTTCTCTTGAAATCCACTCCATTACCCTTAAGGACCAGCGGTTATCTTGCTTTCGCATTGCGTGCCCTGGCCAAGCCAATTTTTTTCCCTTGATTTTAACCAGGATCTTTAAATCCCGCGTTTGTGTTCTAACCCACTCCGCCTGCGTCCGGTCCCGCAACTTTGGCCTTATTTTTATTTTCATAACACGCTGCGTTCTCAATTTTAGCTAAACCCTCTTCGTTAGCCTCCATGTTTCTGGCCGATGCTTGACTACCCGTAAGGCACAGCTGTTGTATGCTATTACCTTCAAGGATATCGCTAAACTGCCATTCATGATCTGAGGGAACCTGCTGTATGCGCCCAACCAGATTCGTATTCTTCGAGCTATTTCCCTCTCATGATCCGGATCAGCTGCCACTACCGGCCCTATTTATATATATTCCCTTCCTACTTCGAGCACCTGCGTAGCAATTGCGAACTGCTGTTTCCTAGCTAGACTGCTGAGCATTATTTGGCTTTCTGCGTAATTTTTAGACCAATCGTTCTGCTCTGCCTGTCTAACTCATTGATCATGCTTTGCAGTTAATGTTCTGTGTGGCTTAGCAAGGCAATCTGGTAAGCAAATCGTTGATTACTTAGGTATTTTCCGTAAACTTCATCCCAACTTTTCCCAGGTCAGGCCTCTGAATGCCTCCTTGTAAACATGCAGTGAATAGCACTGGCGAGATCGTGTCTCCCTGCCTGACGCCCTTCCGTAATGGAATTGTATTGTTGAATTTATCGATGACTTGGTGAGCTCTGCAGCCGTTACAGATATGTTGGAAAATTTCAGCGTACACAAGACAGGGACACAGAAGAGAACACCACAAGCGCTGACTCGAAACTAAGCGTTTATTCGCAAACGCAGGAAATATATGCCCACAGGAAAAACCAAAAACATCAAAACATATACAATCACGCAGGCGCATCCAAATATGAAAATTCCCGTTCATGCAGGACAACAGATCGGTCAGTAACACATGTAGCCTGGTTTTTGTAGATGTGATAGGCTTCTGATACCTCTCTAGTCAATTGATAAGGATGCCTAAACAGAACAGTTGTTTTATCAAGTAAAGGCTTACAGCCTCCCCTCCGCATTCCAAACAGTGCTTGGCAAGATTTGAAGTAGGCGGTTTTCCCAACGACAAGTTGTGCTCTTGTCAGTTTTACTACGTTATAGATATCTTCCATTATTTGCTCATAACACTTTTCTAATACCTGACTGCGCAATGCCTGCATGACAGCTGAGGCTTCCACTTGATCAAACGCTTTCTCGCCATTATTTCTCGTAAGCATTTCTCTATCACCTGAGTTGTAGTGTGAATATGGTCTATTGTCTATTATCAATTACGGAAGCCTACCTGATCATTTCGTTGATTGAAGTCGAAGGTTGACCTGACAATTTTATCAATCACCTTAGTAAATACTTTGTACGGAACGGACAGTAAGCTGATCGGCCTGTAATTTTTCAACTCCTTGACGTCACCTTTCTTAGGAATTAAGATAACGTTAGTGTTCTTCCAAACTTCCGGTACTCTGATGTCACAAGGCACTGCGTATACTGAGTGGGAACTTTTTGTAGCATAATCTCCCCTCCGTCCTTCAACAAATCTTCTGTTAACTGATCCTCCCCCCCCCCCCCCCATGCTGCTCTCCCCGTTTTCATTGCTCAGAAGGCTTTCTTTACATTATTTGTCATTAATGGTGGGATGCCCCATTGCTGCGCGCTGCTGTATCTCTCATTGAGACTCTAATTGCATTGCTACAGTATAGATTTGTGCTGACCTCTGTGGCTCTCTTAGCTATTTTATCCATATCGCTAAAGGCATTGCCCTCATTGTCTCTTAACGCATACATCTGGTTTTTGCCTATGCCTTATTTCCTTTTCACCGCTTTTATTCTACCTCCACTCTTTAAAGTATGCTCAATTCCCTCCGTACTAAACTTGCCTGTGTTTGCTACCCTGCGCTTACTTATTAACTTTGATACCCTTGCTAGTTGTATTGTGTCTTTATAGTCAGACGCCCTCATGGTTTGGTGTTTCTTAATCACAGCTTTCGTCTTCTGAGATAGCTTTCCGGTATATCTATCGAACCATCCTACAACCTCTTTCTACGGCGCACTCCGTAACGACGACCGTAATATTTAAACATTACGGTCGTCTTCCTAACTTCAACCGGAATATCTGTTCTGCAGCGAAGTCCTGAATTCCTTTACTTTCCCTCTTACGGCTATCTCGTCAAATGGCTTCCGCTTCACTAATTTCCTCCGTTCCCTCTTCAAATCTCAGCTAATAGGAGACCTTACCATTCTATGTTCGCTACAGCGGACCTTTCTGTGGACCTCCACATCCTCCACGATGCCGGGACGAGCACATAGTATGAGCTCTATTTGATTTTTAGTCTCACGACTGGGCCTCTTCCATGTCCACTTCCTGCTTTCTCGTAGGCGGCAGAAGGTATTCATCATCCGTCAATTCTTTCTATCAGTAAACTCTGCTTTTCCTAGAACCTATGCCATAGTCACTCCCTAGTCTCCAGCCTGCTTCTTGCCTACCATCGCGTGTAAGTCTCCCTTCAGTACAGTGTACAGTGATTTTACTGTGTTCAGTGCCGATTCCACGTCTGTATATAAATTTCAACGATTTGTTCAGCATGGCTTTATAGCGCCCGGCGACGCTATAAAGCGCCGGCGCTGAGATCGGCGTTACAGCGCGAGCTAGAAGAAAATCAAGATGGACAGCGCGTGCTCGGGGAGCACACCCGGCACGGGCAGTCCGGAACTTGAAGCCTGCCACGCTGGTCGTCTCTCTCTGGTGCTCCGCTGCGACCCCGCAAATTCTCAACAGTGGTGACCCGGCGAACCGTGCCTTCTATCCCGGCGGCGTCCTAGTATGGCGTACTGGCAGGACCCAAGTTTCGACCCGCCGCTCCCAGCGTTCCGGCCTGCCGGCGACGGCGGGTGGTTCGCCCAACTGGAGGCTGCGATGTACCTGAACGGCATCACCATCCAGCCGTTCAAACACGCAGTCCTTTGCGACATCCTCCCGCCCGACCTCCTGCGTCGGCTCACCTACTCTGCCTTCGGCGGCCGGCCATACGATGAGCTGCGTGCGGCCGTCTTGGCGGACTTCGGCGCCTACTACGTTCCGCCGCCGCTCTACGACGCAGCGGACCCGTTTTCGCCGCCGCCAGCCTCTGGCCCTGCACCGGCCTCGCTCGCGCCCACGCAGCCTTCATCAGAATCCGGCCCGCCTCAGCAGCCCCTCGCCGCCTCGCCGCCACTCCAGTCTAGCGTCTCCGGCCCGGCTTCTTTAGCACCGACCGCACCAGACGCTACCGCATCGCTTCCGGCAGCACGTCCTGCTACCCGGGTTTCGCTAGCAGCACTGTGCGACGACTCCACGGCCCGAAGTCCGCAGTCATTCCCTCAGTAGCTCGTTGAGGTGCCTGGCCCACCGCGGTTTGCCACGTCAGCGAACTCAGCGACAAATGCACCTCGCGCCACCTTGTTCAACGCCTCCGGCCATACCGCCTCCCAAAAGGACGATACAGCGTCTACGGCACAGCCCGGTGAGCAACTTCTCTCATCTGCAATAGTGCCGCCGTCAGTCGCGCTCTTCCTCGACGAGTGCCCCATTCCGCCAACTTCTGTAACCTCCTGCGTAGCATCACTGCCAGCCGAAAGCTCACCTGCCGCCTCATCGCTCATTCCGCCAAAGCCGTCAGTCACTGACCTGAGCGATCGTGCTAAAGGCGAAGTGAGATTGCCGCCACCGCAGCATATGCCACATACCAGCTCCACTACCCCGGCGGCCACACCGCCTGCCCAAGATTCCCCACCACAATCCCTCAGTACGGCCAACCGCTTCTCGGATTCTGACCCTGGCAGCTCGACACTGTCGCAGCAAGCGTCTGTTTTGGTGCCTGACTTGAGCCACCTTCAGCAGCGAATGGTCCAGCTACCCACACCGAGTAGTGCGGCAGTTGTCCATCCAAAAGCTTTGTCTTTTGCTCCCAGCCAGCCGTCTGATGTAGCAGTCTCAGCTCCATGGCCTGTAACTGCCACATCCTTCTTGCAGCCACCCACCGCCGACCATGCCCACACGCCAATCTGCACTGGCCAGTCGCTCCGGACTGCCACTCTCGCTTCACCCAATCACCTGGCATTGAGCCCAGCAACTTTCTCCGGCATCGTCACAGCTGTCACCGTTTTGTCGACGGTCCCAACACAGCTGCTGTCAGTCCATGGAGCCGTTTCGGCCGTTCCTGTGCTTGTGACCGCGTACACGGCGCGTCAGATCCCCATAGACATCAGCTGCAATGCTCCAACACCGACGACACTTGTGTCAGCGGGCAGCACTGCAGTCTGTGATTGCCCAACCATGACCTTCCCTGCCCCCATGTATATTGTCAGCGCGGCACCCTGCATCATTCGCCCGTTGCGCAGCAGCCAGGCTCGTCCACCTGAGCCCGCGCCCTCCACCCGACGGCTCTTCCCGGTCCCTGACATGAGCTTACTGGACACTCATTCTCTCCTCTCTTCAACCGAGTCCCCATTTCGACGTTCCGTCTAGGCGGGGGGCCCTATAGCGCCCGGCGACGCTATAAAGCGCCGGCGCTGAGATCGGCGTTACAGCGCGAGCTAGAAGAAAATAAAGATGGACAGCGCGTGCTCGGGGCGCACACCCGGCACGGGCAGTCCGGAACTTGAAGCCTACCACGCTGGTCGTCTCTCTCTGGTGCTCCGCTGCGACCCCGCAAATCCTCAACAGCTTCATGTAGTGCGTAGGCTTGCACCACCTTGAGCTTGTACTTCTTATTAGGCCTAATTACGATAATCGCCACCCTTTCGTTAATACTATAGGACTCGTCTATGCTGCCAGCTATACCCTGATTGATAAGGGATCCTGCACCTAGTTCTTGTCTGTCCGCTTATTCACGACAGCACAATACGCGCCCGCCCTTTAGTACTGCGTATGCCTCATCCGCCCTCCTAACCTCACTCAGCCCTCTGACATCACATTTAGTACCCGCTAGTTCCTCAAACAGAACTGCTAAATGCTAATCAGCGCAAAAGCACGGATTTTTCCTACGTAGAAGACGACTATAAGCAGGTAGTTCCACCGGATGGAGTGCTCATGTTAAGCCAGCTGTGGTCAGGCAAGGTGGTTTAAAACATTTATGTGCGGATCCACTTAAGGAGGTTATGCATGAGGTGGCCCAGAGGGTAGGTGGAGGTCCCTAGTTCGGGACCCTAGTGGCGTCGGCCGCCGCCCGGGCTCGCGCGACCAGGGCCCGTTGGTCCTGCAGGTCAGAGCAGCCGAGCAGGGTCGCCTCCCAGTCATCCCGGGTTGGGTTGAGGTGACGGGGGATAGCAGGGTTGGAGGGGAAGGCCACACCATGTGGTAGATGTCCTAAGACTTCTCCGCACAGTGCGGACAGGTGCCCGAGGAAGAAGGGTCGAATGTTTCAGAACTGCCTTGCACAGCAAACTATTAGTATACAGGTGAAGCAGAAGCCGCTCCTTCACCTTTGAGAGACCTTTACACGGATGGAGATACAGGCCGGTGCCGGACTGATATAGGAAAACAAATTCCTTGAAGAAATAAGCTGAAGTGAATTCCAGTTCCTGATCGTCGGGCTTGGAGCGGGTAACCGGTGAGATTGTGCACGGGCGGCGGCGTGAGCTACCTCATTTCCCTCAAAGCCGGTGAGCGGGGTCCCCGATGCAGACGCTGTTTTGGAGAAGGCGGTAGGCTAGGTACGGTACTCAGAACTGCTCGATGTTCTGACTGGCTAATCGCGGGTCCGAAATACTTGTTTTCGAAGTGGGATCACATGCAGCAAAGGCAATGGTGACCTTCTCCACATGTGTTATTTCATGGCCTCGGAAAATAAGACCGTTTAATGTTTTGGACTGGTAGACGACTGCGGCCGTTTACTATCCCACATGGAGTAGGCAGGAGGCATCCAGACAGACCGACAGACAGATTTATTTGACATCATGTGTACAGAATGTCGGGAACATGGGCAAAAAGCCGGAAAAAGCGCGGCTTGACAGGGCCCATGTTCCCTATTAATAAAGGCTACATATGTTATGAATTATGGTAACAAACACAATTTGACAACAGCAACGATTAGGAAATGGTACAAAGATCACCTTTACCAAAACATAGTTTAGTATTCAATTCGACATAGGAGTATGAAGTAGCAATGAGAATACGCCACCTAAAATACGCCGGGTGTCGATCCATAGGGGCGAGCGAGGGCTTCCGCCCGCGCCATGCGCCGGCCAGAATGGACCTCACGGTTCATGTTCACGGGAAGTGGGCTCAAAGGCATGCAAGAGACAATTTTGCTCGGCTCAGAACCACCGGATTAATGCAACGTAGACAAGAGGAAAAACGGGCAGTGCTATTGAACGGAGCGCTCGCGCTAGACGAAGAAAGAACAGACGATTTTGATCGCGGTGGGTGGCCATCGCATTAGCGTTTACCCACTGAAATACCTTTATTTTCACGCACGTCGGGCCATAAATTACACACAGAGCTTTAAACAGAGAGCTTGATTTATCCTGCGAGCCGCCACTTACGCTGTACCGCGGAGACGGTACTAAGAACGCTATGAGACGGAGCCTCAAGCAAGAGAAAAATGAAGATGAGCTATGCGAGCTATCGGCGCAAGCATGGGACACGGACCTCAGTTCCAGAACCCGGTGGGTTGGTATTTGTCTTGTGCTTCGCAGTGACCACGCGATTCCCAGCAGGCCCTACTGCGGCCTAAGATGATGTACCTCAACAACCTACGGCCTTGAGGCCACCACCTTGTTGACGTCACCTTGAGAACACTGGATGTAGCAGCCATGTACGTGACAAAGGCCCGGATGGACCAGCTGGCCACTTCCGTCGACACTCTTCGGACGTCTTCTCCTTGCCAGCGCGAACCCGTTCAACGTACTAACCACGTTTTTTCTCACCCGAGCGGCAATCGCTGGCAAAGTTCTTGCGGCTCTCCTATTTACTGATAACCTCACACAGTATAAGACAGCGGTATACCTGCATGGCCACTAACACCGATTTTCGCCAGTGGCCATGCTCGTGCGTCAGTTGCCAGTCCGTGAAAGTTACTGAAGACTTCACTTAACGAAAACTTCCCTCGTGCCTTTACTGACATCTGGCTGCCGCTTAGACCACGTCCATCTCGACACTGTCGGGCTGTTTCCTATCTCTCGACTCTCACTGCATTCTCACCATAATTGACAGCTTCTCCTTTTGGCACCAGCAGCACCCATTCTGGAAATCACTGCGGAAACAGTTGCAGAGGCCTTCGCCTCAACATAGGTTTTGCGCTTCGGCTGACCGGCATTCTTACAGCAGACCGCTGTCGGCAATGTGCCTGCTTCATTTCCCTCAACGATATGTTGGCCCCAAGCGTTGTCATACCATTGCATTACTTCCCTGCGCCAGTGGCATTGTGGAGCGGCTCAATCGCAAGCTAAAGGCTGCCTACACTGCGTGTTTGAACAGGGCACACTGGGTCTACCACCGTTTACTTTGGTTCGCTTAACTCAGTCTGAAGAAATAGCGTCCAACGTATACATAACTCTATTTAAAGTCTGCGCCCGGTTCAACCTGGATATGCTGACTGCCACATATTTTGTGATTCTAGACCTTGCGTCCTAGGAACACGTTTCTCAAAACAGAGATGTTGCAAATGCGCCTCTGACTCTGCAATAGGTCGGGTAGTAACAAGTCCTCTAAAAGACGAACATGACCGCTACCTTACTACTCAGTGGTCGTGAAGAGGTCGTGTAGTGCCAGAGCCCACATTTCGCTGGTTGGCCTGTCTAAACCAGCGCTGCGCGCCCGCCGGCGCTCAAAGCAGGCCCAGACTTTCTCGGACAAGTCGCGACATGCAGCGTGACTCATCCCGCCGCCGCGGCGCCGACACGGACCCTTCCTCCTCTCCTCCTCTCCGTCGGTGCGAACTCCTCCGACGCTCGCCGGCTCTCGACCATTGGTCTAATTTGAACGGTGGCCAGTGATTGGAGGGTTTGAACGGCTGGCTGCCGTAACCGTTACCAGCGGCTATAAAAACGGAGCCGCGCTGAACTCGAGCAGCAGACGGGCAGCAGAAGAGCCATCACGCCGGAGCTACGCTCGCCGCCGGGGCCGCTCTTCTTCTTTGTGCTAGCCCGTGGTGCTCTTGGCCCTTGTATCATGTAAAAGCCCTTGTACATACTGTACATAAAGTTCATTTGACTCACCGTCGCCTCGACCGTTTCATGACTCGGACTCCCAGTCCCAACAGTGGATGGCAGCTGCGGGATCGACCGGCGTCAGCTACCTCGGCGCGGTGAGTGCCTGATGTTTTCCCCTCAATTCGCCAGACTGCTCTAGCACAGGTGATTGTAGTTTAGAGTAGGGCTGTGTATTGCACTGGAGAGAGCTTTGCTGTTTCGAGCCAAGTCGGAGCGCTTTGAAACGAAAGCTGGTGCAGAGGGAGTAAACGAGGCGTTTTGGAAAGAATTACTTGCGCGTGTCATACTAGTAGTGCTATAGTAGTGAACGGCAAGGGAATTCTAAGAAAAGGGCAAACTACAAGAGGCTATTGTGCGAGATGGAGAACTTCAAAGTGAAGGAACTCATCTGAATTTGTGAAGAGTTGGGCATTGATTTGGGCCCCGCAAAACGAAAGCATGCGATTCTCGAGATCATGCGAAAGGAGAATGTAACGGCTGAGGAAGCCAATGAGGCCTGGGAAGAGATCACAGAACGCCGTGAGCGCGAGGAGGCCAAAAGACGTCGTGAGCACGAAGAGGCAGAAAAACAGAAGCAGCTTGAGCGCGAACAGGCAGAACGTGAGCGCGAGGAGGCCAAAAGACGCCGTGAGCACGAAGAGGCTGAAAAACAGAAGCAGCTTGAGCGCGAACAGGCAGAACGTGACCGCGAGGAGGCAGAAAAACAGAAGCAGCTTGAGCACGAAGAGGCAGAAAAACGGAGGCAGCTTGAAACAAAACGGTATGCTCGCGCTAAGAAACTGATGGACCTGGAGCTTGAAGCGCATGAGATCGATTTCGAGAGATATAAAACATTGTCCGCTCTGCATGAGACTAACGGTCAGCAGCTGAGAGACAGGCCGCAGCCCTTCGTGATCGCCGAAGATATGGCGAAATATTTATTGGAGTTCGAGCGCGTCTGCGAGAGAAAGCGCGTTGAGCGGAATGGTTGGGCACAGAAGTTGGTAGCCCTGCTTTCCAGCGAAGCGTATGACGTTGTCAAGCGCCTGTTGGACGACGGCTTGGCGGACTACGATGAGCTGAAAAGCTTCTTACTGACGAGATATAACGTGTCACCGCTGGACCTTCGCCAAAGGTACCTGCGAGAGAATAGCACCCCATCGTTTAACGATTTTCCGTACCAGTTTAAAGCCGACATTTTAGAGTGGCTCGAAAATGGTGAAGGGTCGGAAGATCGTGACGCAGAGGTAGAGTGCGTAGCTGTAGAGCAGAGCTACCAGGGCGGCACAGAGGAAGGTAGTCCGTACGTGGCAGATGTAACTGCTGCTGTAACATTGGGAATTGTCCCGCATTCGCCAACTGAGAAAACCTCTACACCATCGGATAAGGTAGTCACAGCATCAGACGATGCACTAACAGAGGTCTCGCCCATTGAGATTGTGGCGGAGTTACCGGAAAGCGAATCTCCTAGCGTGTCGAAAGCAGGAGAAGTTGCCGAACAGGGCAGAGAGGACGTCCGTCTGGACATGAACGAAAACGCCTGCGCCGACGCAAGCGAAGTAGATGAGGTCGGCACACCGTGTTGTGCAGCGCGTTCGGCAGAAATGCAGAAACCCGACACTTACGATCAACGGATGCGGACGCATATAGAGTTTGCGGACGCGGAGTTGTGCGCTAGTGTTTGCAGCGAGCGATGCGAAACGAATCCCGTGCTTTCGCTCTGCTCTGAGCTTTGCGACTTTCCAGAAAGCAGCTGCAGTAGCGGGAACACCGCGACTGAGTGCAGAGCCGACCCTCATCCGCTATCAGCTGAAACGCGCCAGGAGCACGACGCGAGCTGCGTGTCACCACTAATGTCAGGAGAAAACACTGGTTCGTCTGCGCCTGAAGAAGCTAAGGCGCTGGACGACAGTGGAGAACAGAACGTTCCAGACAACATAGCGGCGGTAGACGTCAACCCGTCCGAGAAAGATGAGGCCGAATGCGCACTCAGAGACGCTGAGCAGGAACAGCGCAGCTTTTAGGAACTTGGTGAAGGCTACAAAGACAGGTCTGATCGAGGTAGCGCACGTGAATCAGTTGAGAATCATAGTGACATTGTCAGAGAACAGGAACCTAGGCGACGAAAGCAGCATGTGCTTCCTCAGGAGAAAATAAAAGGAAAGCACAATAAAGAAAGCTGCAATCGGAAGGAAAGTAACAGCCAGCTCCGAAATGTGAGCTATCACCCCAAGGTGATAGACAAGCAGTGCTGCCGCCGAAAGGACAGTAAAGGACAGCTCAAGAGAGAGAGCTGCCACCGAAAGACGATGAAAGGTAGGCAAAAGAAAGAGTGGTGCCGCCGAAAGATGAAAGGCAGGCAGAAGAAAGACGGGCGCCGCCGAAAAGAGAGAAAGGGCAAACGCGCGAAAACGGGTTGCCACCATCGGAAGCGCCAACGTCGCCGGCAAAATGACTCTAGTAAAATCAGTCACGTTGTTAACCCTTAAACTAGAGTTGCAATCAGAGCTAAAGAAATGTGCGAAGCATCACTATCGCGCAAAGCGAGGTGCATAAGTGTGCCGAGGCAGATGGATCTGGGCAGTAGAATAAACTGCAAAAAGAAATCGTATAAGCATTCGCGCGGGAAAGAGTATCAAGGCAGGAAACCGAGATACAAGAGAGCGCTGCTCAAGAAGCTCAAAATGAAGGAGCGAGGCAGGGGTGAATCTTGCCGCGAGCACAGAGAGAGCAAGACGCGCAAAGGCGCGTGTTCTCAGGACGGCTCTCTCTTTCCGCTGCAGTCACGGGAGCAACCGCGCTCCCACAGAAACCGGCACGCGCGCGCAAGGAAAACGCGAGAACGGCTCAGAGAGCGAGAGATTGTACGAGGCCGCAGTGACAGGGGCAAGAAAATTGCCAAGAAGAAACCGTCTAAGCGCTCAGCCAAGCACAGTTATCGCGATAGAAAGCCGCGATTCGAAATGATGCCACTTAGTAGGCGTAAAATCAAAAGGCCGTGTAGAGGCGAACTACACACCGAGCGGAAAGGCAAACGGATGCGCGAGAAAGTCAAGACTCGTGCAAGGTCTGACTTGCCCCCACGAACAGAGAGAAAGAAAGAACGGTCCCATCGGAAGCGTTGCGCACTCGCTATGGGACGTCGCGACTGGCGCGCGAAGCGCAAAGAAAGGGACAAGTTGCCAGTCTATGAAAGCGAATCGCTCTCGTACTGTAGCTCCCGTAGATACTGGAAAGACAAGTACAGAGAGAAAGAAAAGCGCGTATACCGCGAAAGAGGCAGAGACATCAGCTACCGCGGTAGTAGAGAGAGAAAGAAAAGCGCGTCTACCGCGAAAGAGGCAGAGACGTTAGCTACCACGGTAGTAGAGAGAGAGAGAGAAAAGCGCAGCACAGCGAAAGAGGCAGAGTCACTAGTTTCCGCTGTAGCGGGTGTCGTTTACCGTCCGTTAGAAGCGAGGAAAACGCGAACGTAGACGCACTAAGCCGTGTGTTCTAAGCAAGGCTGGCTTCGCCTCCTCGTGACCTACATTTTGTCTCTTCGCGAACAGCTGTTAAGTTCGCTCGTAGATCGGGGAAAAATTTATGTCCTCATTTGTGGCCTCAGCTGAGTGCTCTTCAGGCCGAGTGATCTCAAGAGAGCGAATTTATTTTGCTTTCATTTCATTCCGAGTGTTTCATATGTTCGACACTTTGTTTGAGTTTATTACTTTAGAGTTCTTGTATCCCACATGTGTCTCTTGTAGAAGAGGGAACAAAAAGGGGACCGAAATATAGCTAGCAGAGTTTTTGTGACTTTAAGTCTGGTGTTTTGACGGGTGACGGAGGGCACTTGCTCGTGTTGGGTGTTGCCTGTTGTCGGTCGGTTCTTGGCAACATGCAGAACGATCCACGACCGATGCTGAGAAGCAAGCTCTTCCGAAGGACCGAGTGAAGCTGGTCCCGGCGCCTGGACGACAAAGCTGCGGAGCAGTGATCCTGTCCTGACGAACGGGACCTGTTCATGGAAAGGAGCCTGGAGCTACCTGCGGCTGAACACCGGACGAGAACTTGGAGGAGCCTGGCGTACGAGCGCGCCCCGCATCCGAGCCACGCGTAAGTAGCTCGTCTTCGTGGCGCATTGTCTGGCGGCGGTGGTGCTGTAGCGCCAGAGCCCACATTTCGCTGGTTGGCCTGTCTAAACCAGCGCTGCGCGCCCGCCGGCGCTCAAAGCAGGCCCAGACTTTCTCGGACAAGTCGCGACATGCAGCGTGACTCATCCCGCCGGCGCGGCGCCGACACGGACCCCTCCTCCTCTCCTCCTCTCCGTCGGTGCGAACTCCTCCGACGCTCGCCGGCTCTCGACCATTGGTCTAATTTGAACGGTGGCCAGTGATTGGAGGATTTGAACGGCTGGCTGCCGTAACCGTTACCAGCGGCTATAAAAACGGAGCCGCGCTGAACCCGAGCAGCAGACGGGCAGCAGAAGAGCCATCACGCCGGAGCTACGCTCGCCGCCGGGGCCGCTCTTCTTTGTGCTAGCCCATGGTGCTCTTGGCCCTTGTATCATGTAAAACGATCTACGGACAAACGATCTGTCGAACGATCTAACGGACAAAAGGTATCGCTGGTTCACGATAAACTGAAGATAGATGACCGTCTGTACTCTTGGGATGACACTCGAAACGAGCGTTTGCTCTGCCGGACCCAACGTAAGGGTGCTCGAAACACCCACAACGGATCGGAGACAGCAGATGACAGCCATAATGGGTCACCTTCCAGAAGTGAAAGTAATTCATAGCTCAGGATAGTTCTGTTGAATGCTCGCAGCATTCTTAACAAGGTCACAGAATTGGAATTTTTATTGCTCTCAGAGAACCCGCATGTCGTTTGCATAACGGAAACATGGCTCAACAGTGATGTTTCTTCTGATTGCATTGTTCCTCCTGGCTACACAATGCTCAGATGGGATCGAGATTCCCGTGGGGGTGGTGTGGCCATTATTGTGAAGTCATCGCTCTCAGTTTCCACGATTACGAGCGAAATGCCGGAGTCAGTGTGGTGTAAAATTATGTTTTCTGGTGCTGCGTACGTCATAGGAGCAATTTACAGGCCACCGAATACTTCACCCGATTTTCTCGATAAGTTAAATGAGTTTCTTTTCAGTCATGTAACTAGGAGCACCCGCCTAATAATGACTGGCGATTTCAACTTGCCACATATTGATTGGGGATTGACTACGCCTGGGCATACAGAAATTTCTAGCGCGGAAAAATTGCTGGATATTGCTTTCTTTTACAATTTGAGACAAGTAGTTGGACAACCTACACGGATATCGCCTCAGTCACAGTCATTACTAGACTTGGTGTTCCTCTCAAATAATGTAGGAGATATTGAAACAAATGTCACCGATGGAATATCTGATCACAAAATTATTTTCGTGAAAGTGCTTACTTCTGTAAACGTTCCTGCGGAACCTATGGTTCGAGTAGAAATCAAAGAGTACGGGAAGGCCGATGATACATCCATCCTGGATTACCTGGAAACTTGTTTTGATGAATTTGAAAGTGCCTCTGAAAATGCATCAGTTGAATGGTTATGGCAGCGTCTTAAAGTTATCATCAGTACTTGTGTCGACCGGTACGTTCCAACTAGAGTTAAGAAAACAAAGCAGCGCAACCCATGGGTCACCAGGGATATCATTCACGCGAAACGGAAGTTGAAAAGATTGCGTAGAAAGAAAGCCGACTTCAACGACATACAGGTTTTACGTCAAAAAATAAAAATGTTGCTATCGGCTGCAAAAGAAAGATTTTTCAATCACACTCTTAGTGGTTTTCTGCGAAATTCTCCAGAGAAATTTTGGCGCTATCTTGATAAAAGAAAGGAAAGAGTAAAGCAGGTGACAGTGGGAGCCGAACTTATTGCAGATAAAACGAATATGGCCGACCACTTCAATAAATATTTCCAATCTGTATTCGCAAGAAACACGAGCCAAAGCGACGCACACGACGAAGCACATTCTCGTGAAACGTCTATCGATGCTATCAGCTTTACTCAAAGCGGCGTGTTTCAGCAGCTGATAGAATTGGACGAAAAAAAAGCTATCGGCCCGGATGGAATACCTACATGCTTCTTGAAACGGTATGCTGAATGGATGTCCTTCTACTTGGTAATTATATTCCGAAAATCACTCGTAACTCATTATCTGCCACAAGACTGGCGCACTGCCATTGTTATACCCGTATTTAAAAGTGGCAATCGCACACTTATGAACAACTATCGGCCTGTGTCACTTACTTCAATCTGCTGTAAGGTAATGGAACATGTTATTGCGAAACATATTATCATTTTTTTGGAAACAAATGGACTACTTTCTGAATGTCAGCATGGCTTCCGTCGAGGGTTTTCAACGGTGACACAGTTAATTGAGACAATACATGACCTTTCTAAAGCTATAGATGACCGGGGACAGATTGATGTTATTTGTGTAGATTTTGAAAAAGCCTTTGATAAGGTTCCTCATGACAAATTACTCCTGAAAGTGCGAAGGGCTGGCATTAATGGAGACATCCTTAGATGGATAGAAGCGTACTTGGCGAAACGCAAACAGGCGGTACGTGTTGACAATTGCGAGTCTGGCTTTTTGGATGTGTATTCTGGTGTACCACAGGGTTCTGTGCTGGGGCCATTGCTATTTCTAGTTTATATCAATGACGTAGTATGTGCAGTTGGAAATTCTGTTAAACTGAAACTATTTGCGGATGATTGCCTCATTTATGCACCTGTCACATGTGAAGGAGATCAGATTAACATTAACCAAAACCTGCAGGCTTTTGCTCTTTGGTGTGAGAAATGGGAAATGAAAATCAACTTCACTAAGACCACATTTACCCATATAACTAACAAACGAAATATAATTTCTTTTCAGTACAGTATTGCAGGTCACGATTTGGTTAATGTTAGTACATTCAAGTATCTGGGGGTGTCAATTTCTCACAACCTAAGTTGGCACAATCATGTCGAAAATGTTTGTGCGGTGGCACATAGAAAACTGTGTTTTCTAAGAGGAAAGTTGGGGAGAGCAACGAAAGATGTCAAACTTTTAGCATACAAATCTCTCATCCGGCCTTCCCTAGAATATGCATCTGTAGTATGGTCTCCTCGGCAGAAGATTCTTTCAACGGAAATAGAAAAGATTCAAAGACGAGCAGCGAGATTTATTTGTTCAAAATACAGGAAAACAGATTCGGTAACGGAGATGTTAAACTCATGTAGTCTAGAAACATTAGAAAAAAGACGTAAAAGGCAGAGATTAAAAATACTTTACCAAATCATTCACGGAGAAATTAACATCAATAAAGAAAAATATCTGCAGCCTCCAGGTAGACTAAGCTCCCGCCTTAACCACCACAAAGCAATTCGGCCATACTTGACACGAACTAACGTCTTTCGCTGCTCATTCTTTCCGGATGCTATTGAGCACTGGAATAAACTGCCCGCTCACGTTGCTGAGTCTACAGGTGTAGCGGCATTCTTGAATGCACTTGGGGATTCCGTCTAGGCATGGGATTCTTGTAGATGGGCGCGTAACTGATTGTCCAATATTGCTTTTTTTATAGCAGGTGGTTCTGCAGTGGTGTGAACTGTGTTGCGTTTCAACGCTCTCTTGTATTGTATGCTCAAGGAAGCTTGTTCATTCATGGTTATATGTGCATTTCTTTGTCTCTTCACTTTCCCTCCCTGTAATGACCCTCAAATGAGGGTTGACAGTATTCATAAATAAATAAATAAAAAATAAAAAAATAAATAAAAAAAGCCCTTGTACATACTGTACATAAAGTTCATTTGACTCACCGTCGCCTCGACCGTTTCATGGATCGGACTCCCAGTCCCAACAGTCGTCACGTTGGACTGCCTCGCGCCGGTCTTTCAGGTGACTCCTCCCCCAAAGCTTCCCGCGGATCTTTCCGGCGTCTTTGACAATCTGACTGTCTCCAAGACAGCCTCGTCTCTGCCCTGCCGGCATGTTCTTTTCGCCGTTCCGTCTGATCGGGAAACCCGATGGCTTTCGCGTTCGCCTCACCGGAACTCTCTAAACGGCGCCTTGATGCCGGTCAACAAAGTTCAGAGAGGAGCGAAACGAAATTGAGCTACGCGTGCTGCCTGCGAAAGAATTGCTCGCGAAGTTCAATTCCAGAATATCGCAGCGCTCCTCCTCTATTCCTGGTGTTAAATGCATCCGTATGGTTGTGGACACCGTCTAAAATATATATCGCTGCCACAAAAAAATCACGAATGCGTGCCTGGTGAGCGTAGCTCATAGATTTCTTAGTGCCTAGTTCTTCTACGTGATAACTGTACCGAAGGTGTTGGGCTAGGGTTTCTTAGTGAAATCCGGCGATCCTTGGCAAATTTCACACCTATATGCTGAGATTCTCTTGGAGACTTTTGTAGGCGATAGAACATATATTATGCGTGAGCGTGTTTGCGAGCGAACATACTTATAACGTGTGTTGGCAGGGGTTCATAAACGATACCACGTTTTACAAACGCTGCACTCGGTCCTTGGAGCGAAGTTTCTAAAAAAATATGTTGCGCATTGCCCTCAAAAATCGGTTCAGAAACATAGCTAAAAGAGAAAACACACAGAGAAAAAAGAAGTATCTCATTGCCACATTCTAGATGTCGAATGTGCGGTGCTCGTTTATTACAGTGCGTTTGGGATTGTCCGGCGAAAAAGTGAAAACGGCGAACGAATGCCTACGGAAGAAAATATGGGACGAACAGTTTTAAATCAAACGGAAATATCAGAACCCTGCAACTAGCGCTGCCATTGCACCTGATGGGAAGTATAAAACTCATTTATTTTCTCCTATGTTTTGTTATCTGGAAATTATCAATTGTTTGCAATAATTTTAGAGTTCTTGTAGCGCTGAAAAAGAAAACAGAAAGTTTTGTAATTTATGATGACAGCATGGTATTTCAGAAAAGCGTCTCTTACCACTATAAGAGTATTGGACTTTTTGCGTCGTATATACATCAGGCTCATCCGCATTTCATGGTGATACAGAAGTCGCCATAAATATGCTATCGCGGTTAAACTCTTGACACCTGCTCTTCCTCCACCGCTGTTAACTCGCACATCGAAGTACAAGTGGAAACACATGCGCGCTGTTCCTTGCTTTTGCCCTGCCTTCATGTTTTCGACGTTTTACACACACTACTGTACATGTGTAACGGTTACGGCCGCTATAAAAAACTCATCCTGTCGAATGACATACACTAGCACCTTACCTGCCCTTAAGCTGTCGTTCCAGGCAGAAATTCTTTGGTCTTTAACGGCAAATATATTCTGACCATAAACCATAACTTTACTACCCTGTCGTCATTAAAAGAAACCTTAAAAATATCAGGCTGCAACCATGCTTTAATAGTTTTTTTTGATGGGGAAGGGAGAAATAGATTACTAAATCAGGTGAACAGCACAACCTGTAGTTACGATATTCTTGAGCCGATCGGAATTAGACCATCAGAGAAGGAATGCCAACATGGATGGTTGCCGCATTCACCATTGCCTGCCCACTTGCCTCTATAAACCTTATCAACCAAGAGAAGAGAAATAAAGGCTGCAGAGAATATAAGGATGCTTTCGAAGCGATAGAAAACAAGACAAAATAGACAAAACAACAACACTCGCTGAACGTTCAACGACGCCTAGCCTGATTTTTTCAGTTCTTTTGTGTTCGAAACCCGAATGCTATGCACGTTCATACACGGTCAATGTGAGAAAAAGGCAAGCAGAAAATTTTGCATGCCAAATTACATGATACTGCGTGCTGTTGACTTCATAGTATAATACTGCTTGCTATGCCACAGGGTAAGGAAGCCGCACCTCACATTTGAAAGTTTCTCTTCGCTGGGACTGCGGTGTCCTTAATTGTTAGTTTGAAGAGAAAAGTTTAAGGGGGATAAGGTATGCAGCAGTTCCCGTGCTTTATTTGTTGTCCCACACTAAAGCTTCCTGATTTCACACTTTCTCTGCGGTTCAGCTGAATTAAGGCACGACCTTTGGGCCAGATGCTTCTGCTGCTATCTTGTAGGGCGTTTTAGTGCTTCCCGTACAAAAAATAGTGCAAGATTCTTGAAGGCTCCAACCAGGCCAGCGTGTTTTCTACCTGAAGTGATCTTTAACCATCCGCAGACACGACGGAAGCATGTAGAATCTGCCTGCCATCTCCGCACAAAAGAAATTTCAGAACCCAGACACATTTTCTGAAGTTAATACAGTCGTGAACAGACGAAAACGCGGCGGGTGAGTACAGCACAATAAATATCTCAAAAGCCGTTCAGCGTAAACTTTGTCGAAAAACGGGCAATGAGCGTCTATTAAAATTTCCCCTACCTAGTTTCGGACTTTGTCCAACCGGAGCTTCTTATTATAATTGTTTTTTGCTTGTCAGTTTTCTTGTATATATGCGAAATGAATGATATACCGACAATGCGGGTACTTCTGGGCCATGGTGTTAGCAGGTTCCGTACGGGGAGGAGTTTTGAGAATGGGCCACAACGGAATTTCTAGTCAGTAATACATTTACACTAATCACTATCCTAGTACTTATATTTCCCTCGTCTGGTGCTTCGAGCTATACTGAAACGTGTTAATAGTACGATAATGTGGATAGATTTCCTAGCAGCCCTATCACACACATTCCTATAGACCTCTATATCGGTAAGAACGCTTTATTATTGTGATATTACAACGTACCTGCTATGAGAGCCGAACAGTGGACGTGAATTGTAGAGAAATGAAAAGCGTTGAGATTGAAATGTTTCTCATAGACACGAAAAGACGCTAAAAAGCCGGACAGGATGGACGGAGTGTCTGTCACTTTTTCTCTTCCTGCCCCGTTTTTACGCGCCGCTCCATTGCTATGCTCATGAAGCGACTGGCTGAAAAATTTTCCCTCATCTCATGTCATCTTTGAATAGCAGAAAAGTTGTTTATCTTCGTTCCAGTTTATCTGAAAACTGTTTCTTGTGCAGATATTTGAATACCTTTTCCAAACACGCGATTAACACTAATGGAGAGGCCGTGTCTCTCTACCAAACATTCTTCTTGCTTGGTGTTTTATTTTCTTGAAAGAAGGGCATGGCATAGCTGCGTAGCAGCTGTATAGGTTTTCTGAAGAAAACGAATCACAAGCCAGTTTCCCTGGACATCGGATATCTACATCATTTAGCTATTGCCGCGGGCCACTGCATAACATTTCAGTGGGTACCTGCTCACTGTGGCATTCAGGCTAATGAAAAAGCAGATGAAGCGGCCCGTAAGGGCCATCAACATCGGAGATACATTAGAACTTTTTTTACGAAATCTGATGCGTCCCAGGAAGCAAAAGTTTTGCTTCCGAAGAAATGTATCGGCTTTGGAGTTTGCCGACATATCAGTACCAATTTCTTCACTCAATCGACCCACATCTTAGATCAAGACTCTCACCCAGAATTCCTCGACATCTGGAAACACTTTATCATCGACTTCGTCTTAATGCTGCATATACAAACGGCTTACGATACCGTTTTAGACAAATGGACAGTCCGCACTGTGACAACTGTGCCGCGATAGAAACTGTGGAGCATATCTTGCTTGAGTGCCCTGCATATGCTAACGAGCGTGCGTACTATGAACATTGCATGCAGAAGCTCTGCTCAGTGCCCCTTACAATGGACAAAGTTTTAGGTCCCTTAGCCTGCCTTAGGTAACAGAGACTTGCAATGACTTTTCTATTCACATATTTAAAAGACATTGGACATCTCGATAAGCTTTAAATTCACAAGCACGTCACCTTCATGCATTCTTCATGCAGTGAACTTCGTCAGCCCATTTGACGGACTATGCACTCCATCACTTCATAGGTTACATCAATACTCGCCATTGCATCCTTAGTACCCATTTCATGGCCGCATTTTATCTTCGTTTTTTTTTACCTCTTCCACTCTGCTCTCCTTCTGTCTTTATCTCCCAAATTCCCCTCCCTACGCAGAGTAGCATGCCAGCGATTTTTAAAACACCGGCTAAATTCTCTGCTCTTCATTAAAGAGTCTCTCTCTCTCCCAGTATAATTAGATACGGGTCTGCTACACCTTGTTTCCTAATGCCCGCATCACTGCTAACCTTTCGACTGATGAATCTCTTTCTACAAATTTTTGAAGGCAATATATATAGGCTGATTATATTTTTCGGTTTTGTCTGTCACCTCAATGATCGTGAGGATATGGTTGGTTGTCTAGCCATTACTATAACTAGCCACGTCCTTCGGTTGATTGCAGACTAGGGGAGGCTCTTGTTCTATTAACGGTTACCTCTATAAATACCTTACAGACAACGGACAGTAATGGTTGCCAATCGCGGGTGAGTTTTTTGAGTCCTTGATGTCTCCTCCTTGCGTACCTTGCGCATCCTTGATAAAGATAGGCGAACATTTTACCACAGCTTATACACGATCGACGTGCGTACTTGTATTCAGAGTATTCCGAGTGCGTATTCAGAGTGGCAAGTTTCTTTAGCGCAATATCCCCTCCATACTTCAACAGATCTCCAGAGACCTAGTCCTCAGCAGCTGCTGTCCCCTTTGCATGGCTCTGTAGGACATTTTTGTATTCGCTTTCACTGCTGGCGGGACGTTAAATTGCTTTGCACCACTCCCTCTGTCATTTTTACGCTTACTATCTCGGCTACTGCATGGGTCTATGTAGATGTTCTCGGTTATTTCAGCTATGTTATTTATGTCGTTAATGACATTCATGTTCCTGTCTGTTATTGTGTGCACATGGTTTCCCCCTATACATTGTATGTTGACTGTTTTTGGTTTCCGTCTATTATTTAGAGCACGCACTATTTTCTGCCCGCAATCTTTCTTATACTGGTTATATTACGCTTATTAACTCTGAAAGGTTTCCCACTTCTGTGCTATCTGTGGGGATGGAGCCTTTTATTGTTTGCCATTTCTTATTCGGAAATTTCTTCTACTCAGAGAGCTAAATATACCAGTATCCTGTTTAGCTGCCCTACTTATTGCTTGTACTGTGAACTGCGTAATGGTATTTTATGCGAAGCATACTACTTTAGCTACCACTTCAGCCCTTCACCGTGGTTATGCGCCTCCAAATCACGTGATACATGACGTCACACCACGTGACACGATGACGTCACGACAGTGGAGAAACGGGGCCCACCTCGCGCCGTCGCTGTGGTTGTGCGCCTCCAAATCACGTGACACGATGATGCTTCGCATTCTCCAGGCTTAACCAAGTTAAGCCTCAGCCATTTTTTTCAGATCAGCATTCATTGCAGGTCCTTTAGGTATCCGTCCTCGAATTAAGCGGAATGCCTGTTCTTCGGAGGAAGAGAAAATTATTCAACTTTCCTTTTTACCGATTCTTCGGTCGGGGGGATATTCCTGAGCCCATTACCGCTTAGCGTATCTTTAAAAGTAGAGTTGAAGTTTTTTTTTTAATTTCATCACTAAGAATTGAATGTTTCCTTTCAAATAGCTCATACCTTGGTAACAAGAGGCTCGACCGACGCCACTTAAATAAGAAGGCGCGTTTCCTCTCTTCACTATCTCATATTTTCATGGGGACACTTCAGGATATTTGTTTCCTACGAACTGCGCCGTGTAGCCGCTGGATTATAATTTTCTCGCGGCCTCGTTTTCATACATATTATGCTAGTTTCAAGTATAGACCAGCGCGAAAGAGAAAAGTAAACAATGTATGCTTTAACTGTCTTGCACCTTTGACTCTTTTGCTCTATGTTGAATTATATGCTGCTGTACTTCCTTTGTGGACAGCGGCGCCTATTTTTGGTCACAGATCTTAAGGTTTCTTGCAATTTTCGGAAACAAACCACCCTGCATTCTCAGCGAGTCCTCAGAGACAGCTGTACTTGAAGCTATCTATCCTGAATATGACGATCGTGTGATTTTAATTCCTCATAATAATGTTTTAGTGATATGAACTCGATGTTCTGCGGAGCAGGTGGTTTCTGTCATGCATTTCACGCCTGCTGTGGGAAGTCCTCGAGTTCGGAAAAGAATGTTTTGGAAGCGCGCGTTTTTCTGTCATCGCATGAGGTGATTTTAACAATTAATGACCATTTCATCTTTTTGGCAATTTTTTTACCAGTCCAGACATTCTTGTAACTCTTTGCCGGGAAGACTATCAAGCTGCGGAAACGGTTCGCCACAACGGGTTTATGAAGTGTCCACTAGGCCAAAGAACACCTGAATAGAAGCAGCCAGGAAAAATTGGTTCTTGCTTCAATAGTGTAGGTTACGTTCTTTTATTGACGTTTAAGGAGAACTGTGTAGTCACTATGGCCTGCAACTATAGCAGCATTGGGTCTACAAGTATTGTAAAGCAGTGGTTGCCTAGTGCGCACGAAAAACTGGACTTTTTTAAACCAAAACTCCTTTCCTTTTACAAGAGCGGTGTGGCAGGTGTCGGTCTTTCGGATCAAACCGTCCACTGCTACTATACATCGACATCAGGGACAAAAAGTGCGGGTGCAAGTTGACACGAAAGCGCTACTTTGCAATTGTGAACGCCCGAAAAACGTACCAAATTCCTAGAGACGAGACTGTTGACTATTTACGCTTCGATAAGAACGCTAGTCGTCATTACCTCTTGACATGCAGCAACAAGCGGTTGCCAGACACTCTGGCTCAATCGTGTCTGAGTGTTGTTTGAAAATAGAATAACAACTGCAGCGCGAGTATAGCTAGAATGAGGGCGTGCAAGAAGTGTCCTATCACGCTCCGCAAAAATCAAGGACATATCAACAAAATTCGCGCCATCAAGTCAAACTGAAGCGAACCAGGCACATGTGCTATGGGGATGACCCGGCGTACTGTAAAAAGTAAACTTGTGTAACATCTGAACGAATGAAGCAATGATGACGAAATTGCAGTAGTCTGTTTTTCTTTATAAGGGAGCATTACGTGTAAAAATTAAGAAAATCCCTCCTTTAGATTTTTCCTTGTCCCTAATGGGTAATACTTGCCCCCATTCGCTATACCAGTCTGCGCGATATGTGGGGCTCACCTTGCTATGGTCAATACATCTCGCATTGCCGAACACCTGCACACTGTGCACGACTCTACGGTGTGCGCACGATATGAAGACTGTGTTTGAGCCTCGAGATTTGGGACTTTCAGCGTCCATTTCAGGTCAACTCGTTTCCGGAAGGAAGTATTCATGATCTGTCAATTATCAGTATTATTAACATTAAATTCGTTGTTCTCATATTTTTTTTAACTTAAAGGGAAGCTGAAACGGTTTTTTCAGAATTCGAAGTTAATCAAGAATACGAATCTATCAAGGTTCTAGATAAAGCATGCAAAGTATTTTTGCTCTAGGATTTTAAATGTTGTCATAATCATCGATTAAATCCGTGACGATGTTCAGGCTTCTTCTCACTACGTTGGAGGAGTGCGGGGAAACTCGGCAGTGACGTCATTGTTGCCGAAATTTCAATGTCCGTTCCTTACGCCTGCATGTTGCTGCGTGTCGTCAGATGGCGCCAAACAATACATCTTGAGCTTCACCTTCGATGTCGTCGACTTTCTTCCATGAAATAACCGTTTCTTCGCTGCAAAAGTAGTGCCGTCATACGTGACGTCATTATCGGGGCCTCTGCCCGTCGCTGTGCACTTCAGAGAAGCTGAACGCCGACGAAGACTTTATTCGGCGATTACGCCACCATTTAAAATGCTAGAGCAAAATGATTTCGCAGGCTTTACCTGCACATTTTGCACATTCGGCAAGCTTAAACTCACCGAATTCTAAAACCGCTTCAGTTGCCCTTTAAGAAATGCTTTTTTTACAACTGAAATGGCTGTTAAAGAGGAATTCTGTCTGCTGAAAATGAATTAGCTCATTCTTGCCATTTTCCAAATATGTCGTTACCAGTACGCCGCCTTCATAGCATATCTTCCTGTTATTTGTTTTGTTGCGGCAATTTACCCCCATCGTATTGAAAAACGAATACTTATTACAGACCTCCTGCTAAACTTCTGGGTTAGACCTGTCGCTCTTTCCTAAAAGGAGACTGCGGAAACGCGTAATGACTGCCATCATTAAGTTCTCTGATTTCCCTTCACTGTACAGGGTATATTTATGCCGCTCTATACAATTGTAACAACACCACATTTTAGTGCCAAGAATCCCTTAATCAGATTCAAAAAGTTGTTTCGTACTAAATCGACATCAGTTAGCCTGAAGTCCCACGCGCTACACGACAAATCGTGCTTCCCAGGTATGTTCTGCCCGGAAGGCAATACATCTGCACTATCCAAAGCAATAGTAAAAAAACGTAAAATTTAACGTAAAAGCTCCCATTTTTATAGCTTTGTCAAAAATAGCTTGGGCTTACGCAGCTGCTTCTATCCAGTGCAAAGTCTCGCACGGATGTGCAGGCTTTTGCAGTGTACAATGACCTAATGCGCCGGGCGCGGCTAGAGTTAACGACATTGAAAGAATGTTTATCCAGGCAAAACCAAATAGCACTGGGTATTTGGTTTGTTTCCATCCGGGAATCACCGTTGGTTTTAGGTGCTGCGGTCAATACCCGCAACATGTCATTATAAAGAGACAAAAGTGATTAATATGTTTTATGCGCAGACGGTTCGGCAATGTATATATATAGATATATTATATATATATATATATATATATATATATATATATATATATAAGCGACGGTCACTGCAGAACAAAGAGCAGCCTTAGCCTCTGTATCCACGAAATGGCTCTTCGCTTTACCTCAGTGCTGGCCCTCGCCTTTGTTGCATCGACTGCCATCGGAGAGGAGATATCGGTCAGTATGGATTTCAAACAGTAGAAATTCATGATCGAGTGATTTGAAAAGTTTGTGAGACCTCTTAGTCTTTGTTGTTTTGTTCTAAAGTCGTGTTATACTAATGCTCCAGGCGCTCAGTTTGTTATTCCTAGGTACAAAGATGCATACCAGCTGAAACTGTGACGAACACCAAAAACCAACAAACGAAATCAGGCAAAACTTTGAATTGGAGTAGATCTCCACTACACGCTTGCCCATGCTGTAACATTCTTTCCTTTAGCGTTCTCTCGGTATGCAAGTGTAGATCGCTAAATTTTTAATGAGCATCTACTTTGGCTGGCTATAGACTTTTAAGAGATACGGGTATCAGAGTGGACATAGCTGCCGCTCTTATCCCGTAGCACCCCTTGGGAGCGTATCTAGCCTATGGCTTTTCCAGCGGAGCTCCGCTTTCTCGCCTCAGCAGCCCAACTCACCATTGCTGCCTCCCCTGCTTTCGGCATCGAGTCATCATCATCATCTTCATCATCAGCCTGACTACATCCACTGCAGGGCAAAGGCCTCTACCATGTCTCTCCAATTAACCCTGTCCATTTTCAGTTGCCGCCACTGTATCCCCGCAAACTTCTTAATCTCATCCGGCCACCTAACTTTCTGCCGTCCCCTGCTACGTTTGCTTTCTCTTGGAATCCACTCCGTTACCCTTAAGGACCAGTGGTTATCTTGCCTTCGCATTACATGCCCTGCCCAAGCCCATTTCTTCCTCTTGATTTCAACTAAGGTGTCATTAACCCGCGTTTGTTCCCTCACCCACTCCGCCCTCTTCCGATCTCTTGACGTTACACCTGTCATTTTCCTTTCCATAGCTCGCTGCGTTGCTCTTAAGCTGAACCCTCTTTGTTAACCTCCACGTTTCTGTCCCACAGGTGAGTACCGGTAGGATACAGCTGTTGTATACTTTTCTCTTCGGGGAGATTGGTAAGCTACCATTCATGATCTGAGAGAACCTGCCATATGCGCTCCACCCCATTCTTACTCTTCTAGTTATTTCCCTCTCATGATCCGGATATGCGGTCACTACCTGCCCTAAGTAGACATATTCTCTTACTACCTCCAGGTTTCCTTGCTGGGCTGTTGAACATTAGATTGGTTTCCTGCATGTTAATTCTGAGCCCCACCGCTCTGCTCTGTCTGTCTAACTGATTGACCATGCTTTGCAGTTCTTGTCTTGAGTAGCTTAGCAAGGCAATGTCATCAGCGAATCGCAAATTACTCAGGTATTGTCCATTGCGTCTTCTCCCCAACTGTTCCCATTCTAGACCCCGGAATACCTCCTGTAAGCAGGCAGTGAAGAGCATTGGCGAGATCGTGTCTCCCTGCCTGACACCTTTCCGTATTGGAATTTATTGCTGTCTTTATGGAGAACTATAGTAGCTGTGCAATCGTTATAAATATCTTCAAATATTTTCACATAACACTCTTCTACACCCTGATTCCGCAATGTCTGCATGACAGCTGAGGTTTCCACTGAGTCAAACGCTTTCTCGTAATCAATGAAGGCTATATATAGGGGTTGGTTATATTCTGCGCATTTCTCTGTCACCTGATTGATAGCGTGAATGTGGTCTATTGTCGAGTATCCTTTACGAAAGCCTGCCTGATCATTTGGTTGACTGAAGTCCAAGGTTGTCCTGTCTCTGTTCGCGATTACCTTAGTAAATACCTTGTAGGCAACGGACAATAAGCTGATTGATCTGTAATTCTTCAAGTTCTTGACGTCTCCTTTCTTATGAATGAAGATAATGTGAACGTTCTTCCAAGCCTCTGGTACTGTCGAGGTCACAAGGCATTGCGTATACAGGGTGGCTAGATTTTGTAGCACCGAGTCAGTGGTATTTACATAAAGGAACTGTATCCCCAAGTATGGGCGGAAAAATTTTGAAACGCGTCTTGTGTCTAGAGCTTCATAGAGCTAGTGTATGGGATTCTAGTGCTGTATTTTAACCTTATCGTTTACTTTTGCACGACGTCCCATCAGGTCTTGTTGGAACGAACAGGACTAATTGCCAACTCATATCTGACCGGTTTTTGCAATGGAAGTACCACTGACGCCAACATCGCAAGATGCAGTTAAAGGGGTCTTGCTGCTACTTCTGAAAGCAGCATTTTTTTTTTTGCTTCAACCATCGGTTCTTTTCCCTTGTTTCGGCATTTCATTTCAAAAGTCAGACATTTGGAGAGAAACCGGTGAGGCTAGCTTAGTTGTAAGTAAATAATAGCAAGTCGCTGCCGAATGCTAGTGAATTGTTTCAGGCCAAGTTTTACACCGTTACTTATATATCGCAGATGATTGGCACAGTCTATCAGGGGAGGGGGGGGGGCGTAGTTACCTGTCGGGAGCAGCAGCAGCAGCAGCAGCAGCAACAGCAGACGTAATTTGGAGCAACCTATTCCGAAGGATGCGGCGCGCTGCCATGACAGTAACTGTTGGCTTTGCGATCCAGTCATTATTTTAGTAGAAATTTACTGCTATAACAAGGAAGCGCGGGCTGCAAGGTCCCATAGGAATTCAGTCAAATTGTTGGGTGCTGTGTGTAAAATAACAAATTATAATTGCAAATGCGTGGAGGAAAAAAAAGGGGGCATCATGGGTTTCAAAGTTCCACTAGGTCTGGTTTCACCCTCAGCTGATTGTGCAAGAATGGACTAGAGAGATGTGCCAGATATAAAACACAAACGAGGATATGTCGAAAGAAAACATAGTCCGTTTGTACAGGAAATAATATTTAGCGATGGCATTAATAAGCAGAAGCGTTGAGCGACCGCTGTTAGCAAAATACATACCCGTCTCACAAGTGTTGAGAATTAACTTTATTCTTTAGTGCTCATCTTCCTCAAGGGTCTGATTTTCATAAGCTGCAATTTCTTCCTTAGCCTGCCTATACGCAGCGTATCAAAAGGCGGCAGTTCAAAACGAGAGGCGAAAGTCCATAGCCTAGGATAAGCTCATCAAAAAATCGCGTATTTGATGTTGACTAGTAAGAGACCATTTTTGTGCGAATGCGCTACTTTACTATAAATACTGAAAAACCTATTTGATTTGTTTGAAACCTGTCAGGTGCCTGGAGAAATAAAATATTTATTGCCGCGATTGGGTTACTAACTTCTGCAGGCTCGAGCAGATCAGCTTCTCTGGACACAACACGTCAGCACTATGCTATCGCCACAATTTTTTTTTTATTCCATGCAAATCAAACCCACGAATTTAGCAGATGCTTTGATCACGTATATACTATTCCTATACTCATGTCTTCCTACACTGCACTTCACCTGCACATCAGAATTCAGGGAGACATACATATGCATCATGAACCGGCAACCATTCAGGCAGCCGGTCCTACGCAGCATAAACCTCCTCTCACGCCACCTTCCCTCGCACCATGTAACTGATTGTGCCTCATGTTAAGCTGCCACACTTTCGTGCTGTGTTATTGTTCTTGACCTCATCAAAGAGTGCACATAGCCACGCGGGGGGATTGGACTAGGTTGGATGGTTGGTTGGTTGGCCTCAAATAAAATGGCATATACCCACTACGGGGCAGTGGTCAAGGCCCAGGCAGTGAACTGATGGAAAGAGGAGCATTTATGGAGGAAAGGGAGTAGTAATAGGGTATAGGCTGACAGATTGGGCGACACAACGACAGGTGACCTGTTGGTTGAGAGATCCAAGACGGGACGATGGCTTTTTGTGCAAATTCAAATGCAATATGCGTGTAACGGTTCAATTTTGCAGTGACTGAAAGAGAGAAAACTGAAAATATTGAAATAAATTTTGAAAGTCATAAAAAAATAAATAGAGATATAAATAATAATAATTCAATAATTACCATGGGACTCGCTGCGTTTCCAGAAGAAAATTTTGAACAGCACAGCGTATAATCCTGTTGCTTCGTCCAAGCGATGAAGCGGCAAAGGAAAGAACAACCGCAGTGGACACAGGCAGACCCAGGTGGTGAAACGAAGTTTCTAATAGGCGCTTCCTCAAGGAAGAGAAGCGACGGCAGAACAGCAGGTAGTGATCCACTGTCTCTGTCTCGCCACAAAATGGGCACAGTGGCGAAACCGTTAGCCAAGATCTGTGAAGGTATAAATTCAGCAGAGGAACTCGGCATCGCAAACGCGTGAAAGAGACCTTGAGGCTGCGCGAGCGCCAGTATTTGCTACTCCAAAAATGCAGAAGATGCTGATATTCGGCAGATGAAGTTAGTGCCGAGACTGAAAATTTCTGAAATAATGTGTAACTGCGAAACCTCACCGCAGCTGTATGTGCGCAGGTTGGCAGGACAGCAATTATTGGGCCGCAGAGAGAGGCCCTTGCTAAAGAATCGGCAACCTCTATCGCAGCGTCCATTACACGTCATCTTCGTCAACTTCCGTCGGTTAGCAAAAAGCAGTATTAGCCTCCTACACACAATGTCGGCAAGTGGAGATTAGGCCTTTGAAGCGCTCATGAGAGTAAAAAAAACAGTGTAAGTAAGCAACAGAAACCTTTGTATCTAAATAAGAGTAAACAAGTAATTAAATGCACACAACAGTAAATAAGTAACTAAAGTACAGGACAGTAAATAAGTAACTAAAGTACATAACAGTAAATAAGTAAATAAGTGACCATTCAATGGGAATAAAATAAATAACAGAGACAATTTATCTTAGTAGCTCACTTTATTCGGTACCTGTCATAGACAGTAATAGAATTGTAGTCATTCTATTACTTTGAACATTATAATTAACATAACCAGAGGCCTTCAAGATGCAGTGTCGCTATCCGAGTACTGATGATGAGGTTTCCATGTAACTTAACGCTCTTTATTCGCCACGTCGAAGGGCAAAAACCTACAACAAAAGCTCAAACACCGTTGTTCTGGAACGAGTACAAAAGCCGAAACGTTTACATCGAAATAGGCTCCGCAGTGTTTGCGCCAATGAAATCATTCACAGTCTGCATTTCTGCGGGAGCTTGTATCGCATAGGTGCTGATAATAGCCGAAGCAGCATAAAAAACACGGACGGCAGAAAATACCGACGCCAGACGCACTGAGTCTCGTCCGTGTTCCTTGTCCTACTCCTAATGAACCAAGCAGGCTAAATCCCCACTCTGCACGTGTGTTTTATTTGTGTCCAGGATGCAAAACACAAAATGTTTTAAATTTAGAGAAGGTGAGCAAAATGAGCAGCACAGTTAAGTATTATTCATTTGTTTTACAGTAATAATTCTGTTATTAAATAATCAGTAAGACATATACTGAGCAGTTGTGCATGTGGGGTGATTCTCCCATGCCACCATCATCTGCTATTCCAAGCTTTATTGCTGTTTTTTAAGCATATTTGTCATGTCATAGATATACAATCTAGCAGATGTGGGCACAATTGTTCTCTGCAGGTGCAGCGAATGTATTCCATGTTGTGAACGGAACTCTTACACTTAAAAGTGAGCTATTGTGAAATAGAATGCTGCATCTGCCTAATGGTCAAATATTAGATATTAAACAGCGCAACATGCGTGTCAGCAAATAAGGCCAAAGATATTTGTTCCGGTTCGCTTGAAGTTTGAGCTCATAAATTTATTAGGCCCATAAAACGTTAGACCTGCGGACACTCAACGGCACTCAGACGTTCATCGATGATTAGATGAGTCAAGCTAGCAGCATTCTTATCAACTCCAGAGCAACGGAACCATTAGCCGTGTCCCTCCCGTAATCTCCAGAATGCAAATCTGAAATTTCAAGGAGGATCGTGTCACGAACGTCCAATTGAGTAGCAACACTCCCGAAGAGATGCTCAATGTTCTGCCTGACCACGGTGTTGAGCATATGCGTACTTGAGATGCGAACCCACAGCGAAGGCGAAAACGCAAGGAGTAGCCTAGAATTGCCACGGGTTTCCAATATTTTGAGCGTTTCGGAGCTGAAATTCAGGAGGCTGATGGTACAAAAACTACTAGTCAAACTTTACTTGATTGCGAAGTACGCTTCGCTGACCAAAGCTTTGTTCTAGGATCGTATTCCTGTTACCGTGATGACGATGTCTGCCTTTTAACGGGGTCGTGACCCCCCCCCCCCCCCCCCCATATACTCTCAACCGTTTTCGCGCAGTTGCAGTGTACTTACGGTGCTTTCTGGTTATGAGTGGGGACATTCAAACGAACCCATGTCCTATGACGAAGGCTGAGGAGGAAAAGCTTCAGCTAGTTTATGAAGCTGTTCAAAGGCTTGAAGCAAGCCACACAATCACCCTTGAAAGTTTTAGTAACATACTCACCATTCATACAGATTTGCAAAATGAAATGCAGTCTTTAACTAAACGAATGAATGGTCTTCAGCTTAAAAACCAGACAACTTCAGACTTTCATAATGATATTAAGTCTTTAGTTAAACGTGTGGAAAAGCTTGAACTTAAACATCAGACAATACGTAGATCTGAAGCCTCCACGAGCTGCTCTCGTGATGTGCCTAACAATCAAGTTAAAATTGATGATCTGGGAAACCATTCCCGCCGGTGCAAAATTCTCTTCTATGGCCTTGCTGATAAGGATAAAGCTGAAACTTGGGAAGGCTCCGAGCGTCTTGTTAACGATTTTTGTTTTGAAAAACTTGGTCTTACATTGTCTTCATTATCCCAGGCTCAGCACATAGGCTGTTTTTCAGACGACCAAATCCGGCCTAATATTGTTAAGTTGTTCAACAAAAAGGCAGTTGAATCTTTCATGAGCAGGGACTCTAAGCTCAGGAATACGGACTTGAGTATTTCATGTAATTACCCTCAAATTGTTCGCGACAAACGTCGCCAACTACTCAAGTACGCAAAATGAGTAAAATCTGAAGGTGGCAAAGTGCGTTTGGTTTTACATAAACTGCATATCATAGTGAGTCTTACTTCTTGGAGAGCGAGGCCAATCGCGCTGTGCGGGTGTCTCAAGAGTACCCAGACCTTCCTTTCGTCATAAATTGACAGTTAAACCACTCTCGAGGTCACTCCCACGGCGCTCCACTAACTTGGGTACTAACTTCCTTAGCAGCATAAGAACTCTTATTTCTAAAAACTTGGCTCTTTCTTCTCTAATCAATTCGTGCTCTTCGTCGATCATCGCGCTTGCTGTGACTTGGCTAAATTGCATAATTTCTGACAATGTCCTTTTCGTCTGCGATTCCGAAATGAACATATTTCTTTGTGACCGCGTGGGCTTTAGCGGTGGTGGCGTATTTCTAGCTATTAAGAAAGAGATCAGCGCTGTGCTTATTGATGTCGCGTTGCGCCTGGAGTCAGTGTGGGTTCTTTTCAAATATGGCCCTTCTTATATTATTGTTGGTGTAATCTACCTGCCTGCTGACATTAAAAATTCATTCTCAAGTGAATTTGGTAGAATCATAAGCGAACTTGCTGTTCGGTTTCCGCAATTAAGCTTCCTGTTTCTAGGCGATTTCAATTTTCCGATAATTTATTTTTCCGACTCTTTATTTGCTCCAACTAATGATCCTGAAGCTCAGTCTTTTCTCCAGTCTTGCCTTGACTTCTCATTGCAGGAACATATTTCTCAACCGACGCGTATTTCCGCCACTTCTGCAAATGTTCTGGATCTTGCCTTCACCAGTAATCCTTATCTTTGTTCTCATATTGCGCCCTTAGAAGGACTTTTGGATCATTCCATAATCACCAGAAAGCTTAAGTTCGTACCCCATATAAAAACAATTTGCAAGAAGCAAATCAGGTTCTACAACCGAGAAAACTTCGGTGAAATAAACGCTGAGTTGTCAGTTTTTGCTGAGGACTTTCTTCTGGGTTTTGCGACACGTTCAGTTGAGGACCACTGCAATCTTTCAGAAACAAACTTGCTGCGCTTACAGGTCGATTCATACCTGCTATCACGATACTACAGACTAACACCGCGCCTTGGTTTAATAGCCGACGAAAATAGGCTCTCCTCTTCCTGGCAACGCTACAAAGTATGCTATAAGGAATATCAGACGGCGCTTAAGTCTGCTCGTCGCCATTTCTTCAGCCATGATTTACCATCAGTGTTAAAGAATAACTTTCGCAAGTTCTGGCAGACAATTAACCCTTCGAATCATCCTGATATAACTCTAACCAAAGCCGATCGAGGCAGTGTTCCTGTGGCTGAATGCGCACAAGTTTTTAACGACGCATTCACATCAAATTTACCTGAGAAGGGATTTACTTAGCCACTCCTACTACGTATAATTCTAATACCTCAATGTCCGAAATAATTCTTAGTGAAACTGGAATCCTATCTTTACTAAAGAAACTTAAAACGACATCAGCATCTCATCACCTTGGTTTTAATAATAAAATAATGAAGAATTCATCTTAACCTACCCGTCGCATCTTGTCCGCTATTTTTTCGCAGTCTCTTTCATCTTGTTTGGTTCCACGTGACTGGCGCTTAGCTAAGGTTGTGCCCATTTTCAAGTTCGGTGATCATTCTTTAGCACTAAATTATCAACCAATTTCATTAATTAGTACAATCTGTAAACTCATTGAACACGTGATTCATTCGCAGGTATTTAACCCTTTCGAACAAGCCAACATAATCTTTAAATACCAACACGGCTTCCGTAAAGGGCACTCGTGCGAAACGCAACAACTTGACTCCATATTTCTTGATTTTTCCAAAGCGTTTGACATGGCTCCGCACAACCGGTTATTAACTAAATTAACACTTCTTAATATTCGCCCTCTATTTATTGCATTGCTTAAAGATTTCTCTGTTCCCGGTTCCAGTTTGCCACTGCCAACAACCATAATTCGTCTCTCAGCCAAGTTCATTCCAGCGTTCCACAAGGAAGAGTGCTTGCCCCATTGCTTTTCTTGATAGTTATTAATGATTTACCTAACTCAGTTTCTTTCCGAATCAGACGTTTCGCTGTTGATTGTGTGATTTATCGCAAAATTTATACTAACGAAAATCGCCTAGCCCTTCAATCCGACCTAGACACAATAACTGCATGGTGGTCTACCTGGCTCATGCAACTTAACCTTTCTAAAACAAAATTTGTCTTTACTAACCGAATGCCTAGATTTCAAACAGCGTATTCTTTAAATAACACTCCAGTTGAGTGGGTAGCCATGCATAAATACCATGGTCCTCACGTTCTTCGAGACCTCACATGGAACCATCATAATGACACCGTCCATTCGTTGTCATCGTTCTTCTGGAAAAACGACCGCGGGGAATGCGCGCGAGCTATCCTAAGAAAAAAAAAACCTGAAGTGTCTGGCAAGCAGATGCTTTCTTTTGGGCTGCTAGCGACGTACGCTGTCATCGCTTTGAAGCTCTCCTACTTAAACGTGATGAACCGTGCCTGAATTACTGAACCATGCGTGACATCTAGTGGCCTGGCTGGGTAACGCATTCAATGCCTCGGACTCCCCCAGCAAGCAGGGATTCAAGTCTGCGAGTGTCATCTGCCATAGAGGGGGCGCCTGTGCACCACGGCATCCGCCTCCTCTAAGACCTTCAACCCGAGCTTGGGCCTCTGCAGTCTCGCTCGACCTATAACAGTTCATCCAGCGCCATCTTTGTCGACCCTCCAGCCCGAAATAGGCATGCAGACGACGATTACCCAGCACCTCCACCAGTTGTCACGCGTGGTTCAGTACGTCGGACATGGTTGGGTACGTCTAAGTAGGAGAGCTTCAAGTTGATGACAGCGGACGTCAGTAGCAGCCCAAAAGCGGAGCATCCGCTTGCCAGACACTTTCGCTTCTTTTTTCTTAGGCGAGTTCGCGCCCATTCCGCGCTGTCGTGTTTCCAGGAGAACGATGACGACGAATGGACGGTGTCATTATTAGCCTTATTCTTGCATCCACTAATCTGCCTTTAGGTCTCTTAAAACACAACTTAAAGCTCCCTGCCACCTCTGATTACGTGCTTACACCACTCTTATGCGATCTAAAATTCAATACGCCTCGGTTATTGGGATCCTCATTAAGCACACTTAATAAATAAAATCGAATCATTGCAGAATCGCACAGTTAGTTCTATCTTCTCTGATTATTCGCGCCACGCCAGCATCACAGCCTTGAAGAAACACGCAGATATTCGGGATCCCTGTCTCCGTCGTAAAGCTGCACGGTTATCACTTTTTCATAAACTGTATCATCACGTAATGACATTTTTCTTTACCTTCTTTCATTTTTCACCGCCGCGACCATATATTTAAAGTTAAGTGCTTGTCATGTCGTACACCTAAATAGGAACATTCTTTCATATCACATACTAAACTGACTGGAACCCTCTTAGATCACATGTTGCTACAGACACTGATAAGGATAAGTTTTATAATATATTGGCTGCCATTACTTTTGCTTAAATTTTTTGGGTACATTGTTAACTAACTAGTGCATAAGGTTTCTGTCTTGATGACTCTCTTTTTATTTTCATGTCGTTGTTTGTAGACATTGTATAACTTGTATTAATGTTACTGCTGTGCTGTTCTGTTCATGTTTTTATTTTCCCCTTCACTCTTCAATGTTTAATTTTGTATTTTGTATTTCCCTTGCAAAAACTCATATGCTGTTATCTGTTTTGTTGTAGGTTATTGATGTTGGGATTTATTTTTTTACTGTTCATCACATGCCTGTACCCCACCCTCCCGTAATACCCTCGAACAGAGGGAGGGCCCTTAGGGGTAATTTGTTTAAATAAATAAATAAACCACTCATGTTTATTAAGTAATTATCTCAGCAAATTGTAAAAATCATACTAATATTATCTCTTGTGTCTGAACTTTCGAATGCTTAAAATGGGCAATACCGATATCCGCCATTATGTTAGAGTCAATGGATAATGGGACGTTTGCTTTCTGTGCGAGTGGTTTAATTCCAAACCACTACCCACTAGGCGGTTGAAATTTCTGGAACCCTTCACTATGACTTCCTTCATAGCCTGAGTTGCTTTGGGACGTTAAACGCCGATAAACCATAAAATACCTTAGTTCAAGATGAAACTTCAACGTTTCTTAAGAAATAACTGATGCTCCGTCACCTCATCCACTTCTTCAACATAGGAGCTGCCACATATTTTTCAAATCTTAAACAGTTTATGGCTGACTGTGGGGTGGCGGTTCAGTTCCAGAACTGCGTCGTTTTTTATGTGTATGATTAGTGAGTCAGAAGCTTGCATGGAGCTCACTCTTTCCGTCGAACTTACTGCCAGACTTCTGTGAAATGATTTTGTGGGGAAAGACGCAAGGAAACGCTCGACTTTGATCTTTTTCTTTTCTAGGAGCAGAACACTGCCCTTCTGGTGGACGCGGTTGGACTTCTGGACGAAGGTGTTGCACTCTACAGTTCAGTTGACGATCCAAGAGAGAAATGCTTGACCTGCACTAGAGTGGCTTTTGAACCGGAAGACCTATTCGCCATTTTCGTTTATCATTATAAGGGCCAGGGCGGACAGCCAGGGTACGTTGGACGGTGATTGATATATCTTGCTACTTCTCTGTGATACGGAATTGGCAGTTTCCTAAAAGCATGACTATGAAAAGCGTATTCCAGAGGCATATTGCATTCGTAAGAAAAGAGAGATGTGAGAACTCGAAGATAGCTGCCTACGAAGTGAATAAGCACCATGTGAAAGAGAATATTTCGCAACTAAAGCACATTAGCAGCATTGATGACGAAATTTAAAATTTTTATTCTTTGCGAGCAACACTTTTTTTATTACCGGATGTTTTAGAGACCATCAAGGTGCGTTCAAGCAGGACGCCGCAGTCTAAATGGGGACATCAGCTTCGCTTTAGTTTTTGCCATCCTGAGACGGCGTACAGTGCGCTGTGTAGCGAAATACTTCAAAGGACCCGTGTTAAATAAACACTTTCGTGGTTAATTGTTACTCAAGAAACTCGGCTGCCTGCTTCATAATTTCACGCAGGAGAGCCTTGGTTTTCTGAGATTTTGTGCATGCGATGTCCATTATAAGTGCAAAAGTATTCATGCCGTCATAAACCACCACTTGCTTCGGCATGAAGCGTAAAAGTGAGTCTAAACTAAGTCTAGACAAAGCGACTGCTTTGTTCGAGTTGGTAACACTTGCCCAAATGTTTCGATGAAAAAAAAAATATCTTTGAAGAGCAGCCAGTGAAAATGCTACGTAGAAGAGAGCGTCAAAATATAGGCGGTGCTGTTTGTAAGAAATGAAATGCAGTTATTTAGTTAATTTCTTTTCCCGCGCATCGCGAAAGGTGACGGTGCGAAAGAATCTAGTAAAATAGTTGCGCACCTATTTGTGCTTGGCAGCCCTCTTGGAGAGTTCGTTCCGGTTGACTCTTACAACGCGTTCGTTGGAAATGTGTGATAGTAGAGTAATTCATTCACTACCAACATGTTTTTATTCTTTTCTCTAGGAATGACGTGAGTTACTGCCATAACCTTACTACGACAGAATCTTTGAAGTATGGTTTCGCCCCCTGCAAAGGTGAGTTTTCATTTCTCGGGCCCGCAGTGATTTTGATTCCTACTGAGACATTTGCAACACATTTCGATGCAGTACTTTCCTTTCACTGAAGTGTTTTGCAATTTGCGGGAAACGTTTTTTAGCATAAAATTAACATCATGCTCTTCTCTTTGCTCATTATTCTACAGCAGTCATTGAAAATTCACAGTGTTTGACTACAGTTTGATCCGCTTTGTGCTCTGTAAGCAGTATGACATCATCCTTATATTTGAACAATGTGTCCACTAGTGATTAGTTTCGTTAGTTCACATGAAATGCGCAGATGTTCGGACAGCAACTCGGTTTTTCAGGTTTTTGTTGCTAAGGGCTGATTATTTCCATTCGTGGTTGAAATTCATGTTGAATGCATATAAAGTCATGTTTCTGTGGCAGCACGTTCTCGCAACACATCCCATATCACCTGAAAGAAGAAATGATAGAGGAATAAAATATTTTTGAGCAAATAACCCTGCTTAGTTTTATGCCCCTGTGGTGTGTATTGCTTTATGCTGTCATTAAACCTGAGCATACGTATTTGTAACTGCAATTGCGACGCACCTCTTGTCCCTAATAATTTTTTCGACCGTTCTACAATAAGTGCTACAAATCTAGACGTTCACTGAGCGGCATCGTTCACCAAGCGATATCTTCCTTGCATATTACAGAATTTTTACAGTTCATTTTTCCAGTCTCCAGCTTGATTTTGCAAAGAAGCACAATCGTGTCCGCCCGTGCTCTAAAACTGACCAATACACTTTTTCTATCATTGCGCTCTGTTCTCCGCATTAATTCATTGTTGATGCCTGAACGTATTCATCATCGTCATCATCATGAGCCTGACTGTGCCCACTCCGAGGGGACGGGGGGGGAGGAAGGGGCATAGTACTATATTTCCATAGTTAACCCTGTTGCTGGCAACTTGCACCCTAACTGCCCCCTAAACTACTTTATCTCATCCGCCCACCTAACTTTATGCAGCTCCTTGCCACGCTTGCCTTCTCTTGGAATCAACTCCGTCACTCTTAAGGACCATCGGTTATATTGCTTCGCATTACATGACCTGCCCAAGCCCATTTACCCTTATTTATTTTTGCTAGGATGTCATTAACCTGTGTTTTTTTCTCTCACCAAATGTACCTTCTCACTGTCTGTTAATTTACACCTATCAGTTTTGCTTTCCATATCTTGATGCGTTGTCCTCGATTTAATAGAACCCTTTTCGTTGGCCTCCACTTTTGAGCCTCATCGGTTTGTACCTCCAATATACAGCTGTTATCTACTTTTCTCTCGAGGGATGTTGGAAAACTGCCAATCATGATTTGAGACAATCTACCATATGCCCCCCACACCACTCTGATTCTTCTAGTTATTTCCCTCTCATGATCCGAATTAGCGGCCAGTACCTGCCCTAAGTAGATGTGTTCCTTAACCATTCCGAAAACCTGGCTACCAGTTCTAAACTTCTGCCCCCATTTAAGACGACTCAGAGTTACTTTGGTTTAGAGCATATTAATTTTCAGACCCACTGTAAACGTATTCCCAACCATTTCTAGCATCTCGCTGCCAAATGCAAACTGCGGTCCCCTTTTGAGACGGTTCAACGTTACTTTCATTTGCTGCATACAAATTTTCAGGCTCACCGGTCTTCAGTGCCTCAGTTGTCACGCTTAGCATTCCGTCTCCTGAGTGACTTAGCAAAGCAATGTCATCTGCCAATCCCTTATTACTAGCGTATTCTCCATTACCTCTTCTTTGCCACTGCGGTGTCTCACTGGTTCTGGTGCTTGACTGCTGACCCGAAAGACACGAGTTCGATCACGGCCGCGGGATGATCGAATTTCTGTTTTTAGTCGCTTTGGGAATACATACTGCGAATACATCCTGTAAACACTCTGTGAAAAACATTGCCTTGATCACGTCTCGCTGCCAGACACCCTTCGTGATTGATATTTTATTTTTGACCTTACAGGGGGCTATAGCAGCTGTGCGGTCATTATAGAAATGTTCCAATGCTTTTACACAAAGCTCTTTTGTACACTGTTTCTGCAATGCCTTAATGACTGCTTATCGTTGGACTGAGTAGGATGCTTGCTCGTAATCTATGAAGGAAATACATCAATGTTTGTTATATTCCGCATATTTCTCTACCACCTCACTGATAATGCGAATGTGGTCTACTCTCAAGCACTCTTTCCGAAAGCCCGCCTAATCATTTGGTTGATTAAAATCTATCATTCTAGCAACTCTGTTAACGATTAGCTTACTAAGTCCATATACGCAACAGACAGTAAGACGATCGGGCTGCAGTTTTTCAAAAGCTTGATGTCGTCTTTTGCTTCTTTCTTATTACAGTTCTTTTTTATTGAATATTCCTCGACTGCCGCCCTTTTGTGTTGACATTTGTACTAATGATAATTTCTGGGTCGCAGCCTCTACTTGACCCCTTTTCTTTTGAGCTTGCCCTACTCCTATTTTATTATTGTCCTTCGTTTCATTCGTACACAGTTCTCTTTTGCTTTTTTCACTGCTCAGTGATGGAAAGTTAAAAAATAACCGTGTTTTTCCGGGGGAGGGGGGAGCACATTATTCTAACACCGAATGATGGTTTGCTTCGAGAGTGGCATTTCGTGCACTGGAATAGGAGAGGCAAAGTCAGTGCGCATCAAATAATTAAGAGATAGAGTTGATTACATACACAGCTTCTTCAAATAGCAGTTATCCCTGGCCAGTCATGTGTGCACTATGGAGTGAATTTGACTCTTTATCCTTTTTTTTGGATTACGCATGAACATCGGTTATCAGGCAAACTGCGCAGGACTGAGGCAGAAATCCTTGTTGTTGAAACTCTTTACCGACCGGAGTGAGCCTAAGGATGTTTGCTTTAATCCACTGGACTCCATTTACAGGGTTCTGATTTCCTTATGAACAATTTTCGCAGAAAACACCGTTTGTATAATCTGCTTGGTAAAGTGTCCCGAACTTTTCATAGCAAGCCATAGCAATGAACATTTCTCTCCCTTTCAGATGGTGCAATTACTACTACAGCCCAAGGTTATTACTACGACAGAAAGACCTGCTTTCTAGGCCGATTCCCACTTCCCGGTGGCGCTCGTAAGTTACATGAAATGAATCGAAGGGCGGATCAGCCAAGGTTGATTATTTGAAAGTTATTGCCGGTTGGCCGATACTGGCAGTAGAGTCACGTTAGTTTGACATTTATGGTGCAGCTAGCATTCAGATCATGTATCAAAAAGATTAATTGAGTGATGCTTTTTACCTTCATAAGATCCTATCTAAGCAATGCTAGAAGGACATCCAGGTATCATACGATTATCCGAAATGAAGTCCTGGATAAAAGAAAAGGTAAAAACAAAAAGTCTCTAAAAATACTTTGCAAAGAATGCGCATGAAGAGAAAGAGCATACATAAAAGCTAGAAAACTTATCTCAGAGAAGAAAGCAGTTTGGAGGTTTGCATAGAGGTAGCTACTATAAGATTTAAATCTGAAGGAAAATAAAGTTCACTCTCTCTGTCTCCTTCCAACCCCGGCGGCATGGGCAAAAAGAAGCCGTACTATCAAAAAAAATATCCAGTGACTCATAGTGGCGGCGGCATTCGGCAGCCACCGGATCTACGGGCGCCTGGAATACGCGGCACCGCCAAGAGATGGCACGCTCTATCGTTATGGCTCTGAGTTCTCATTGCATGGAGGAGGAAAGCTTAGGTGAGGTCACGGGTGAGGCCCTTGTTGTCTCAGCTGCATGAAGGAAAGTGTGCCGGAGGTCACTTTACTTTGAAAAGGCTACTGGGAGCCGTTGGCCGATGGCACAGTCAGTAGTAACGTTGGGCGGAGCGACGTCGTCTGCTGCATCGTCTTCTGGGCACGTTTGCGCGTGCCCAGACGCCGGCAAACTATCCAGAGGGAGCACCCAGGTACAACTTCAATAACAGTAACATAATTACCTTCTCTAAATTATTCCTTCTTGCATGTCCTAGTCTCAGTAATAACCTGTTCTAAAATTTTTGCAGCTTACAGTGACTAATTGTGCTCATGTGCTTGGGCAGAAAAGTTGTGCATATGGGTGCAATGTATCTGGCTCGAACGACAAAACTTGCCCCCTCGAGCGCACGCGCTGGCTTTCTGGTCGTCGTTACTCTGGCACCCTCCTGCTCCCTTCGTTACAGCGTCCTTCTGTTTAATGAGCCTAACTGTATATTAAGCTCCAGCATAAAATCTTCATAACGAGCTAGCAGACTTTCTGGCATGGTAACGATGGACTGATGGTGCCAGTGGCCAATATATTAGGGGAACATCCTGCATATCTCGCTTCTCCCAGCACATGTAACTGTCCTACAGTCTCATTGAGAGCTGGAATATAAGTCTGCGCTGCAGCCCTTTCCTCGTCAATTACCGTCACCGCGCAGAGTGAACTTCAGATACGGCAAAGACTTCAATTGATAGGTGTAGGAGAATTTTGATATTCGCCACGTGCACCTTTCTGAGTTATTGTTTTGTTTAAACTTAGGTAGGCACTAATTTCTCCTATGAAGCTGTTTTTCTGTCCTGCATAACAGAACGCGTTCAGCCTCTTTGTGACGTCGTACTGGCGACCAGGATATGCTCTATGCCCTCTTCATGTTACTGGCTGCTTGCCGTCAACAGACTTGCAGCGACCTTACAAGAATAAGAGTTGCATCACAACGGCTTGCGCAAAAAATTTTCAGAAGGACGTAAAGCGATTTTTTTGCAGCAACATCAACTTGCTTCTTGCGTTTTACATTTGTGTTGTGAAAAAAAAATCAAGAACAGATCAACTGTCAATGATACAAGATATTTTGCTTTTTGCAGATTGCCTACTGTGGATAAAAAGAGATTTCAAGGATTCCGTGCCAGAAGAATGCGTGGACGCATTTAAAAAGTACTGCGGGCCCCAGAAGTACGTTCTTTATAAAAAGAAGCAGTGTTCGTGAGTTCTATCGCCACTGAGCATACCCGCCTCACGCGATGGTCCACGAGAAAATGTGATGCACTTCTTTTAAGCATGCAAAATAAACATCTTGAGACGAAACTACGACTGTTTACCTTTTTTGCTCTCTTTGAATACGCCAATGGATTTTTTGGCAGCTCCTGAGTGTAATACACGTAAGCAGGTGCCTGTTAGTGTATTTAATGCCTAGAAAAAGTTTATCCATTTATAAAGAAATTAATGCGGATTTTCTTGAGTCCCCAGAAATCATCAGCAGCCAAACCACGCGTAGCGCGCATAAGTATTTGAAATTCGCTTCAAGAAGTAATACAATGCCCTTGTCTCAAGAAAAAATCCTTTAAAGCTGAACAATTATTCAAACTTTATCTTTGAAAAAGCCCGCATCGAACAGTACAGCCCCGCTTGTAAACGCAAAGAACACCAAGAAGGATTACACGCGAAGGACAAAAACACGCTAAATGGTTACCTTCAAAGTTCGATGGCATTGATGATGCAAAAATATGGTGCGAAACTGCACGATTGTACGTCTCCCGGGACTTGAAGCAGGTAGGACAACACGTATCCCGTTGTGTCCAAAAGGGTTTTGTTTTTTCCAGAGGCGATTAACACCGGAGGCAAGCCCAGTTTTTATATTTTAGGAAGCGGCATTGCGGTTTCCAAAATGGAAACCAAAAAGACGCGTTTGAAAGCGCGCTAAGTAGACTTCACTGTGTAGCATTTTGATAAAATGGCATCGTTCGGATTTATAATACAGCAAATACCAACGTAGTTTATGCATCTTACGATGTAGAACATAACGGGAATTCGGCGAGGATACCACACGCACTGACACCACTCGGCAAATACCGAAGCAAGAGAAGTCTTCGGACTCATTCGGTGGGCACGGATGGGGAGCTCCGGAGAGACAGGCAGCATCGCTTTCTTTCTGTACTCACTTTTACACGATTGTGACGTCGAACGCTTGCAAGCAGAGGCTCTAGTCAGGAAGCCGCCCCGATGGATGTTACAGGCTGGAAAGCGAACTCAAGAAGTGATGAACGCTCACGACTTGAATCGAGTGGCCGCACAGGTACGGAAGACGAAATTTCGCGACTACACTGTAAAAAATTTCACACCTTTAAAGGGAACATACTGACAAACACACCCTCGCACCCGACAAAATAGGAGTTTCTGTTACTCGTGCACCCGTCCTGCACCCGTCTGCAACCTAGCATTTTAGGGGCGGGTGCATATGGTCAAAATACCCGCCAGTGCAGGCAAGGGTGTTCCTTTAAAAAATGTAAAGCTGGCTTCACCTCAGTTATGCATGCCGGACTAATTGGGGAAGGGAACTGTAAAAAACATAAAATATAGCTGTAGCTCGTGCGTTTTATGGGACAAAATGTGTTGGCGTGGTTACTGTGACAACAACACGTGCACGTGTGAAGCAGTAACATGCGTTTTCGGCATTTTATCCACGTTTCACTGATGCATCGACGCGATTGTTAAGGCAACATTCCACATGGCGATCCCAACTTAACTAATTATGAAGGCAGTACAAACGCTCTGACGGGGGCGATAGTATGCGCTTTTGAGGATTGCACTTTGAGGCATGGTTTACATCTTTCGCACCCGAGAACATACATGCAGCGGCGAGAAAAATATTGGTTCACTCGCAGCTGAAAAAAAAAAAAAAAAGGAGTTATTGATTTTATTACGGCCGCCGCGCCGCTGCGGAAAGCTCTGACGCACTGTCAAGCCGCTGCTAAGAGCGGCGGCCGTTCACTTCGCCACGGTCAGCGGGCACACTCAGTTTCCATGCTCAGTTTGCTCGAAAACGCCGTTGAGAGCGTTGCAATTTGGTAGCGCACGAGCGTAGTCACGTCGTATCTTTTCATATTTCGCGGGCTTTCTTTAGATGCCGGAAAAAGGACCCCGTAGGAGATACGATGCTACAATAAACTGTATTCGTTGTTTATAAACCTGCTCTACAACTTAACGTAATGGTCTTGGCACTAAAGTGAATATATGAAAAATTGCATAATTCATCTTAGTTAATTAATTAAGCGCAATACAAAATATTCTGAGGAGCGCCACATGATGGCGAACAATGCATCGTTGGTTTCAGCTGGCTGCGGTGTACCGCTTTTTTAAATCCTTGGTTCAAGTTACGTGAAACACCCTGCATATTTTTCAAACGGAGTACTGTCAGCGCGAAATCATTCTACTTTACGCACGAACCTACGCGCAAAAAACAAGACCAAAATTAGCAATTTCTTGAAGTAACCTCTGTGTCAACTGGAAGAAAGGTAATGATGGAGACCTGAAGTTAATTAGGGTCCCAGAAGAGCTTGAGAAGCTCAAAGAGCAAAGGGAAGAAAACAAAAATTTTATTTTGCCCCGACGTACGTAGCTCTCCAAAACTGAGCGAGTAGCAGAAGGTACCTTTGCAAACCCATTACAAAAAAGTTAAATGCTGCGGTATACAGCGTTTAATGTCTGAAAGCTAAACCTGAGCTATCGGAGACACCGTAGTGGAGGACTCCATACCATTTTCGGCAATCGTGGGTCCTTTAACGTGCACTGACATTCGCACAACACACGGACAATTTAGGCATTTAGTGCTTCCAGTTTCCGCTCTGTACAAACTAGCGAACATCGTCTACGCACAGCAGCGCACAGGACAGAGAACATGAGCTAGAACTTTTAGAACCTTAAGCGAACATTTCGATCCTCCCGCTGATCTCGTAACAGGCGCGCCGCGAGTGGAAGCACGCTGTGCGGGCCCATGAGAGCGCCAAGGGAGCTGAAGGTCTACTGGACCGCAGAAAAATCTGTCGCGATCAGACCTTGCAGTCGGCATTCGGCCTTATGTGTTGCTCTCAATCACCGCTGCGTTTTGTTGATTAATTTAAGTTTATGAAGAGCAATGCCACAGGCCTTGGAGCATTATGCCTATCCATCATAACATAGCGCCCTCCCGCTCATCTTCTACCTCTCTGAGCCTCCTCACCACGAATGCCCTGGCACCGTCCCTGTGCGGCCCTTCGAAGGTGTCGCTTGACGGTGGGGGTGCCGTCCCAAAATATGCTACGCCGTGACTGCCGTACATTTCATGCTCCCTCCACTTTCGACGACGATATAGGCTACACTTTTTTATATATATTTCGCCACCATCGAAATGCAGCCGCTGGAGTGAACGTAAAAAGAAAGAAACGGCAAGGGGGCCAATTCATGGTAACTTTTGAATACGAAGAAATATATCTAATTTAATCACTTCGCATTTTCCGTAACTGGTAACGGTTGGCAATCGTTGCGTATGCTGTTCCGATGCTGCAAATACATTCTAGCTTCCGTACGCACTGTAAAAAACCCAATAAACTGAATTCAAAACTGAAAGTAAAACTGAAAGTGAAACTACATTTCCGCCGCTAGGCGGCCATCGGTACCGTCGGGCCTTTGTTGATTTTTTCCTGCCTGTTGTGTGGCGTCGGTCGTGGTGTGCGGATTTCAGCAGTTGACGTGAACTGCGTTTTCGACCGCGTTTTTCGAGGTACCGCGTTGAACTGAAGTGTTTTTTGTGCATATATAACTGGAGTAGTGCGTAGGTTCGTTCACTGCTGTCCAAGTACTCGTATCTCACGTATCGGAACAGAAGCACCCTTTGGAGGCTCTGCCGAATGCGTTTCTTTGTTGTAGATTGGCAGAAAGGCCGGCGCTCGCTCACGTTTTAAAGGTTTAATATCAGAAATCACGGGCGAAGTTATAATGTGCGCGTGTTTATGCACCAGAATGCATTTTGTAATGTAGAAACGTCCTGAAGTCGGCGTTAATGAAAAACTAGCGTTGCCGTGACTTGGAGACGTACTTCATCAGCTCGGCACGACTACACACCTGCCTCGAATGGTAAGCAATACTATGTCTTCATGCATGCTTGTGTGCATTATTCAAAGCATATTTTATGGAAGAGCGGCCTCAAGACTTGCCGCTTCTACTACCAAAGTGCCAAGATCTGCAGACAGGCAGCTCTTTCCATGTATCCAGGAAGAGAAGCAGCACTGAACAGAGTTCGCCGAGAATGATTCTACTCAGAGCTGTTTTTGTTTTGACGAAACGAATGTTGCAGAGTACTGCCTCATGCTACTTAAGAGCTCTAGTATGTGTGTTCTGTCAAATTTAAAGCCGTTTAACGCTATTTCGTCAAATCCCTTGTCCTACGGTTTATCTGCACGTGGTAGTTTTTCCGCCCGTGCGTAAGGTCTATTCCGTATCTGTGCGTAAAATGCGTTGCGTCAGCGTGACGTCTGAGATAAGCTTTCAATTTTGTGTGCTGCAGGCGCTGACCACTGATCGTTTGTGCATCAGGCCATGTTTTTGCATAAATTTGTTGACGCTGCTATCTATTTTGGTTTTTAATTGTTTTTAGAACGGCATCCAGATTAAAGAATCCAGTGCTGTGCCAGCTAGGTATATTTAGCTTGCTTTTTCAAGTTTTTAAAAGCTTCATTGTTTGGCCGTAGTAACCTAATTTCTGAATTTTGGCGGCCTCTAATCGTGATGGTATTAAATGGATGTCTGCAGGGGAAACATCTACATCCACATGGGAGTCCACAGCCACAGCTTGCACCTTGTTGCCTCTGGGAAATATTCACGAGCAGTATGGAAGCAAAGGTGTGTTTTAGTTCTTGCTGCAAGCTTCTTTTTATGTTGTATGCTAGGTTCTTTTTTGGGCCATTTTCCCTTCTTTCCTTCATCAGGCTGCTTCATGAAACAGGGTACATAGCCTAACCATAATCAAGGGTTCGACAGAATCCTGTCTGGCGAGGGAGAGGCATAGTGGTGAAATAAAACGTACACTCGCCAAAAGATGGTTTATAAAAAAACTTAGTTTGACGTTTTGGGACCCGTACGTTTCCCCGGAGTGGTGTACAAAATCCCCTGCAAAAACTGCGATGCATCATACATTGGCGAATCAGGCGATTTCAGAAGAAGATTAAGAGAACATAAAAACGACGTCAACAAATGTCGCACCTCATCGAACCCGCTGGCAGAGCATGCTCAAGAAAAGAACCACACCATTGACTGGGAGAACGCCACAATATTAGATACCATGAAACCCACATCGTCACGACTGCTTTTAGAATCTTTTTATATACAGACCACGGATCATGTCATTAACAGGACGAAGGGTAATCTCCCGGATAACTACGCCCACTCACTGCGTTGTCAAGTGCGCATATAAGAAGCGGCCCATTCCGTCCATCATTCATTGTGAACAAGGGACCCGTACGGGTCCCGAAACGTCAAACTAAGTTTTTTTTTATAAACCATCTTTTGGCGAGTGTACGTTTTATTTCACCACCATAGCCTAACCATGCCCTCATTTATTTGTACATCCTTGCTAGTTCGTTGTCAGCATGGGGTTATTGCAAACCAGTTTGAGTGTCGTTAAACGTAGTTTTCTCGTCATCATCATCATCCTGATTACACCCACTGCAGGGCAAAGGCAGTCCTTTGCCAGCTGCGGCTACCATATCCCTGCGAACTTGGTACTAGCATTTGGTGATAAAAAGTGCGCTACCACATAATGTCTTAATCTCCTCCTCTCAAAAAGTATGTGTTCACAAGCAGGAGAAGTACACAGTCCTGTGTACTTCTGCTTGTGAACGCGTCCTTTCCACGAGTGTCTCACAATTTGAAAAGAATAGGAGCTAGGCCTGGTGTGCGAGTAGTATTCTCTGCTCCAAGCAAATTGCAATGTCTCCGCAAGAGTGTCAACCGTGAAGGGTTGCCACCTGCAGAATGCGAAAAGAACCGAGAATTCTCTTATGTACAAGTGCCCCAAAAATGTGGCGCACAGAAGTGAGCTATCCCGCGGAACGTGCTCTATCAGTCAAACAGGACATGTTTAAACGACTGTCTGAGCGAACACAAGAGCCCCTTAAAACCACCTCCTGAAAGCAATATGGTCAAATATTGGCTGTCGTGTGAAAACTGCACCTCTGCTTTCAGCCGTACAACCATACTGTACACGCATAAGGACCAGCACACGCGGGAGATTGTTGTTGATGCGTTTTATCCGTCAGGAGCAAGACAAACGCATCTGCAAACATTCTGTTGTGCTCAGATGCAAAGAACTATACTTCGTCTCACAAGATTTTTGCAGCACTACGGAAGGTAGAGCTCTCTCGTCCAATCAGGACTGCAGAAACGCAGAAAATAGTCCCTCGAATATTTGAGGAGCGTATGACTATTAATCAAAACAATAAGCATTGCAACTAAAAACATGGTTTGGACAGGTATATTTAAATGGTAGGGAGTGTTTCAATCACTGGTGATATTACCAGACAAAGCCCATACGGACACAGCTCTGCGGAGGCCTGCTGCGAGGTAGTGATGCGTTGCCACTTTCCAACATGGCGTCGGTCGAGTCTGTTGTGTCTCCTGTGTGCTCTACATCGACAGTGCGCTATTTCCCCAAGCAGGCGAAGCAGGTGGCTTCGCGACAACAGAGGGACTGATCAGAACAGGTTGCGACAAAAAAAAAAAAGTGGGGCTAGTCCCTTTGGAACGGGCGTCCGCCTGTCCAAAAACAAACCAAAATAGAATAAAAAGACATCAAGTGCCACCTGCTAGAGGTAGAAAGAAGCCACCTGGACATCAGGTGGATTGAGCCACAGGCGTGTAGGAACACACTAATTTAGTGCGCGCCATCCTGATTGGACGAGAGAGCTCTACCTTTCGTAGTGCTGCAAACATCTTGTGAGACGGAGTATAGGCTACCTCAGCAGCTTAGACGGCAGGGTAACAGTTTCTTCTACATTTTTAAACATTTTTTTTTTGTTTTTATTCACCAGCATTTTTGCCTTTCACAGTCAATCTTTAATGCAGTGCCACATGTTTTGCAAGCTGGCAAACTGTCGCGAAAAAAAATGTTGTTTATGCTCTTTTTTCACCTGTTTATTGTGTGACAGCAATTAAGATCGTCAGTCTTGAGTCAGCGCCTAGTCTGTCTTGTTCTTTCATACCATTATAGTCATGCTGTGCCCTTCATGCTGACAAACATGTACCGACTAGCTCAAGAAAGTAACCTTTTACATTGTGGAGCCATTTTACCCATTGCATTCGCATGGTTTGAATGAATGACCATTCAGGTTGCTATTGCATATTTTTGGAACCGAACAAGCTTAAATTTTGCAAGCTTACCAAACTCTTAGGATGCTTATGTTTGTTATTACCTGCATTAAGTCTCCTTTCCTGCTCACGTCTACAGAGGGCAAAATGCTAGACTCATTATATTGCGGGGACTATATTTGGTAGACTGGCAGGAACAATACCACCATCCAAGTGCGTAGGGGAGTGGGAGTTCTCAGTGTCACGGTTATACATCTGCACAATGTAAAGATTCAGATTGGTGTCCTCTTTGTAACTTGTAATTGTAATTTTTCTAGTGTTACAGAAGCCTCTTACAGCCCAGCCAGTTTATTGACCTATATGGAAGCTGCTATATGCCTGGTGATAAGTAGGCTGTGTATTGTGTTGCTGTGCAATACTGAATAAGGTGATTCCACGCCACGTTATCCAGACTTTTGTACTCGACTGCACTTGATTTCCTACAGAAACAAAAAAATCATGGCTTATTTTATTACCATGACAAAGATTTTTAAAGTATGTTCTTGGCAGAAAAAAAGAATTTTCGTGTTGTGGCCACAGTCTTATGTTTACAAGCAATAGCAAAGCTAAGTCTTACAAAAAACTTGTTAAAAATAAACACTTTATGCATGACTGAAACTTTTTCATATAAATAAAGGACGTGCTTTTATATCCAATAAATTGGACTCATGTATAAAACATGAAAGAAGGTACAAAAATATTGGAAATTGATATTTTTTATTCAATTTATGTTCTCATAACAGTCATTTCAACTATTTTTCTGGGTTATCCAAAAGGCAAAGAATGTGATAAAAGTGTTTCAGAGATGAAAAAAATGCAAGGCATGTCAGTCAGCTGAAAAAAAATATTTTTGAGACATATTCAGCCGCCAGTGGCTCAGTGAGGTTGGCCTCATTTATTTTCTAATGGCTGTGACATTTCTAAAATTTTAATTGGAGCAATTTTCGTTTTAGGCGTGAAAATAATTTCGCAATTTGAGTCTCTACCTTCAATCCCAGCATTGCTGGCTGCTTGCTCGACACTGCGGTGCACGCTAGAGCCGGCATCAAGGAGACACAAAGCTTCGCTGCACGGTGCTCCATGTGGATGCTCCTCAAATTTCGGTTTTGACGTGTCTGCTGGCATGTTCGCTCACATTTTGAAAGTTTGAACTCGAGCATGACTTATGTCCAGCGTGCACCATTGAGAGAGATAAAAAAGGCTTGATGTGGTGAAAAATGCTTATTTTAATGGTAGCACTCTTGTAAACCGCCTAGTGAGTTCACCTTTGTTTTCTTGAATCATTTGTTGGAGCACCCAGATAGCTACGACACTCTTAATGGTTTTCTCCGCCCATGTAAACAGCTTATAGAGGATCAGTATTTAACCTTTCTATGGCCTCTGAATGCTTTCTGTTGCTGCAGGGGGCCTCACACTTCCACCAATGCCGTCATAAGCGCTCTTCCCATGTGATCAGGTGAAAAAGTCCATTCCACTGAAAAGTTTAAGTAATTTTCATGGTAGTAGAGGTTTTAACTCTGATTGGTCATACCACAAACAGTGCTTCCCTGTGTCGAGGAACGAGAGCCGTTCTGCCATGTGGCCCCTTCATTTTTACTTTTTGTAAATCTATCCTTCAGCAGATTTCTTTATTGCCGAAGCTGCTGGCATCGAAGACCAGCACACCATTGTATTCGTGCAGCGGAGTGCTGGTTTTGTGTAATTTACAGCTGGTGGCAAAGTGTGCTGGAGTGAAAAGGAAGCACTGAGCAGTGTCGATGTTGAACGCAGGGACTCAACTTGTAAGATTGTTTTCTCGCTTAAAAAAGAAAAAAGAGCCCCAAATAAACTAAAAATAAATGCCATTAAATGGTACTGTTTAAATTTCTATCTTTCATAATTTAATTAAGATCACCTCATTATGTAGTAGACTACTGAATATGTCACAAAAAGCAAATTCTCTCGACTTTAGAATCCTTTCGCTGTCTTGCCTTACATGTTTTGCTCTCTGAAACATTTTTATCACATTTGCCTTCTCGACAGCTTAGAAAATAGAATAACTACTGTGAGAACATGAAATTTGATAAAAGATTTCAAATTTTTATATTTTGTACTTATAACATGTTTTATTTAAAACAAAATAAGTTCAATTTACTGCATTGGATATGGAATACCTTTAATTTATATAACAGAAACTTCATAGTCCTGCGTAAGAACGTTTCTTTTTACAAATTTTTTTGCAAGGTTAGGTTTGGCTATCACTTTCAAACATGAAATGGCGGCCACGACGGGAAAAAATTACTCCGCCTAAAACAAGCTGGGATAATGTTTGCCTAGGTAATGCAATAAGCCATGAATTTTTTTAAAGAAATAGAAGATTCAGTGCTAAGCCTGGAACAGTTGGCATGGAATGACCCAATGGCATATAAATGCCAACTGTGCGCTGATTTGAAGAAGCCTTTATAATATTTTTGTAGCTCAATTAATATTGCAGTGTAGGTTGAATGCAATTTTTTCTGCTTGCATAATTGGAATGGTTCCATATCATGCCGTTTATTTCGCATCTTGTATGCAAACTTGTATTGCATTGCCAATATTTTTTGCTGCTAGCATTCACCCCATATGAATACTGCTGCTCCTGAGCAGCATACTCAACTGATCCACTGGAATGGTATCACTGTGTGTACCTTTGGTAAATTTCTGGGAAAAATGTATTCATTCACCTGGCTGCTTCATAGTTTCATGTTTCATATGTAATGACAGATGAAATGCGGATCTGTCCTAAGGATGAATGTGGCCATTTGTTAACACCATTTTACAGTAGTGATATTTGCAAGATGATCAATTCTATTTATCTACTTTGTACTTTTGTTCACTACATGGTGCATGTATGCCTCTAAGAAAGGAAATGCGAACCAGAAAGGAAACAGCTTGGAACCCCTTGTGGTCTTTTTCCAGATGTAGACTTCATCTCTTAATGTGTGATAGTATATTAGTCTAGGCAAAGCAGCGTGCAGGGTAACAGGGCACTGACAGGAACACACAGGTACTGCGCTGACTAACAATTGAGGAATTTATCGCTTTGCTCACTATAAATACAGGAAATATGATCCAAAATACAAAAGAAGGAAAGTCATGGAATCATTTGGTCAAATCTGTTGGGCTTATTTATCCAGATAGTCAATTTCTTTTTTCGTTGGCGTTAGTGATGATGTGCTTCCATAGGTTGAACAATTCTTATGTGTCATGCACGTCTCTAATATCTCGGCATGAGCTGTTAATTATATTTCCTAAGAATTTTACATCATCGAAAGTGGGGGGTGCACTCACAGTTCGACACATGTCTTGCTAGTTTGCTACTGTATCCTGTCTTAGTATTGCCGACTTGTTCTATTAGACAAATGTTGACATGCTGACCTTATTTCCCAACATACGACGCTCCGCATGAGAGAGGGATCTCGTAAGCGAAGCCATAGTCACATGTTGTGAATTTGTTTCGGTGCTTCATCTTGTGTTGGCGCGTTGCATACTACGTTCAGCTACTTTCTGCAAAAAAAGCAAATGAATCCATCACAAAGAACTTCCGCAAGCTGCAAAAGAAGGTTAAGCGCCAAACAGGGAAGAACGAAACCTAAAAACTTGTGTAAAGCCAACAACTTGTCCAAATTAGTGCTGGCTATGACGAAAAGTGATGGCCTATGCCTGAATGCCTTCGCTATTGCAAAAACACGGAACAATAACTGGCCTTTCAGAGTAATTGTCGCTGAACAAGGATCAAGGCAGCAACCCTTAGGGCAGTATCTGCAAGAATTGCTCTCCTTGTTCACCGTGGGAGACCTCTTCCTGGTGAAGAAGCCAGTAGTGTCCGCATTCCTCTCGAACAGCTGTACAGAAGAGTTGTTATCTCATTCTGATCAAGGACTTAGACTGCACGCTGCTAAATGCTGCCTTGTTTGAGACGATAAGAGAAGGCATTAATTCAGTGGGAGCAGTACAATTCCAGAACCTGTGCAGAATTAATGCGGATAGATTCCTCGAGTTGCTAACCATCTACTTCCGTTCTACCTATGTAAAGTTTAATGATGTGTGCATACAGTGGCAGGGAGTATGCACCAGTTCCAGCGTTGCACTAATTCTCATTGTGCAGCTAGCCTGTAAAGATAGCCAACTATTAAAAAGCTGTGCATGGCGCCAGTTTGATAATGACCTTCCGATTTGTGGACGACTTCTTAGTAACCCACAAGCTTCATTACCAAGGGTAACACAAAGTCATTGTTGACATCTTCAAGACCTTCTCCAAAGTTCTTGCTAACTTTGAGCTGACCAAAGAAATGCCACTGGAGGTACAGCTTCCCGATCTATGGCTGTACTTTGTAGAGACCCATATGTGCTTGCGTTACTTCCCAAGGTCGAAAAAAAGGCTGTTGCTACTGGCGCACTGAAAAATATCCTAAATAGCTCGTGTATTGACCGTCAGCAAGAATTCCTTGAGGCCCACCTGACATGGCTACCTGAAGCTGATTTCCCAGATGACCTCATCTGCAGCGTTGGCTTCAGGATAAAGAAATTTGCCTGTCTACCTGTAAAAGGCTTCAGAAAGAACGGAACGTAGCTGTCATAGCATATTACTATGGGGTTTAGCTCAGCAGCAGGCGCGACGGGTTGCACTCAGAAGGCACCCCAAACCAAGTCACTCCAAGCGCTAGCTGCAGCGTGCCTGTTATCGTCAACTGCCCAGTGTCAAAACAACGTCCTCTTCGCCTTGCAACTTGCACTGTAGCACTACCCCCTCCGCCTCGCGGAAGGAAGCACAGCCCCTGGGCGCCCTAAGGTGGTGCGAATGGTAGGGCTTAAGACAGGTGACGTGCACGAGCTTTGTGGAGTGGGCCGGGGGAACAGTGCGGGAGTGCAGGGACGTGATTTCATAGGTCACATTGCTCAGTTGCCTGAAGAGAAGACGCGGTAAGGACCCACGTAACGAGGCAGCAGCTTCTCACCCAGGCCCACATGGTGCGCAGGGAGCCAGGGGAGTACGTGGAAGCCGGGAGGGTAGTGGGCAACACGGTGATTAAGGTCATAGGTGCATGGTATCAGCCACGCACTAAAGAAAGTGGTCAGGCAGGCTGGTGTGAACTTAGTATGCAACACGCCCAGCTAGGGTGCTTCAAAGACAGCCTGGTATAAAAGAAGGCTGTCAAATCCGCAGCATGCGACAGTGACTTAGGCACCTTGTTTACTAAGTTCACACCAGCTCGCCTTACCACTTTCTCTTGCGCGTGGCTGATACCATGCACATATGCCGTCACAGCTAACTTCCGTTCTTTCTGAAGCCTCGTTGGGGTGGATCAGCAAATTTTTTTCATTATCTTCAAGCCAAGGCTGCAGACGAGGTCATCCGGGAAACCAGCTTCAGGTAACTATGTCAGTTGGGCCTCAACGCTTTCCTACTGACAGTCAATACACAATCCGTTTGAGACATTTTTTAGTGTGCCAGTAGCAACAGTCTTTTTTTCGACTGTGGGACATAACACCAGTACATATGGGCCTCTGATGTGCAGCCATAAATCGAGAAGCTGTACCTCCAGCAAGGACTTCGGAGAAGGTCTTGAATATGTGAACAATGCCGTTGTGTTGCCCTTGTTTATGAAGCTTGTGGATTACTAGGAAGTCGTCCAAAAATTGGGAGGTCATTACCAAATTGGTGATAAGCAAAGCTTTTTAATAGTTCGCTATCTTGACAGGCTAGCAGGACAATGAGAATTAGTGCAACGCAGGAACTGGTGCATAATCCTTGCCACTGTATGTGCAGATAATTAAACTAAAATAACAGATGGTTAGCAACTCGAGGAATCTATCAGCATTAATTCTGCATTGGTTCTGGAATCATGCTGCTCCCATTGAACCAATGCCTTCTCTTACCGTCTCAAACAAGGTGGAATGTGGCAGCGTGTAATGTTAGTCCTTGATGACAATGAGAAGACACTCCTTCTGGACGGCTGTTCAAGAGGAATGCGGACACTTCTGGCTTCTTTACCAGGAAAAGGTCTTCCATGGTGAGCTAGGAGAGCAATTCTTGCAGATACTGCCCTAAGGGTTGCTGCCACGATCCTTGTTCAGAGACAATTACTCTGAAAGGCCAGTTATCATTCCGTGTTTTTGCCATAAAGAAGGCATTCAGGCATAGGCCCTCACTCTTCTTCACAACCAGCCCTACTTTGGTCAAGTTGTTGGCTTGACCTTCTTTTGCAGCTTGTGGAAGTTCTTTGCAGTGTCTTCATTTGCTTTTTCACAGAAAGTAGCTGAATGTAGTATGCAATGCTCCTAGCAAAGGTGCTTCAAAAACAGCCCAGCATAAGACGAAGCACAGAAACAAATTCACGACATGCGACAGTGGCTTAGTTTACAAGATCTATCCGCCACGTGGAGCGTCCTGTGTTGGGAAATAAGGTCAGCATGTTAACATTTTTGTAATGCAACATGTCGGCAATACTGAGAAAGGATATCGTAGCAAGCTACCAAGACACATATCGGACTGTGAGTGTGTATCACACTTTCGACAATGTAAAATTCTGAGGAAATGTAAGAGATGTGTATGGTACATAAGAATTGTTCAACCTGTTTAAGCACATCATCACTAACTCTAAGGAAAAAGAAATTGACTACCTGGATAAATAATCACGGCAGATTTGACAAAATGACGATTCCATGACTTTCCTTCTTTGTAATTTGGATGATGCTTTCTGTATTCATTGCAAACTAAACAATAAATTCCTCAGTTATCACTGCACCTGTCTTGTCTGTGTCCTGTTATCCTGCGTGGTTTTGCAAAGATTCATGCACCAACTGGCCCAGCTCCTTTTCTTGTAGTTTAGTGGCCTTGTGGAAATCTTTCTTGATGGATTTTTGAGTTTACTGGCTGCAGACATGGGAGATATGTTAACTTAGCACTGTTGCCTGCCTTTCAAGATGTCACTTGCTTGATATATTAATGAATGCATGCTTTGCATTAGTTGCAGCTGACCACTCTCATGGAAGGGGTTGTGTTGCTGACTTTGATCAGATACTGTGCTTTCTGTTGTTACAGTGAATTTTGCACATTACTTGTTGTTCGGTTTATTGTAAAGCATTTTCAAGTGCGCTATTTTCGTCTTTGTTGTCATGGTGTTTTGTGCCTTTTATAGTCAGTTTACCCTCCATACAGGCCAGTGGTTTGCACTAGCTTGTAGCAGTTCGTGCAGAATTAATTGCACGACCTGACCACCTTCGTTCTATTTCATAACATCTAGCTTTTTAGCTAAAACATTGTTTGTATAATGCCGTTTATAGCTATTTTTCTAAACCACAGTGGCCTCTTTGGAATGTTTAAAAAAATAACAGCTGGTGCTTGCTCGCCACATGGGCAGATTTTCTTCTTTCTGTTAGCGTTAGCATGCATAATAAAACACATTGTTAATGAGCAATATGTTGCAATTTATCAGCAACATTGAACAGTGTAAACTGGTATGAAATATTTTACTGTTTTTGTCTAAAATGCAGACTCGCACCATGTATGCTGTTCACCGAAGACAATCCTGAGGTGGCTGAGAACCTGTTCGTCGAGGGAGGATGGCTACTGAGCAGGCTTACCACTGCGGCTCACTCCACAACTGCGCCATAATGTCAGGAATATGGGTGTTCAGCATAAGTTGCCTTAAGTTTGCTTTTTGCTTATTCCTGGGAGTTAGCGTCACAGTTCAAGCCTTCTTCAGGCTGGTATATAAGGCTGCACAAGCATGAATTTTTCATTCTGTTTGCTCTGAAAAATTTGGGAGGTAGAGTAAGTGCTATGGAACCTTATTCTTGCAGCACCATAAGCCCAATAAAAGCAGGTATGGTGCTGTTGTACCTTAAAATTTTTAGTTCTTTGGATGGCAGTAAGGAATTCATTGGAGAAGCTTCTTGTGCCTTGTTTTATGGATGTGTTTTGTTCTAATAAAAATTTTCCACATTTCTGCAGTTTTGTGATTTGTTTGTCAATAAACGTTTTTCTTAGGTGCACACCGCCTGTTTACTGCTATGAAGAGCTCCAGTAATACAGGTATATTGCATTACTTAGGCATTATAATGGTAAATTTAAAAGAACGCTTAAGAAAAGTAATAAAAGTGGGGACAAATTATGAACCCATTGCATGCTTTTTTCCTGAAGGGTGTAGGGGTGTAAGATGCGTAAAACGCCTGTGGCTCGGTGGTAAAGTGTGTGATACACCTCAGCACCTTTGGGTCAAATTTTATCATTTTCGGGCTGGTTCTTTCCTGAAACACCCCACCTTAAAGATGTATACAAGTCACAAAACTCCTTTCTGGGCCGGGTGCAAGGGTGCGAGTTATAGACACCTGGAAACTCCTTTACAGGTGTTTTATTTTTTACAGTGTACCCATAGAGTAGGCAGCCATTCCTTTACTGTGATTCACTTAGGAAAGGGGCAAAGTGCGACTTGCGCATGCGATTACGCGTTCTACACCGTCTGGCCGCTACACAATCGCCACACCGAGGCCAACATTACTGGTATCTGTCTACTGTTCCATGCCGGTCTCTTCGTCGGAGGGGCAAATGATAGGCGCATATTGGAGGAGGGCCTTATGCTCTCTGAAGCATTTTTTCCTGATTCTGGTCCCGGAAGAAACGTTCGCCGTGTTTCGTCACCCTAGTTATCGGCTTAGCGAACTTGGGGAAGTTTTGACCGAACCAGTGATAATAGGCGCAGAGTTTCAGAAAACGACGCAAGGTGCGTTTAACTGTTGGATGGGGGAATGCAGCTACAGCGGCTCGAGGCTAGAGCCTTAAGCGTTCCCGATGTGGCCATGAAACTTCAGCTGTCTATATGCGAAATGACATTTTCAGGCTCAAGAGACAGACCCATGGAGCGATTTGCCTCGAAACCAGGCTGGACACGCTTCAGCTGCTCGTCTACCGCGTCGGAGAAAATCACAACGTTGTCGAGATACAGAAAAAAGGACTGCCACTTCACGTGAGATAGCAAGGTGTCCATCATACATTGAAATGTTTCCGGGGCTAAATACAAGCTGAAAGGAAGCACCTTAAATTCGTACTGTCCGCCAGGAGTAACGTTCTTCACCACATCGTCGACCTCGACTTTCCAGCATCGGCTACGCAAGTCGAGTGACGAAAAGTAGGTGGCGTGGCGGAGGCGGTCTAGTGAGTTACCAGTGCGCGGCAGAGGATAGACATCCTGTTTGCCAACGTTGTTCAGGCTTCTGTAATCTACGCAGAACCGTAGGCGGCAGTCTTTTTTTGCGGAAAGAAAAAAACAGGTTATGCCAAGGGGCTCATAGATGGTTGTGTGACGCCGTCGTGGAACATTTTGGAAAGTTGTCGCCGAATGGATCACGTTCCTTCGACGAAACAAGATAAGGAGGCTCACATAGCGGTCATTGGTCACTATCGACGATAGTACGGTGCTTATTTCTTGACGCCTGGCGAACCTTCGGGTGTTGACGCTAATCAGTTGTGGAAGCAGTGAATAACGCTTCCACGTGGGTTTTCTGATTGGTCAGAAGGTCCGGGTTGAAGGCAACCTAGCAATATCCTATTATTTTTAAGCGTGCTATTAAGGTATAACTAATAACACTTCAATATTTGCCATGTCGCACAAGGCTATGTATTCTAAATCAAGCAGCTTCCCAGACGTTCAGTGTGCTTAGAATACCAATTGAGTCTCAGGATCTAAATCACGGGAACACTACCTGCTCTGCAGTTGAGAGGATGGTGCTTGAAATCACTTTGCCGGTTAACGCCCCGCAATTTACGATTGGTTGTTTCCGGTAGTTTTAAAACACGACGCTTATTTATACATGCAACCCTTTCAGACCAGTTGCGTGGTGTGACCTCTGTCTGAAACAAGGCTGCACAGCTGTACTATTCGGGGCGCGCTTGTTCTAGTTTTTTTTATGTATAAGAGCGGAACACTCGCAGTGAAGAAATGTTTGGGTTCTGGTTTTGGTTGCTGTACGGTTATTAGCCGGGTGAACGTATTTCCAACTTAGCATGAGCGCTGAGCACACTTTGTTCTCTTTCGTACCCTCTCCGTCCACATCCTGAATTTACAGAACACTGAGTTAATCAGAAATCTTCCCTTTCCGCAGCTTCGTAATTGGTCGGTTGTGCTTTTATTCTAATCCTCGCCCTTGGCCTGACGCGCTGCGCTCAATCCCAGATGAGCTGGTGCGCCAGCTAGCATTCGACACTCTGTCACAAGAAATGCTTTTAATACCTCGCCTTGCAAAAATACTCTGGCGACCAAAGGTGCTCCGAAGAACATTATAAAACATACAGAGAAAATCGACATTATTCCGGTTCCATATGCATGAACTTTACCTGACTATGGAGAGAAGGCCTAAAAATAAATGAATTGTTCGAAAGGCGAGCACCGTCCATTTCAGTGGTACTGGAAGCCACACACTTATTTTGACAGGACCTTCGCTCGTCAACGCGCCGCTTTCTTCGCCGAATTGTAGTTTTCGGTTTGGGTGGCGTCCGTAGCCTTCCCAGCGTCTTTGTGGTTTGGAGAGCTATTGGAATTTGCAATTTGCCTTCATTACTTACTGTGCTTGTTTACGGCGTTTTGCAAGGAGGCACTTGCGGTATTCTGCGTGCATTCGTATTACGAATCACACGGCATGAGGTCCTGGTTTTCCACCTTTTTTTCAAGCTACGTTTCCTTCGCGGATTTATACTTTCTTCGCACTGCACCAAACCAGAGTGTCCTGACGGGCGATGTCCTAACAGTAACTTCTGGAACGAATTTCACGGGCAAAATGAGCAGCTGTTTAACATGCCCAGAACAAATGAACATGTCTACGATGTTTAAAAAAGTATATGCGCCCCTCGAAAGCAACTCAGTAAGCACTTTCGTCTGGGCGAGTTGGTTCATAACAACAATTTTATTCCTTGAAAAGCAACCTATATGAAAACAAATAAAATAGATTAGAACAGCGTACTCCAAAATTCTTGATTACATCCTTTTTAATACAGTCGCATTCAGTCACTCTCTGCATTTTGCTCTTGAAACCCACCACAACTTCGCGCAAAAACCTGCTCAGCCGTCTGCGTTTGCTGCTTCTATACGACAGCGAAAAACCAGGTAAGTCATGACACAGTTTCTTAGAGAACAGTATGAAGAAGAGTATCTCTGTAGATCTCGCAAGAACGTGAACCTCCAGAATATTTTTCGCAGAAATAAATAGAGCAAAGGAAGCCATCAACTTTTCACAGACCGAAAAGAATTAGTTCCACTGGTTTTTCCCAAAAACCGAACCCCACGCTAACACGCGGGCACACTGTGCATTTTCTGCAGCTATGGATGGCAGTAACACGCGACAGTGGAAAGATACAGAGCCATGAGGGGGCTGTAAGATGTCGGGTAGAAGGGAGCACAGTCATGCAGCAAGACAGCAGCAGTGAAAAACAAGAAATTATAAAACAAAACAATATAACATAACAAAATCATAAAAAGAAGAAGGACGATGAAGAGTGAGCAAGACTGCGGTCACAGTGGTTTCAGTAGTTCTCTAGTAGTTAAGAGTCAAGCATTCGTTAGTGGGGTCAACTGCTTGCAGACGAATTGAAATCTTTCTCTTGAACAGTATGATCTGCAGTTTTTTTTCTGTTGAATACATTATCGGCCAATATATTTTCGAAAGTTTCGGAAAGGTTGGATTTCACCTTCGGCCTCACGTCGGGTGCGGTTTTGGTACTGTCTTCTCCTAAGTTTTTCAAGAATGAGAGCGAAAATTGGTTCATGCTTGATAGAAGACCGCAACGTTGACAATGAGCGGTAAGTAGACCTCATGTGCACATTTGATATAAAGTGAATAAGTGCAAAATGATGAAACTATATCACAACGCAAGAAAGGCCAGAGCGGCCAGAGATCGTACAAAGCTAGTTCTCTTTACGTTTTAACGGTTCCACGGCAATAAATATTTGCGACCGAGAAATGAGATGAATGTAGAGGAAGATGATGCTCGCAGCGGGCTTGAAAGTGATATCGAGAAGGAAAACGTAATCCTGCGTCAATTATCACCCCGTTGTTCCCGTAATTGCACACATTCAATTGAAAACAGTGAGCCGAACATATAGGCACGCCAAAGGCAACAATTTCGCCAAGTTAAATAGTCAAGGAGCACGCCCAGTTATAGTTTACAAATGTATATGTGTGCAAACATGAGTGACTAAATGTGCGCTAATTTTTATTCTTTTAGCGCATTCTCATCAATGAAAAAAAAAACTACTAAGATTCTTCACTGCACTAATCATCATCATCATCATTAGTCTGACTACGTTCATTGCACGGAAAGGGCCTCTCCCATGTCTCTTCAAATAACCGAGTTCTTTGCCAGTTGCGGCCACCTATCCCCGCAAACTTTTTAATCTCATCCTCATATCGGTCTTTCTGCCACCTCTGTTACGCTTTTTTTTTTTAAATCCACTCCGTTACCCTTAATGATCGGCTGTTATCTTGCTTTCGTATTACTTGACCTGCCCAAGCCTATTTCTTCTTCTTGATTTCGACCAGGATGTTTAAAACCCGCGTTTCTTCCCTGACCCACGCCGCCCACTTCCGATCTCGTAACTTTGCACCTATCATTTTTCTTTCCATAGCTAGCTGCGTTGTCTTTAACCCATTTGGGACCAAGAAAAATCCAGCGGTGGAATTTTCTGAATTTTGGCAAATAATGCACCTTTATGAATACAATTAGATGACTGAAATTTCTTCACGATTGCTTCATTTGTTCCGAAGTTACACAGGTGTGTTCTTATGGTACGCTAGGTCCCTCCCCACAGCACATGTGGCTACTTCACTCCGCTCCTACTTGGTTTGCGTGATTTTAATAATATATCCCTGATTTTTATGCAGGGTGATATGACACTTCTTGCAGGACTTCATGGATCTTCTCTGGCTATACTGGTACCACAGTTATTCCAATTTGCATAGGAAGCTTTCTCTTTTACAGGGAAGTATAAGACACAATTCAGACACAGTGTGTGCTAAACCTATCAAGGCAAAGGTAATGACAAGTAACGCATCTATTATAGCAAAAAATAGTCATCAGACTCGTCACTAACAATGTGGTAGATTGTTCAAGTGCTCACAATTGCAAAGTTGAGCTTTATGTCAACACCTCCCCCTCTCCCCCCATTGGTCTCTGATGCTAATGTAGTAGCAGTTGATGGTTTGGTCAGAAAGGTTGACATATACTATACCATAGTTGTAAAAAGAAGGGAGTTTTGGCACAAACATTTACTGTTTTTCCTGAGCTCTAGGCAACCAGAGCTTTACAAAACATGTAGACTCAATGCTGCTATACATGCTGGCCATATTGACTTTACTGTTTTTGTTAGACTTCAATAAAAGCACATGACCTATACTATTTAAGCGCAAACCAATTTTTCCTGGCTTCCTCTTTTCCGTTGCTTCCTTTGTGCCGACTGTGCCTAAACCTTTTTTGACGAACGGTTCCTGTAGCACGAAATTCCCCCGGCGGAGCGTTGCAAGAATATCTTGACTGCTAAAAAAAGTTGCCGTGAAAAAGGCTAAATGGACCCTGAGCATTGAAATCTGTGGCAACGACAGGAAAAAACGCGCTTTCAAAAGTTTTTTTTTCGAACTCAAACCACTTTAAAGGGCAACTCAGGCCATTTTTCAGCCATTTTAAGTTAATGGCTGATTTGGGTTCCTAAGAACCTCCTGTAATGTGTACGATACAAGGTTTTCTAAAGTTACCCTAAAATAATTTTTAAACACCAAAAAACGCACAACTCGAAACCGAAACTGCAAAACCGAAACCGGGGAGGTGCCTTCGTGCGGTATTGACTGTGACGTCAATGACGGGTTCGCCGCGCTGCGAAGTCCCCGAAGATATCGCAACTACTCTGAGCCGCGCTGTCCACATGACTGAAAGCGTCGAGAACAGCTTTTCCGAGACCAGCGAGTCTTTAGAAGACGACTCATTCGACGAATTTGGAGTGGACGAGTCGCCAGGTATGATCCACCGCCGCGCGAACCCGCCGAGTCACACCACAGTCCGCGTCACCTGCAGCATGGAGACGGTCTGAACTCGGAGAAGTTACTCGAGTCATTTACTTGACTTGAGCCATTTGATTTATTACTATTTGATTTGATTAAGTTGAGTCATTTCTCGTGCATGCATTTGTGACACAGTCGTCAGAACAAAAGTTAATGTGATGCTCCCGCTGACAGCTGTTCGTGTGGCGATTGCCGGCCGACCCAGCCTGATGAAAGAATCTGCTGCCCGAACGTTGCCGCGGTGCGCAACGTCCTTACAGGGGCATGCACCACCAACAGTATTCTCTTTGCGAAGCTTTGTCTCGACGGCGAGCTTTTGGAAGTGAGTTCACGCCATAATCCATCATACCGCTTCCTCTTGACAGCCGCGCTTCGTTCAGCTGGGCGCTGCGATGGGCGGTTGTACTCGAATAGCGTTGGCACAGAATATGCCTTCAAGCGTCAGTTGAACGAAACCTTAGCGAGTCTAAAGCTCTCTCTGAAGTACACGCCGTCTTCATAGCAATCTGGCGCGAAATGTTCCGAGCACAAGCGGGAATGCTTCCTCGGAGACCAGTTGACATGGCGGACAGCTCTCACCCACTTGTCGCGAAGGTTCTTTTTGCTAGGAAACCTGTCGTAGATCACGCCCGTTGTCACAGATGAAGAATTTGTGCACCCCACAGCACAACAGAAGTTGCCGTGACCCATCACTCTGGTGTACACATCACATCAGGCACGTTGTGATGGCGCGAAATTGTACAGGCGGTCGAAATAATTCCGGAGACCTCCACTACGGCACCTCTTTCTTCCTTTGTTCTTTCACTCCTTCTTACGTCGCGGTTGGGGTGTCCGTTACTGCGGCATTTACTTTCCTCAAAACCAATTTTCAGTTTTCCCCTGCACTGCCAACGCCAGCGCGCGCCCGACCAGCTTGACACGCCGACTTGCCAGTGACGTCCCAGTAAAGGGGGGCCTGTAGAAGTTGCTCGATCAATGGCTGCCTCTCGCGTCGAGGAGCGCTTGTCTTCCAAATTCGCTTGCGGAAAGACTACGCCGCTTTCAGTTGCGAAATTTTACATGAGACATCAGACTACCATATAGAATACAGACTTAAAATTTCATTTCGATCGATGAACATCGAAAAATCGCCGGAGTTGCCCTTTAAGCAGTAGTTTTGAAATGCGCAACAGTATCCATTTGCTCTGCTGAACATCCAGCTATTAAAAAGAAAAGTATCACACCACCCATAAAAGTGACATCATCACCATATTCAGGATAGCTAGCGACCAATACAGCAGCCTCTGAGCCCTCGCCGAGCAGACAAAGTGCTTTTTTTCGAAAAATTGGAAGGAACAGTACGATCTATGACCTGAAATAAATAGCCTCCTTTGTGCACAGAAGAAGCACTGTACTGTAGGAAGCACAGAAGCATATAGTTCATCATAGCGCAAAAAAAAGCCAAAGGTGAAGGACATTCAAAACATTCATTGTTTACTTTCATCTTTCGTGCGGATCCATAGCTTAAACAAGGATAATCTGTACTGAAACGCGGCCAAGAGAATATTGTAAGCAGCCACTACCGGTGCGGTTCGTGCGAAACAAACATCGTGAAATTTCACCACGGAAAGAAAGCATACTGAGGAGAGAACATGCGCCTTTTCAGTTAATGGGCGTCGGCCGAAATCCTGGTGACAATAGCATGACCTACGTTAAAGGAAAATCAATACTTGGTGCTGAAATCATAAAGAAATCAACAACTGCTTTAGAAGTACGCTGGGCCCTAAAGGCTTAACTTAAACTGAACCATCTTCGTTAGCCTTCACGTTTCTTACCCATAGGTAAGTACCGGCAAACTCAACTGTTGGACACTTCTATCGTGAGGGATATCGTTAAACTGCCATTCATGATCTAAGAGAACCTGCCACACCCGCTTCATCCCATTAGTATTCTTCTAGTTATTTCCTTCTCATGATCCCCATTAGCCGTTACCCTCTGCCCTAAGTAGACACATTTCCTTAATACTTCCAGCACCTCGTTACCAATTGCGAACTGCTGTTCCCTTGCTACACTGCTGAACATTACTTTGGTTTTCTGTAAATTTTAGACTCATCGTTTTCCTGTCTGTCTAACTGCCTGTCTAACTCATTATTCATGCTATGCTGTTCATGTCCTGAGTGACTTAGCAATGCAATGCCATAAGCGAATGGCGTATTACTGATGTATCCTGCGTTCCCAGTTGTAAATACCTGTTGTAAATAGACGGTGAGTGAATAGCATTGACGATGTCGTGTCTCACTGTCTGACACCTTCCCTTATTGGAATTCTATTGCTGACTCTATGAATCACTGCGTTAGCTGTGCAGTCGTTATATATATCCTAAATTATTTGAACATAACACTTTTCTACAACCTGATTGTGAAATGCCTGAATGACAACTGAGGTTTCTACTTAGTCAAACGGTTTCGCATAATCAATCAAGACTATATATAGGGGTTGCTTATATTCTGCGCATTTCTCTATCACCTGACTGATAGTGTGCATATGGTCTATTGTCGGATATCATTTACGAAAGCCTGCCTGATCATTCGGTTGACTGAAGTGTAAGATTGACATGACTCTATTAGCGATTACCCTAGCAAATACTTTGTAGGCAATGACAGTAAGCAGATCGACGTGTAATTTTTCAAGTCCTTGACGTCTCCTTTCTTATGAATTAAGATAATATTAGCGTCTTTCGAAGTATCTGGTACTCTCGAGGCCAGAAGGCTTAGCGTATATAGGCTCTCTAGTTTTCCTAGCACAATCTCCCCTACCTGTTTCAACAAATCTGCTGTTAACTGATCCTCACCAGCTACTCTCCCCCTTTTTCATGGATCCTAAGGAATTCTTCACTTCCTTTTTCTTTAATGGCGGGATGTCCCATTACTGCGCGCTACTGTCTAGCTCATCGACGCTCAGATTCCATTGCCTACTGCATAGATCAGTGCAGAACTCTTCCGCTCTTTTTGCTATTTTATCCATATTACCAATTGAGGCCAACTCAATGCCTTTTAACGCATACATCTGGTTGTCTCTGGTTGTCTCTTAACGCATACACCAATGCATAGTTTCCTCTTCACCACTTTACGCCGCCGCCTTTGTTTAGAGTATGGTCGATACTCTCCATAATAAACTTCCTTAGGTTGGCTACCTCGCGCTTGTTTTTTAATTTTGATAGCTTTGCTGGTTTTATTCTGTCTGTAGAGTTGGACGCCCTCTCGGTTTCGCGCTTGTCAATGAGACCTTTCGTCTCCTCAGATAGCTTGCCGGTATATCTGTCGAACCAACCTATCGCCTACTTATACGGTACACTCCGTATCGATAGCTGCGAGCTTGTCCTTCATTTTTTGAACATTATGGTTGTGTTCCTCACTTAAAAGAGGAATATCTGTTATGCAGGAAAATTCTGGAATCTTCCACTTTCTCCCTTAGCGCTAACTCGTTAATGGGCTCCCGTTCCACTAATTTCCTCCTCTCTCTCCTGAAATCTAAGCTAATAAGACCTTACCATTCTGTGGTTGCCACAGCTAGGTGGGATCGTAGCCGATGACATAGCCTGGGAGCGCCATAGCCGGAGAATTCCCGAACGCGGCCGCTGCAGGCCTTGCATGCATGCATGCATGCATGCATGCATGCATGCATGCATGCATGCATGCATGCATGCATGGATGGATGGATGGATGGATGGATGGATGGATGGATGGATGGATGGATGGATGGATGGATGGATGGATGGATGGATGGATGGATGGATGGATGGATGGATGGATGGATGGATGGATGGATGGATGGATGGATGGATGGATGGATGGATGGATGGATGGATGGATGGATGGATGGATGGATGGATGGATGGATGGATGGATGGATGGATGGATGGATGGATGGATGGATGGATGGATGGATGGATGGATGGATGGATGGATGGATGGATGGATGGATGGATGGATGGATGGATGGATGGATGGATGGATGGATGGATGGATGGATGGATGGATGGATGGATGGATGGATGGATGGATGGATGGATGGATGGATGGATGGATGGATGGATGGATGGATG